>NC_051270.1:22394638-22730472 GCF_015220745.1 Sebastes umbrosus
TAGCCTACCCCAACCGGCTAAATAATTTATCTTAAATGTAAATATTGCCATTGTTTTGTGTCTCTCCAGTAAACATGAAGCAGGAAGCTGCGAGGATTGAGCAGAAATACGAAGGAAGACACAGGCCTCGCTCAGATACACCTTCATTTAGTTGCTTCCTGGCGCTCGTTGGCCGGATGCTCTTCTACAGTCCCATTTGGACCGAGGACAACCAGCAGCACCACAACATCCGGTTCATTCATGTACATTTCAGTGCCTGGCACTTTGCAGGCAGCGACCTGCTTTGGGCCGGCATTGCCATGCGGCTGTTTCAGGCCATGCAGATCAAATTTGGGAAATTACAGATTGCACTCTACCGTGTGGCTCAATATGATGAAGAGGAAGAACTGAAGAAGAAGGTTTGTGAATTAACTTTTCTCAGTTATAAGCAACGAGTCTGCAGCCATGCTGGCAGCTCTGTGTGGCTGTACTCAGGTGCAGCTGTGCTTTGAGCTAAATCCATGTTAACACGCTCACAATGACAATGTTTACATGCTGGTGTTGGTTCTGGTGACAGTGAAGTCTGTTGTGTTTCTCCAAAGTGAAATCACTCGTCATTCATTGTAGCCTACTGGAATGGCAGCTCAAGTCTCAGTGGCGCAAACCAGAAAAGATATAATAAGAAGATATGCAGGGATGGAAAGAGTAGGCTAACTATAATATTTTACTCTCAATTAAAAGTACTGTTAAAAATTACAAATGGTTGCCTTAAAAGCCCCTTTCAGAGGGTGCATATACTACTGTGTCAAAACAATCCCCCTCGGTATCAACAAGCAAATCTTACAGCATCAAACTACAATTAACACCAATGTCTGCAAAATTATAATCATATTGTCACCTCACCAGTGATGGATGAACAGGTGCCACCTTGAACTTTAAAGATAAGAAGCACATTTTTCAACAAGAAACAAGAAAAATCACATCATAAGAGACATCAGAATTCCTCAAATGAGTAGTGACCTTGCACGGGAAATATGTGACATATGCGCAAACCAGAAAAGATATACTGTAATTAGAAGATATGCAGGATTGGAAAGAGTAGGCTACTATAATATTTTACTCAAGTTAAGTAAAATTACTTGTGTACAAATGTAATTAGATGAAAGTAAAAAGGAGGTCAGTTAAAATGTAGCCTACATATTTAAAAGGGAGGGGGGGTTAGAGGAAGGGTTAAGAAAACAATTTAGCCTATATGATGATGATATTATATGATAGACCTATTAAATTAAAGAAGAATTTTAGGTTACAAAAAGTGTGTTAACATGTCAGCATACACACATCTAACTTTAACCACACCACAAGAGCCCCTCTGTCCAAACCTACAAGCATATTATTCCTTTAAAGAGCACTTTGCAGCCTGTGCAACATCTGAAACATCATCATACACAACCGGAAAAGAGGAACATAAACATGACCAACAATAAATAAATAAATAGAGCTACCACTGGGGCAGGTGAAACAAGGAATATAAAGCAACATAGCTTGACTTTCTTTCAGATTCAACAACAAAATAAAACATCACCACGGAAGACAACACAGACGTATAAACAATAAAAAATAAAAACATACAGCAGCTGCAGCCACAAACACATATTAAAGCAGAGATAGTGCTGCACAGTTTACACACATCTCTGGAGAAAGAGTGAGCTGTTGTTGTACTCACCGGTCTGAAGGCTCAGTCTGAAGATAATCTGCTCCAGGTTCAACTTCTCTGCTCCTTCATTCTCAAAGCCTAATATATCCAGTCAACTCAGCTTCTCTGTCCCACTAGAACCAGTCCTAGTCTCTCTGTCCCACTAAAACCAGTCTCTCTGTCCCACTAAGCCCCTCAAAGTTGTCAAACATTTGGAGCTAAATGAGGCTCTGCAGTCACTGTGATGGAGATTTAGCCTGTAGCTGAAACAGCAGAAAGGCCTCAGACACCTCACTGGAGGTAAAAGTTCCTCTGTGGATGCAGAAGTCACCATGGAGAGCATCTTAGCATTTAGCATAGCCACACCCAGCATGCAATTTTTTTTTTTTTCAATAAACTTTATTTTAAATTTGCAAACAATACAAACAACAATTAAATCAACAGATAGGTAACCAATACATATAAAGGAAATAAAGGGATAAATAAAAACAAACAAACATAAAAAAGTAACAAAAAACGTAAACATGCCTGTGGTTAAAATAAATAAATAATAGGAACTTAAGTAAAAACATTAAAATGGGAGCAACTAACTCAGAGCCTTTCTGTTTTTTGCAGAAGATATTGTCTTAATATATAGTTCCATTTCTTTCTTAAAAACATTAAAGGGAGGTTTAACTCTCGCAAATTTGCATTTATGAATGTAAAACTTTGCGACAATGATAATGAGATTGATTAAAAATATTCTATCTCATATACTGCGTTGAACCTTAAAACATTTTCCAGTAGCAGTTCAAAGTCACGGACAATATTTTCCAAGATAAATCTACAAATATCGTGCCACAGTTTACGGGTGTGTGTGTACATTTACAGAACAGATGGACAATAGTTTCAGTATGGGAATCACACAAGGCACAGCTGCAGTGACGTCTAACCTGCTCCTCGTTTGTTCTGTTTTGTTTTGTTTCTATGAAAAAATTCAGAGAGTGGAGGTCAGTCTTAACCATTGGAGCTCCAAAAAGGTTTGCTGTTTCCCTCTGTGGTTCCTTGTCCTGTCCATTCTTATGGTACCAATTATCATCCTGGTATCCATGTTGGCTTTCGGACTTCCCGACCCTGAGGAGATATCAGGCGGGGCGGTGAATGGAACAACCAGCCAGGTGGGTGTGCTGGAGGGCCTGGTCATTGCTTCCATAGGAGTCCCTGCAGCCAGCGCACTGAGGTTTGCCTTCATGATGGGTAAGAACCTCCTCTTCAACCCGGATCTGAACATCAAGAGGGGGATGGATAATGAGCGGGTCAGCAGCCAGCTGGGCTTCATGAACGAAGTAAGGAAGGAAATGTGGTTTCTGTCTGAGTTCATCCAGTTCATGGAGGTGTTTGAGAGGAGGAGGATACGAGTGGTGCTGAAGATCACCAATCTGGACCGCTGCTCCCCCAAGAAGATCGTTGCAGTTCTGGAGGCCATCAACATTCTGCTTTCAAATGAGGAAAGTCCGTATATTTCCATCCTGGCCGTCAACCCAGATGTACTTGTGCAGAAAGTGAACTTTGCAGACGGCTGCTTCAGCAAAGAAGACCGAGCGTATGCGCTGTTGAACCGCATCGTGACTCTGGCCTTCACTGTCCCACCACTGTGTGATGATTCAAAGCACAGTTTATTTGACAGCCTCACTGGCAATCCAAAACAGACCTCTTCCTCAGATTTATTTTCTGTGGAGATTGCATTTGAAACGGAAGAGTCCTGTCCACTGGTGGATAAACCTAAAGCAGCACTGGATGTGAAGGAGGAGGAAGTAGAGACGTTGGTGAGGAGCATCCTGACCAGCGATGAAAGGAATCTAAACACGTACATGTTTGATGATGCCATGTCTATGAGGAGGGCGATCAACTCCGTTCGAGTGACTGTCATAATCATGAAGGCATTGAAGAGAGAGCTTCCTCGACCAGAATACGTGGCAGCGTGGGTGGTCCTGGCCAATCAGTGGCCTTGCCGCCTCAGCTGGATCATCCAGTGTGTGGAAGACGCTGAGCAGAGAGCAGATATTGATCGTAACTGTGTGGACAACACTGATGATTCCCCAGATGATTCAAGGAACTTGTGGCAAGTCTTCAGCGGGTCCAGGGCAGAGCTGTATGTGATGAGTGGACAGATTGAAGACCTCCTCGAGCAGGATGGAGATCCTGAGATGTTCGAAAGATTTCTCAAGGTAGATTTCCAATTCACCGTAAAGGACTTGAAGATATTTGAAGAGTCGACGGTGAACCTGGATCATTCAATCAGGAAGGAGCTGGCTCACATCAGAGGGACATCCAGGCTGAAGGATTCTGGTTGGATGAGGAATCTAGCTCCTCTGCCAATCACAACGATCATCAAGATGGACACAGAGGGTGTCTGTGAAGAGGTACGTAACTTCCTCAAAGTTGCGATCTTTAAGATTTCAATCCTGGTTGATTTGGAAACACTTGAGCAGCTACGTTATCAAAAGTACAACAGAGGAACAACTGGTGCATCTGTTAAGTGCAGCCAAACAAATTCATGTTGTTCAGCCAATAATTGGCCTTTATCCATCATGCCTTGAGCAACAACGATCTGATTTCCACATGGCACAAGGAGTTGGAGGTGCAGGCAGTCGCCAACAGCTCACGATGGCTGCTCCTTCTTGTTAGAGTTTGAGTTTATTTGCGTTCATGCTCACAGTTAACTGAATAGAAGCAGAATAGAAGCTGTCAGTGTGCTGACTTGACTATGACTTGCCCCAAACTGCATGTGATTATCATAAAGTGGGCATGTCTGTAAAGGGGAGAGTCGTGGGTACCCATAGAACCCATTTTCATTCACATATCTTGAGGTCAGAGGTCAAAAGACCCCTTTTTAAATGTCCATGCCTGTTTTCATCGCCAAAATTTAGCGTAAGTTTGGAGCGTTATTTAGCCTCCTTCGGGACAAGCTAGTACGACCAATGGATTCCTTAGGTTTTCAAGTTTCACATGATGCCAGTATCGTCACTCTAGCTTTAAAACGGAGCCCACTACAACCTAAAAATTGCAAGAAGCCTTGAAGAAATGAGTGGCGTTAAAACGAATTTGCGTTAACGCATTATTATCGCATTCACTGACAGCCCTACTTAATACCATGCAGAGTCAGGTGAGTAAGCAGTCAACAGCGAGGCTGTTAGCAATGAGATAAAATAACAAAAAGTAACACTGAATCATTTCCTGTGAATCCTGTGTGCATATGTTAGGTAATTTTAATCAAGCACGTGAATGGCGCATCCTGCCACTAACAATGAAAATGACTATATAGAGAGGTATATACTGAATGTAAATACAGTGAATAGCATTTTTAGAAAATTAAGACCATAAATAAATTAGTATCCCCAAAATAAGGTTTAATTTCATGTAAATTTTGAGGAATGTAACTTTAATGTCCCTTTGTTACAAAGCAGTATTATCTCAGTAAATCCTATTACTCCTCTGTGTTTATAATGCTTATCTTCTTTTTCCTAGTTGGAGAGGCTGGACTACCCCAGCAAGTATATCGATATTGTGAGAGACAATGACCTCAGCGGTTCGGCACTGGTCTTTGGTGATACAGATGACCTTAAAAATATCCTAGATATGACCTTTGGTGAATGGGCAAATTTCAGACTGCACTTCCTGGGTTTCCCATCACGTCTCCGACCACCATACAAGAACATGGCACTGACGCCTTCTCATCCCCAGAACCAGCTGTCGGGGTTCCCCTTCCATGTTGCCCATCGGTACTGGTCTAATCCCAATCTAGTTAACATTAAGTAAGTGTGATATCCCCAAAATGATGATCCGCATGTTGAATATTCATAATAATTACAGTAACAATGCAAAAACTTGCAGAGTTTGGGAGTTTATTTAAGCGTGAAGTAATTACATTCACTTTGTTAACCATAGGAGCTTGTAATAAACTCTTGATTCTGCTTAGAAAAATGTGTAATCTCCTCTTAACTATGTCAAATAATTATCACATACATGTTTGCTTACTTAAGATGGACAAGCAGTGATAGCTGTATGTTACCTAGATGTCCAATCATGTATACATCAACCTTAGTTGACGTGATTGTACACTTTCAGGGATCACTTATTCCTATAGTAGGTGTTTTTCACGGCATATGTTTCGAACTGTCACAGTATAGGAAAAGCACATTTATGATGGCTGCGTGTCATTTAGCTGCTGGTATTGTGTAGGTTGGCTCACTGTCACACGGTAACGGCTTATCACTGTGACACTTTCATAAAATGGAGCCATTGCTTATGTCACAAATGACGCCTGTACTTTTCCTGCTATGACAAGTCAGAGTGTGAAAAAGACCTGTTATGAGTTACTGTTGTTTTTTCTGTCAATGTATTATAGAAGGTGGCGAATAGAAAAGGAAGATAAAAAGCTGTGAAATGTTACCTAAACAAAACACACAAACTAAACTATTGTTCAAACGTTGCCTTTAAAGTCATTTTCAGAACTATTAAAATATAGAATTATGCTCAAGAGGCTCTACTTTCAGTCTTTCACTCTTCCTTTGCCACTCTAACGTGCAAAAGTGTGACATGCACATGAAGATTTGTATCTTACTGTAAATTGAGGGGTGTTTAAGCAACGATTCAGGCTTTAATTCACTGGGATGGTTATCAGGAGGCTTCCTCATGCACACATTTGCAACTTGATTGTAGGCTTTGTTGTTGTTGATGTTTTGGATTTATTTTCTGTTGTTTGTATTGTAACTTGTAAATTCTGTAAAAAGTGAATGATTATAATGAGGTGTGTGATGTGTCTGTCACACATCATGACTGCATGCTTCACAAACTTAACTCTTAACAAGCTGTGGAAATCCCTACACATTGCATCTATTTCAGGGCCATAACAGGCATTAGCAGGGTATATTTGGTATTTTATTGATTGAAATTCACTATGATGTGTTTGGGAATACTTTATTGATCCAGAAGAAGAACATATTGTACTTATTAATATGTGCTGCAGTAAACTGTACAACTCATATGCATATGCAAAAGTGTCCCATAATAAAAATGCTCATCCAAGCAAATATATTTTTCTGTTGATGTGTAGCACTTTGCATTTTTTTTCTTCTTCTAAATACATTTGTCAGTTTACAAACAGCCCAAGCAATATGCTGACTCATTAATGATATTTTTACATCAAAGCGTTCTCATGTTAAATAATCAGCTGAAGGTTCATTTCATCTGGATTCCTTTGAACTATTTCCCTCAGAAAGTTGCAAACATTCATTTGGCTAAAAATACGAGGCTAACAATCCCAAGGCATTTACAGTACAAGCAGCAACATTTCACTACCACACATACTGAAAGCATACAGTACTATACAGTCAGCATACAGGTTACTTTAAAAGATGATTCTGTATTCTTTCTAATCATGATAGCACCACCTGATATATTTTCTCCCAACTCACTGTGGATGTGGACAAATCAACAGTCATGGAAAAATTCTTTGGATAAAATATTTACCTATTGAGCCGGTTCATCACCATTTGATATTAACCATATCCAGTGGATTCATCAACACTTAATGGTTTGTATATGAGCCTTGCTCCCAGTAATGGCTCATTTCTAAGTTTTTCTTGAAACATGTTATCTATTTTTTCATGTTATCAAGAGGAGACATCATTACAATATCCTAAAGACCACAGCGGTTGCATTGTAATTATTCCTACTGAGGTATAAAAGCTGTAAGGTGAACAGGCTGGTAAATTCTGCTTTCAGTCTATACTCTGTCTAATTAAGATGCATATATATAATAAGGCATAACTTACGACTTACTGCATGTAAGTCACATTTTAACCATTATTTGCATTTTAAGACACATAGTTCATATATTCAAGGCACATGTGTAATTCCATATAACGTCAAACAACAATCTATTCAAATTCAAGACAATTTTAGACATAGCAGTTGTCAATCATGCTCATGGTAAAGTTATAATAGACTGGGACACCACGTCTTTTCTACGAGAGAAAAACTAATTTGGACAATTTAGGAATGTTTAAAAAAAAATTACATTTGCATATAAAAGAATATTAAAAAAAAAGACAAACAGGCACCTTTATGACAACACCACACTGATATATATTTATATTTTTAAATGGATCCCAGATTTAAATTACTAATATTTGTAGTACTGTTATAACGCCAGGTCCTCATGTTGTTATGGAGCAGCTCTCCTGGATATTTTACCATCACAGACATAGCAGGAACTCTTCCAGGTTGTTTGGCCGGAAGCAGCTCACTTGTGTCCCAACGACTCCGCCAGCTTCTTGAGCCTTTTCTTGAGCTCCAGAGGAAACTTCTCGTAACACTTTTTACAAACAGGCTTCATGTCAAACTCAACAAACTTGTTCCTGCAAGGAAGGAAAGAAAGACCACGTCAATACTAAATATAATGACTTGTCTCTAGCTCACATTAACCTTTCAGATTTCCCTCCCAACTGCATCATTTCTTATCTAAATACTATCATCGCTGCAGGTTAACATTTATTTGAAATTATATTAGCATTAGGAACAGACTTTTAGGAGTAACACCCATCTTCTGATCTGGAGTCTTGGAAACCATTGAATTTATCATGCAGCTTTGTCTTTAAGTGCAAGCTCAAGTGCTACTAAAACAATTACTTGTCTCATTCAAAAGAACAAAAATAAAGCTTGAGGGAAGCTTATGTTTATCATAAGTAGATCGACAAACAGTTTAATCATTGAAGTCAATTTTAATAACAAAAATACGGCGGCACACTGCAACATAAAAAAACACATGCAAATAGCCAAAACACAGGCAAATGGAGAAAACCTCTTCACCAGACAAAATATGCACAGAATTCGGTTCCAGATTGTTGATTGAACAAAACCAGACATTTAAAGACGTCACCATGGACTCTAGGAAATGTGATTTTTTTTCTATTTTATGACATTTTATAAAGCATCAACTAATCCATTAATTGAACAGAGTAATCGATAACAAAAATAATTGTTAGCCTACTCATAGGCATCAATTGAGACAAACTTATGTTTGATATAAATGTATACTAAGGTTTTGCACAAACACCATTAAAGGGGACCTATTACGCTTTTGTGCTTTTTCCCTTTCCTTTATGTGTTATATAGTATTTTGTGCGTGTAAAAGGTCTGCAAAGTTACAAAGCCCAAAGTCCACGCCAAAGGGAGTTACTCTCCTCCACAGAAACACTGCTCCTGAACTACCTGAAACACCTTGAATGAAGTCCTGTCTTTTCTTCCACAACTTGGGGATGTCACCAAGTACCACATTTGCATAACGGCTAGTTTAGGACACCCTCAAACAAAGCTAGTTAGAGCGGAGCTGGGGCAGAGTCCAATTTGGTTCGGTTGACCAATCACAACTGTACGCCAGCTGACAAATCAGAGCAGACTGGGCCTTCTTTTGGGAGCTCAAACAGAGGGTGAAAAGAGATGCTGCAGCACAGCCGGTAAGAGAAAAGTAAAGCCTTTTTTGAACATTAAAGCATGTAAACATGTTCTAGTAGAAACCTAAAATACAAGTATGCACCTGACAATAAGCATAATAGGTCCTCTTTAACATAAAACAATTGCAAGGTGTTGGTTTTACTTAAATGACAAATAATGACATCATGCCATACCGTCAAACAAGGAAGACCACAGAAAAAGAGGAAGGCAGAGAGATCACCAACCAACAGATGGAGTGGTGAGTTGTAAAGAATAACTCTATGGACAGACGGCAGGTTTTTTCTTGCGGTCTTTGGCATCCCGCTCACGCCGAGCCAGGCGACGTTTCAGCTCCTCGGGCATGCGCTCATAGCAGTGCTTGCACACCGGCTTCAGGTCAATTTCAACAAACTTATCTCTGAGTAACCATAGAAGTGACGTGAAGCATGTAAGAGGTGAAATTGGAGGAAAGGGGCAAAAAGGGCCAAAGAGGGAAGAGTAGTGTAGCAGGAGAGTGAAATACAAAGACAAGAGTTAAGACTGACACCAAAGTAGGGGTTCAGTAGGAGTGTTATAGAAAATTGAGAGCAAAACAACAATCAGCTGGTAGTATTTTACAGGATTAGTTGGCAAAAAGAAACTATTATGAACATCATCACTTACTTGAGAGTGAGTTTTGTGTTGCAGGTGGAGCATGAGAAGCAACCGACACACCAGGCCTTGTTGAGAGCAGACACCACTGAGGGAGTCACGGGAGAAAAAAAGGAAATAATGAACATTCAATTGTTCTGTGACATTTTATGCAAATTACTTAAAACACTGTACTGAATATGAGCTTTATTATATCGATACTCACCATCACCTTCAATCACACGGTTGCAGTGGTAGCACACATCGCCGAAGAGCTTGATAATAGAGAAATACGGAGATTGGGTTTTTGTACAGCAAGCATTTCTAATATTATGACGTCTATCATGTCCTCCAAAGCCTTTATTTGACTTGGCTCTTTTGTTCCTTACCTGGTTATAATGAGTCTCACAGTAAGCCAACCCCTTCCTCTCATAATGCCGATGACCGAGGAAAGGCTTCTCACACTTGGCACACACGAAATGCTGTAAACAAAAACAAATGTTGCTGAGGGAGAGGGGGGAAAACTCCTAACGAAGGCATGTGAAACTGACTAGAGAAGCAGGTGCCAACACAATATGAATATTACATGAATGTTTATTTAGTTGGAAATGTTTTTAAAAGTTATAGACTTGACCTATGGAGAAATACTACTGTTGTAATCCTTTAGCCCACCAGTGTAGTGTGGTGTCCCAGAGTGTTTTTAAAATAGTTCTACTTCTCTGGTGCCTGCCAGATAGAAGTTCCTGAAGTGGGTAGATACTAAATTAATTTCAGCTAATGACTTGTCTTTACCATTAAATTGACTGCTATACACTGTTGATAGTCTTTTTGAACAGTATAAAACTCAGTAGCCTCCAGACAGATGAACACACAACTTGATCTGCTGCGCTCTGCCTCAGGAGAAATAATCTTTTTAAAAGTGCTCACATTTCTCCTACTGCCTCAAATTAGCTCATTAACAGTGTTTTGGTACTAAAGTGGTTTATTTAATTAATTACATTTCCCTGTGCATAAGTACTGGTAACGAAAAGTGAAATTCATTAAAGAGTTTTATTCTGCTTCTATGTGAAGGCACTACATATATTATCAACACCATCAAGGTGGCAACTCAATGGAGAGATAATGACCGAATCACTTTGCACTTACACTTGCCTGTCCGTACTTCTTTCCAAATGAATACCAAATCATGAACACGGTAAACATGAGTCCTAAAGTAACTCCTGAAGGCCTAGCTTTCTTATGGTGGAGCAAACTCCTAAAGTATACTGGCCTCAAAACAACAAACAGCAACATATTAGGCTTGCCGCGGTAGTTGGTGTTAAATGGTGTTCAGGCATGATTACATTACTTGCCCACCGACCCCACCATCGTTTCGCTTCTTTTGTAGAAATAAAATCCATTTAGTTAATTTTTGCGTATCAGAATTGTGTTATCAATACAAAGTCAGACGACGGACGCTACAAACTGAAAGTGAAAGTGTCTGCTCCGTCTCCGCACAGAGTAGCAGAAGTCAGATTTCTTGTCGATCGACAAGACGATGGTGGAGGATTTTGTGTCAAAGCGAAACCAAAAGCACCTACATGGCAATATTTCGGATTTAAACCCAATGCTATAAGGGAACCATAACGTTAATGAGGTAATCGGCGCGTGGAGGACAGAGCGGTCACAGTCGGTGTGCACAGCGCAGCGGCGCCAAGTAGAAACCTGCGACCCCGTAGCAAAAGCGCGACTGGCAAGACCAGACACACAGCTATCCAACGTTAAAGATCAAAGTAAGCGCTCCACATATATTGACGTCATCTTTTCTTGTAAAATGTCCGGTGTAATCGGTAACACTGGTGTTGTCACAAATGTATTAACCAGTGGAGAAATCTCCTCACCGTCACATCCCTACATGCTACACATTACTTTGAAAAGACATGAATGTAACATTGTATCTAGTGTATTACATTCCTGTTGACAAACCTCCACATGCCACTGCTTGCCCATGGCATTGACAACACGCCCCTCAATGGGTCTCCTACAGGCACCACAGATTGGTACACCCATCTTATCGTGGCAGGGCAAACAGTAGAGCTCTCCCTTCAGCTCCCTGGCTTCAGCTGTCAATTCCTTCCTGTTGACAGAGAAACATTCAAACACATTAAAGATAACTTTTCTTACATATACTCTGAAGAGTGTGCCGTTTTCTGTGTTAAACAGTGGGGTGGAGTGGTAACACTGACCCACAGTTGTTGCAGTTGAAGTGGTCTGGATGATAGGGGTCATTCTTAAAGATCAGCGGCTGCTCTTCAATGATGGAATGGCACTTCTGGCAGATATATTTGCCCAGGCCACGAGCTTTCTCGCGGTTATGGCACGGCCGACACAGGTGCCTGAGGTTAATGGAGGAGAACACAATTTAGGGTTGTCAAGAAAGTATAATATAATGTTTTGACATACTCTGTCACAGCTGCTCAAAATTCCATTATTTGTTAGAACGCAAAAGTAAGAGAGTCAGTAGCTTGACGTGTGTGTAACCACCTGTTTTACAGGCTGTCACGGTGTTATATTAAGACTGTAATAAGATGGGATACTCACCTGCCGGCATTTTTGACAAACCCCACGTCTGCAAGCACAGCCTGGCAAATGTCACAGCAGAAGCAGTCAGGGTGCCAACTATTGTTCATGGCCTTAATGACACGACCAATGATGAACTCCCCTGAGGGAAACCCACAAGTGAGGGATCAGTTTGAGGCACGTTTGACTTTTCCAATATTTATTTGGGACTGGAAGCTATTATTTGATTTGATTTATTTGACATATCAAAAGACAGACAGACAGATAGACAGATAATACCCAAATACATATTCATATATCATAGATCCTAATGAGCACTCCATTATGGAGTCCTGGTGTTACTACAGTGCACTACAGTGCTTCCTATAGTGTTCTCAAAGTGACACTTTAATGTTAAATGCATTTTCATTGTCCATTTAATTTAATTAGAGCGTGTCTGTTTCTCCCTGGACACACAAGCGGTATTTACATTAAGCTTACGTAGCACTAAATTGCATCTTGGGTGATCTAAACACAAGTGGGAAGTTCTAAATAAAAGTATGAATAGACTTAAAGAGCAGTGAGGACACACTGGGATCTCTCAAACAACATATGGAGGTCAGAGATGCTAATGTAATTGATATTCTGGAGGTTGTACCGGGCTTAGTTTTAAAGCTAGAGTGAAGATACTGGCATCATATGAAACTAGAAAACCTAAGGAAGCCATTGGTACTAACCAGAAGAAGGGTGTTAAATAACACTCCAAACTTGCGCTAAATTTTGGCGAGGCAAAACTGTCATGACACTTTTCAAAGACCTCCCACCTCAAGATATGTGAATGTAAATGGGTTCTATGGGTACCCACGAGTCTCGCCTTTACAGACATGCCCACTTTATAATAATCACATGCAGTTTGGGGCAAGTCAAGTCAGCACACTGACACACTGACAGCTGTTGTTGCCTGTTGGGCTGCAGTTTGCCATGTTATGATTATGAACAATATTTGTCATTGTTTTGTGTTGTTAATTGATTTCCAATCCAGTATTAAATACTTGACAACTCTCCCTTTAAGGTACATTTTGAACAGATAAAAAAATGGACAATTCCTTTGCGATTAATTGCAATTAATCACGGACAATCACGCGATTCATCTATATTAAATATTTTAATTGATTAACAGCCCTAATCTGAATACAAGATACTATATTCTTTACATAAAGTGGTCGCTAGTTTTTCTAGGGTCCACACAATCCCACAATACTAGATCTGGACCGGCCTTAAATGAATGAGGGTCTATAACACTCACCACACTGATGACAGCAAGGGGCAAAGAGCATCTGGAAGTCATGTTCACAATATTTTCTTCCTTCAAACTGTGTAGAGAAGAAGATTGAGATTCCTTCACTCAAGAGAAACATTCAAAACATTCTCCATATAAAAAGAGTACCTGGTGTTGATTTGTGAAATGATTTACAGTGATTATTCGAGTGCACTACCTCATAGAAGAGTCCCTCGGGAAACTGCTGGAAACACTGGGCACACACAAAGCAGTGCTCGTGGTACAGCTCTCCATTACTGTTGACAATCTTCTCAGTCGGAGCAAAACCACTCTTGCATCGCTCACATGCCGCACTGGCCAGGGCATTAGCAATGCTGTTGACAAGTAAATACACATCAGTCAGTACAGTCGTCCCCCAAGAGTCCCTGTGAAATGTTAGGCTGACAAATAGGCTAACTGGGAAGTTGGACCAATGTTTATCATTACTCACATTACACCTACATTAACTGCTGTGTTTGTTTCAGCAGCTGTCACCATGGAGAGTGGATAATAATATGTGAATCAGTTGGGGAACTCACTAACACTGTTACTCACTGCACAGACATCTCCTAATTTGGTAAAGGAGTAGAGTCACTGAAACCTAGCTGAGAGATGATGTGCAGCTTTTCCTCCACGCACACACACAATTACTATATTGACTAATAATAACCAGACCAATATATATACCACACCTTACTGTCAGTGGTTCAGTAAAGGCCAATACTGACTGAAGCTGAATGATGATGTTAAAATTAAGTTGCAAACTAAAACAACAGTAGCTAACCTAAACCAAACTTTATTTAGTCAAGTCAAGTCAAGTCAAATTTATCTCTATAGCACATTTAAAACAACATGAGCTGACCAAAGTGCTTTACAGACATAGGCAGAATAAAAACAGGTCAACAGAGCAGACAACACAATCACCCACATCCACAGACAAATAAGACATCCATGAGTAAAAGACTGTTATAATGAGCATTATAAAAGGCCAATTAGTAATCACAATTTAAGTACATTCAAAAGCCAAAGAAAAGAGGTGGGTCTTGAGCTGTGCTTTGAAAGACTCCTTTAGATTTAATGTTAGTTTATCATTTTGCAACAGTTATGACAACATACCATACATTAACCTAGTTGCTGTCTTCTAAGTAACTTCAAATCAACCATGGTCATATACCTGAATGCTCATCATAACCTTTATGATGAGTTCAGGGGCTGTGAGTGCTAATAATAATTCACATTAATGTTATGTTGAGAACAAGGCCTATAGAAGGAGGCTTGGTCATGGGTCTTTGCAGAGGTATGACGCATGCGCAGTGTAACTCAAGCTGCGGGCAGATTCTACTGCGCATGCGCAATGCCCCTAATGGTGTGACACGTTGATGACGTTTTGTCCTAACTTTCTTTCCATAAGCCTTGGTTGAGAATTAGCTAAAAGCTAACTGCTAACTAGCATGCTAATATTAGCCCCAATGTGGGGAAGAAACCACAGTCTATGGGAAGAACACTATATAATGTTATTTAACTACAATCAACAGTGAACCAGCCTTTAAACCCTGGACCTACATATGAATTGATAATGTAATGTTTACTGGTGCATCTCTTCTAGTGTAGCAGTTAGCTAACTTTGGCTAGGTGGGGAAGCTAATATGACGTAGCTGAAGTTAGCGGTTGTCTAGTAACCGTTAACTAGCAACCGCCAGCTAGTTAAACAGCTTACCTGCCCGTCATTTCAGCCACCGCCAGCATCCCCCTCTTTGTAGAAACGCAGCTAACAGACTGGTATTGGTGTAGTAAGTCCTGTCAGTGAGTTGCCAAAGTTGTCAGGGGGGAAGCAGACTCGTCTTAGCCCCGTGTGGTCCCCTCCTCCCTCCCAGCAGAGCAGAGGCTCCAGGACACCCACTCTGGGAGTGTCTGTGGAGGTTTAACATCATCAGCTGTCTACACTGGGTGAGTAGCAACAGCCTCATCACACTGGAGTACAAGAAGATATGTCAAATGCATAGATAGTGCATACATTTAACTTTTTAACTTTCATACCAATAAAGCCACTTGTATAAATTAAGATAAGATAAGATGAACCTTTATTAATCCCTGGAGGGAAATTCAGGTGTCAAAGCAGCAACATCAGCAAACAGTGAAACACAGGAGAGGTAAAGGTATACAACAATTATAAAAACAATAATAGAGATGGAAAGGATACAGAGTGAATGGGTGAACATATTGTGTACAGTCTGTCAATAAATAAATGTAGTATGTACATAATGTGCAGTCTATAAAGTGGTATATAAGATGTATAGTGTAAAGTAAGTGTTAAGTGTGCCAGTGGTTAGAGTCCAAGATGGTTGCAGATAGTGCAGCATGTTTAAAGGTTGGTTGTGGAGCCTGATGGCTACCAGCATGAAGGACTGACCCAGGCGCTTTGTGTTGTGTGTTGTTAAATACCAATATCCCAGTCAAATGTCTATGGAGAACGAAGAGAGTCATGTAAATAAAATAAAACATTTATTCAATTAATAACTTATTGTACAATCAAAAATAGCTATTAATAAATTTGTGTACAAATTGATTTATTAGAGGTCCCATATTATAAAAAAGTGAGATTTTCATGTTTTTTTTATTATAAAGCAGGCTTAAGTTCTATATAAATACTGTGAAAGTATCGAAACTCTCAATCCACAGGGAAATACACACAGCCCGTATTCAGAAACTCTGCATTTGAAACAAGCTGTCACAAAATACAAGTCTGAACGAACCTGAAAATGAGCATTATATGGGACCTTTAATCTATGAATAAATGGACTACATTACAAAGTGATTCATTATTTGACATTTTAATGGGCAATAAAAAGAAGAATTATAAAAAAGTCAATTTGTAAACAAATTTATTATATGGCTATTTTTATTGTACAATTAGTCAATCAATTAAATGCTTTTATAACGATTTACGTGACTTTTATGGTCATCATTGTGTGTGTTAAATTGATTAATAGATGTCTTTATGTTACTTTAGAGGCCTCTGATGGGGGTTTGCTGAGGTCACCAAACTCCATGCACTTAAAACAATCAAAAAGTTATAACTTGTCAAAGTAAAAGTTGTAAAAACACCCACGGCCCTGAGAAGCTTAATTTAATGAATCACCTGGCTTACTGCGTCAAATAGATGGAACTAACATTGATATATCAAGCACAGCGAGATGTCAGTCGAGCATGGACTGCTCAGTATATGCCATCACAGTCAAGAGGTTTAATTTTTCAAAACAAGTAAAAACACTCCTGTGTGTGTGGGTGTGTAGGCGATATAAATGAAAACGTGTTACTGCTCAGTATACAGTACAAAAGAGCTGCAAGCCTCTTTTCCACGTAGCATCTCAACCACTAACCTTCGCTGACAAAGCTACCTAATTCACACTATCACTTCCAAAGTGCCCACGATTTATTTCTCGCCCTTTGGACGGCACACGATTCCGGTGCTGTTTGACGAGTTTTTAGAACAACTGAATGCATATTTTGACAAACAAGAAAGACAAGAATGTTCCTGTGAGTGTTTCTGTACATACAAAGCTGTGAAATCTGGATAGCTGATAATATTCATAAAACTTACAAAACTGTTTGGAATAATGAGAAATAATGTGGATTTGATTAACACCAGCCATCTGACTTCATCAGCTCTTAGTCCATACCTGAAATGTTTACCATCATGTGAAATATCGCTTCTTGTCCTTTTAAATCCTAAGACTTAAAAATGTAATTAGCCGTGGGTGGAGCAGATACAGCACTCAAGGTCTTGTATCTGATTTCACTTAATGGAGCTATTATTTGAATGTGTCCTTTCTTGCTTGTGCTTATTTTTATGTCCTCATGTTTACTGTTGTTTATACACCCTCTTGGAAAGCACTCTGCTTGGAGCTAAGTGCAGTATAAATAACATTTACTTGTATTGTATTACACTCTATTTCTTTTCTCTGTAATGATCCAATTTCCTCACGGGTCCTCTTCGACCTGTATAAAGTTAAAAGGAGTTGACTCACAGTTCATCCTGTGCATACGTGTATTGTTCTACTTAATTATATGAGTTATATTTTGCCTACTTTTCACTGGAAACACATTGCATTTGTAGGCTTTTAGACACAAGATATTTAGCAGTGTTTGACTAATAAAATGTGATCTATTAAGGACAGAGGATAAGAGCTCTGCAGGAGGCACACAGAAGAGTTATACGTGACTATAAACGCATTATAGGGAATAATAAAGAATCTGAAGAAAAACATTACATTTCTGCTATTTTTGCTGGATCCACCGAAAGCAAACTCATGCCCAAAATGTCTTTGGAAAAATAATTGATTGTGAGTAGGTTTTACATCCTGTCATAAAACAATCTCAAACAAAACTGCACTTTGAACCACATTTTTTAATTTTCTTTCTTTATTTATTTTATTTTTCTTCATTTTTTAAAATATTTTTTTAATTATTCATTCACTTCATTATATTTTCATTGTAACTATATATCCTTTTTAACTTTATGTTAAGCTATTAACTACTTTTTAATTTAAGTCATTTTTATCATTATTAGTATTTTATTCACTGCCATATGTTCAATTTGGGGAAAGGTTCTGTGTTGTATGTATAATCTGTTAAATGCATAAAATCAATAAATATATGTTTAAAAAAAACTGAACTTTGACAGTATTTCAAACAAACATATGAAAATAATTTAATTTTCAAGGTTTTATAGGTTTGTAATTTTACAATGGAATGATTTGAAGGTAAATAGTCAAACACTGAGTCATCATCACCACATAAGACAGAATTCATTAAGGTTTACTGTGGGCCAAAATACCAAGGGTGTGTAAACATAATTAATTTCTGATGACTAATTTGATGTTTTCTACACCCCACAATAGTTTGTGACTGTTTAAGTAAATGCTATAAATAGTACTAAACTTTGTGGAGCATGTTAGAACAGACATGTCAAACTCAGCTCAGCTCTCTTCAGAGAGGGGCTGCACAATTAATCAAAATATTATCGAAATCGCAATAAGGCCTACTGCAATTTTCAATACGCAGGAGGTGCAATATTTGGTAAAATATGTGTCAAAATGCCATTTAAATTAAATATTGTGCTGCAAAGATGCCCTAGCCTACAAATCATATTCTACAGACATAAGAAAAACCCTTTGTTTGGTGCAGATCCCCACAAAAATCACATCATAATCATTTAAATATGTTATTCAATGAAAATGAGAATAATGATATAAAAATTATCATTTCCTCTTATATCACAAATCATATCGCAATATCGGTGAAAATAATCGCAATTAGATATTTTTTCAAAATTGTGCAGCCGTACTTCAGACCTGTATCGTCTTGAAAAAAACAAACAAAAAAAACAACAACAACAACAACTCTACAAGCAACTCTTAAAGCCTCCGGTTTCTTTTAATAGTTCAGACATGGAATATGTATTTAAACAGGCATTTTTAGTGTGGCTATGACAAATATTACATGTCTTTGGGGAAGAGTACAAGAGGTTACCTTCCAATAAATTGTCTCAGTTCTTGTTTAGCTAAAATAAAAACAACACACTGTCACTGTACATTATAAAAAACTTCAGCCCTTACTTGGCCTATCCTTGAATATTACAATAATTATCTATAAGCACTGAATACAAATGCAGTTAATATCAACGAGCATGGCTTTATAAATACACAACAAAATGTACTGTATGTCCGTAAAGGATAAAGTCTGTTGTCAGGCCTTGCTGACCTTCAGAGACATCAAATTAAGACATGAAGGGTCCCACTTAAAGGGAAACAACTGAAGAAATATTAATGTGAAGAAGTGATTTATTTTTTTTCCATTGACATTTACAAACAAAATACACAAAAAAGGATGAATATCAACCCTGTAAAACATTTTTAACTGAACATAATGATTTACAGGTTTCTTTCATTGCACAGTCCACTGGTGTCCACAGACAACAACATCCTTAATGAGTCCACCTTAAGACATCCAACTATTATTCTTTCACTCTATTGCATCAAAACACTAGACGAGACATAAATATTTCATTCTTACACATTCAGGCCAACATTCAGTTACATCAACATTCAGCTGTCACCCTGTCCTGTCTTCAGGGCTGCACAATTACCTCATTAAGATCATGGTTTTAATATCAATTATACATAACCACTGGTGTCTGGATGATGTGGCACTTGTTTTTAATGCAACAGATAAATATGACTTAGCTCAACATATAAAGGATCATCAATTTAAGCTGTAAAAACTGTCCTTGTTGTAGACCAGACAATGTTTTTTCTGATAGAAACTTGTTTTCTTAACTACCACATTGCCTGGTCTCAAACACATTTTGCTTTCAGTGTGGTGATGAAGATCTGTTGAGCGAATCTCTATGTAAAGTTACTTTACTGAAATAAAACATACAATTTTTGATTTCTATTAGAATGATTTGTACTTACGGCCACCTATGATATGACAAAATGTTTATGTATCTGCCTGCATATAGTGCAGTAAAGACTGTGTACATAAAATAACCCACACAAACTCCCATTCATTCCCAGTAAATCCCAGACATTCCTGTTAATTACCATGGAAAGCCAATCACACCGTGTTAGCCTTTAAGAAAGGGCTCAGAGAATAAGGTGCCAGATGCTATGAGTGACAACAAGACAAATACATTTAGATATATAAATAAACATATAAATAAAAACTGTATAATAGAGCGGCATGGCAGAGTTGAATCCAATATTATATGTTTCATCACATCAAAATTGAAAGTGATGCAATTTCTTCATGTATTCAGGGAGAAAAACACAGACACATACATACGGTCCCTGGGAAAGGGCCTTTCTCAAAAACAGGAGAAAGACGAGGGGCGTCTTCAAAAAACATAGTTCCTCAAGCGACACACACACACACTCACAAAACTACCAGGTAGGCATCATGTCTGGGAACCAGACGCGACCCAAATGCTTTGACACCTCCCAGTGGATATCATCCAGCCCATAGCGGTGATCTGGAACCAGTACGTCCTCCATGATGGATAGCTCTGTCAGTCTGTCTCCACACATCTTGACAAACTCCACAAAGGCGCTGCAGGACACTTCGCACTCTCCCAAGCCGATGGCCGACAGCTGCGTGCAGCGTTGGGCGATTCGGATCAGCTCCTCATCCAGCGGCCGCAGCCCGTTGGCGCACACCACCAGCTCCACCAGACGCGGGCAGGTGAGCCCGACGCGGCCCAGCACGTCTTTACTGACGGAGCGGCCGAAGTACAGATGCGTAGCAGGAATTTCATCGCGGAAGAACGGGCCAAACTCATCCTCATAGAGGAAGAAGTACATGACCAGATTAAATTTAGGGGAGTGGCGCACCATGGCGTCCCAGCTGCTCTTCTTGATGGTGTGGAACTGTTGGCCTGGATTCTCACTAACCACGTCGATGCGAAGGTGCTCGAGGTGAACGTGCTTCTCCGAGGAGAGAGAAATCAGAAGTTCATCACTCAGCAAATGGTAGTTGAGTGCCAGTTCTCTCAGGCCGTGACACTGGTCAGCCACACACAGGATGCCTGGGATGGAGAGAGAAGTGTTAATTAGGATACTATAAATCTGCACAGCCTGTTTAAGGCTTATAAAGCAATGTTGGCCAACACCGTTCTCCACGTAGCTTTTAGACTTAGTTGTTTTTTGTTTATAATGTATCATCTAATCTCAATATAAATGACCCCTCTCATCTACATTTATGTCTTCCAAGTCGCTTCTGCCCAATTAACACCTTGACTGCTAATAAATGTGCTTTTATAACCTTTTACTTCCTCCATTCCCTCTCAAATTTCTCAAATTTCCTGCTGCTAAAAACATCCCAGGGGAGCTGATGTTCCAGAGATGTACGAAAGTGTTCCACCGATGTCACAATGTCAGCTATAATTGTCTTTGATTAATCAAATTCTTAACAATAATTAGTCAATCATTATTAATCATTAACATCATTAATAGCTATCATTCCTACTATTTGTCAGTACCTGCAGGTGAAACATGAGGGCAGCTGCTCATTTTCAGCAGTTTGAGGGTGTCGCTGTTATTGGCCACCAGGACTTTGAGTGAGGGGTCATCTACAGGTGTGTCATCGATCTTCAGGGAGGACAAGGACTTGGAGTTGACAAAAACCACCGTCAGCGCTGAGAGGAAGTGAGACTGTTGAACAGAGCGAAAGAGAGAAATATTTAGTCATCCCCCTTTCTTTTGTGAACATGGTAGCTCTAAATGCTAGTTTTATTTACCAAGACATCAAGCAATTTGACATACAGATGTAGCCAGCTACTGCCATCTAGTTCCACTATATATTTGCATTATCGCCCTCTGCAGTTGGCAGAAATGTCTCATATCACCCCTGTCTGCATGTATGTGCATCCTTGTGCACGTGCTTATATAAAACACAAGATACAAATGAAACAGAAAACCACTCATCAAAACATTATTCTACAGCACCACTAGTGATCAAAAACTAATAAATAACAAACTAAAAAACAAACATGCAAATGTGCAGCCAAACCACTTTGTTTACGATTTGTCTTCCAAGATTAACTGTCCAAGAAAATAGGGTGAGTGCAATTTTTTAGCTGACAAAGATATCCCTAGAATATGTTACAGTTCAGAGAAGCTCATGTCTGAGTACTTCAACCACCTTGATAAAGAAAATGTAGTAATACTACAATTATAACAGTAATTTAAACTTGTGGCACCAGGTGACTGTCAAGACAACAGTGTGTCTCAGCTTTGCCTGCAGATAAAGATAATAACAGAAATAATTGTGTTGCTGAGGCGTACCTTGGGCAGCTCCATGAAGCTGGGCCTGGCTGTGGAGATGAGCCCCAATGTTTTCAAAGAACAATGCACGAGCTGTGAGAGGATGTCGCACGCTGCCTCTGCAGACTCTCTGCTGCTGTCCACCTGAGCAGCACGGAGAGACAAAATGAAAACCCAGAGACACTTAAGAACATAAGAATTCACTCAACTACACACTTTCACTTTCTCTTCATCACTTTAACCACCCTAACCGCAAACACCTCCTCGCCATCAGTTCATACCTTGAAGCTGACATACTGCAGGTGGTTGGAGTGCCTTTTGATGATCTGTTTGATGAGTTCTGGGTGCGTTGCCTTCAGGTAGGAGCTGGCTGGCTGGTTCAACTCGAACTCAAAGCATCGCCACAGCTCTGGCATGTGAAAGGCCTGGTTCCAGCCCCGACACACCTGAAGTGACGGCAATAAAATTAAAATGTGATTCAAGTCACACATTTCGCCCCCCCCCCCCCCCACACACACACACACACACACACACATACACGAGCACCGCCTCATCGTAACTACTTCACAGACACAGAGCGGAGAGAGGACCTCAACTCAACAACGCTACCTCATGACAAGTAACCACGGCAGTGCTACTTTTGGCTGAGTTTTCTCTTCCATTCTCCAGTAAACGTGCGGCGCCGACGCGCTTTGAGTTCAGGATGGTGCACGCCAAGGGTAGAGTACGGGCAGGGAGGCAGGGAGGCATCTGATTGGTTCTTTCCAAGCGGACCGCGAGGCAGTGATTGGTAGACGTTTTTACAGGATTACAGCAGCTACAGATGACGGCTCTTTTCCAGTCCTTTTTCAGAACTCATAAGTAATGGATCGCTGTCGGGGTGTGAAGACCATTTCAACCAATATAACAAATAGTCTATACTGGATAACATTGTCAACCCTGCCTTTAAGGCATTCTTAAGTTATTCAAAACTGACTTGACAAAAGACAATTCAAGTTTTTTTTAACCTCTATAATAAGCAAAGTGAATACTTTGAGGACACACTGCTTAGCAAAGTCATTTACACTGAATCTTGAGCTTATCTTATAATCATTATTTTCCAGAATAGGGCTTGTGGACAAAAAATGCTTTTTGAATTCCTACCCAAGCCGATAAAATGTGACTCACAGGAGAGAACAGAAACCATTAATTGACTCTGAGGCAAGTGGCACAAGTGTTAAGATAACAAGACTTGTTGGAACAGAAAAACACCAGGTACAGTATGCTTGTGTGTCTTCTGGTTCGTTAAGAGTCCAATTGATTATTTTTTTGGGTCCACCTGAGGGCAGCAGAAACAAGCTGCAGTTTGGTGCTGAGCAGGTAGTTTACAGAGTTTTTTTTGTTGTTGCTAAAAACAGCTCTCTCTTGCATCTGAAAAAGACTTTATGAGAGCGATGAGATGAACCAAACGGTAAAGTTGGGGGCCGGACAGTTAAAACAGTTAAACAATGAGGTGAATATTGCTATAAAGCTCCGTAAAGCTGAGGGGAGCTGTAGATTCAGGTGATAATTCTCAGTATGTTCATCACTGTTGTCACAGTTTTCATGTTTGTCATTTGATACGTTGATTACAGCCGCTTTAGCAATAATTGAAAGCATAAATAACACAATTATTAAGTGAGAATTACAGTATTAATGATAATCAAATGATGAATAATACACACATTACTATGTGTTCTGAAAATCTTGTATGTTTTATACTTTGTGGGTTTATGTATCTGTTAAATTTGGTAAAGTCACTTATACTCAGCGTTTGATATTAATAATCCAGTACAAAGTACTGACACTAACTAAAGCAGACGGATGAATTAACAAAGCATGTGTTACATCTGACTCTCCACACAAACATTACACACATGCTTCATTGCAAAGTTTTCTGAGTCAACTGAGAGGAGATCATGAAATGACGTAAAGAGAAAACATCATTAAACAACAACAGAACCAGTACTGCTTCCTGTGTAGTGACTGATGGCTCATTATTACATGGGTACCTGAGAAGCGTACGCCCGATCCAGCAGAGGCAGGTACTGGAAGATGTGAAGCAGGATCTCCTGAGGCAGACACCCCCAACGGGCTCCCTCCTCCTCCAAATCTTTCTCCCTCCTCTGCTTGCGGGATCGTTTAAGAGTCTCCCGAGATCCACTGCTGGTGCCACCTCCGTCCTCCTGTTCATTGCCTGGTAGACCTCGTTTCATCCTGAGTAAACAGAAGAGGAGCTAACAAAATCCACATGGTTGGGCTGGGTTAATGTTTAGAAACTCCTGACTAGCAGGGCTTCTTAAATCAACTGACATGCTTGGCAGACTAAATTGTATCCCATTTATTCTGTTATTAACAAGCTTGCAGTCCACGTCTGGTGGGTTGATCCATGCTTGCACATATTGAATATATATTTTTGAAATGATAAATGGATGTAGAGCTGCAACTCTGTTCATTATCAGTCAGTTAATCTATTAATTATGTATAAATTCATTTCTTAGCTTGTGAAATAGTCAGAATTATAAATTAAATTCACAATTATGTCAAAGAGAGTAAAGCGGCAAATCCTCACATTTGTGACGCTGTAACCAAGAAATGGTTTTATTTGATAAACGACGTCATGACAAATTAACAGATTTTTTAGATTGCTACTCGTTCATTTTCTTAAGATAATCAATGAATCGTTATAGGACTACACCGTTGTCACATGAAAACCTACTCTCTACATCGACTCGGGGTACTTGTCAGTCTGTATTCATATAAAGCACTCATCAATCATATAATATTTTTGTACAACGCACAATTTATAAAATAACACACCAAGAAAGGAGTCAGATTTCTCCCACAATGGTGGCTGAAATGGGGATTGGGATGCACAAATATGCCAATACCAATAACTTATATCTTCCCATCCGATACAGGTCAACGCTGACTCTGAGACCCAGTGTAGTAGCACTCGAGATCGGTCTTGGTCTTGAGACACTTTTTGAAGGTCCCGTCTTGGAAATTAATGCATATTTTTTTTATTTTTCTATGAGACTGTGGATCTTTCAAATCCATTCAAGGAGTGCCTAATGGTTTGCATGTTCCACATTTTATCGTAAGTGTGTGGGACTCGCACTGGTCTTGACTCGGTCTCACCCTGCTTTGGTCTTGGTCATGACTTGGTCTCTGTTTAGGTGGTCTCACTACAACACTGCTCTGACCCAACAGCACAGACAAGCCTATCTTGAGGCAACAAAGAGGTTCGAAAAAAACTGAATGTGCTGCTTTGTGCTGTATATACAATTGTTGTATACAACGATCATATACACAACATAGCAGCACTGCTGATATTTGGCCAAATATAGATTTATATACTGTATATCGAGGTATCTATTCTTTTTTTAATCTCTGGTTGTATTAGGCCATTGTTATTTAATTCACTAGATAAGCCAGAAACAGACATTCCTGCCAATTTATTTTTCATCAACAGTTTTTCAATTGATTTTCTAGAAAATTTGCAAGGCCTATATTACAATCTATATTAACATCACAATATAACGTTACATATACCATAATAAATGACTTAAATCATATCACCCACTCCAATGTTTAAAGCTATATCCGTATTGATTCAGCATGCCTGATAATATTTTAGATTTGCTAGGTAATTTGGTATCTTTATAGTGTATTAATATACACACCAAAATCTGACAATAACCTGATATTTTCAGGTGGAATTTCATTTCATTCTCACTGTGCAATATCATTTTCCACTTGTGCAATTTTGTTAATAGTCTGTTTATTGTCAAAACTGTATACACTGCTCCTATTTTTATTCTTCCTTCTATTTAAATGGTTCATATTTTGTTACACTTTGTTTAGCTCTTTTTTTTTTACTGTGTTAGCTGATGCTTCTTGTTTTTTGCACTAACCCCTTTGCTGCTGTACACTGCAAATTTCCCCACTAATAAAGGAATATCATATCTTATCTTATACTGTGGTATTACTGTAACATAGAAACCTTTGAAAATGAAATGACAGGAGGTATTAGAAGAGCAGTGTTAATTGTTATACCTAAAAGTAAAGGAAAATCAGAGAGGAAAGCAGGGGAGAAGTATATAAGTTTGTAGGGAAATAAACCAGGACCATCTTATCTTATATTCTTTATATTGAGTATTAGATATCTGTAGTGTTGAAATGAACATTTGATTTACTGTTCATGTGCATTGCCTGGATAACCTGCTGCTGTAATACAATAATTAACCAATTTGTGATCAATAAAGTACATCTATCTATCTA
This sequence comes from Sebastes umbrosus, assembly GCF_015220745.1. NCBI lineage: Eukaryota > Metazoa > Chordata > Actinopteri > Perciformes > Sebastidae > Sebastes > Sebastes umbrosus. Next base: position 22,421,397 of record NC_051270.1, read on the forward strand.
TCTATCTAGCATTTTAACTTTTCCTTAAAAAATAAAATCAGTATTGGTAAACAACACTGATAAGATGATGTTACCAGTTGCAAATAAAGGGTTGATTTCCCATTACCATGCATGCAATGCAAGAATGATACTGTGATATATTTCTGGAAGATGTTCTTTGATTATTGTGTTGTTTATTCTATGTATAATGCCCAGACCTACCTGGCACACTAGTGATTAACCTGCAAAGCTGTTGCAAAAGTAAAACCTTTCCTGTCTAAAGTGTCAACAACCAGATGTGTTGTGGGTGTTGCTAACCTGAGAATAATGACATGCATGAAGTTAATATAAAGTTACATAGTCTAGTTTTAAACTCATAGGCTCATAGCTTCTCATCCCTGTCCTCCTCTTACCTGGTGTTTCTGCTGTTGGTCAGTAAAAGGAGACAACTCAACGTCAACCAGGACCGACACCAGAGGACTATGTTGGAGCTAGAGGACAGGTCAGACTCATTGGACCACAGAGGACAGCACTGAGGGGGGCTTATGAAGCCATTTCTTTTAAAAGTGGTTTCCTTTTCCGGCTTCAGTATTATTGTGCCTGTCAACTAAAGATGGCGTTGTGTTGCTGGTTGGTAGTCGGTGAAACTGTCTGGTCTGCAGGTACAGTGAAGCGACAGCAGGTGGAGGTGTTACACCCAGCTGGAGCTGTTCTTCTTCTTCTACTGAGGCTTTTACTGCAGCCATCATCCTTTATGGTGCAATGCTGCTGCCCTCTGGAAGGAGTCCCTTACTGTTTGTTTAACCCAGGCAAAATAAATAAATAAGAAATCTGTCTGGAGCAGCAAAACATTTGAGCATTGTGATGAAGGTAACACAGTTTATAGTCTAAGTATATACTATATAAGTCTAATGCAGTGAGGGCCAAAGAGCAAATGTACTACAGAGTATAGGGCCACATTGAGGGAAAAAACATCTGAGATTTACAGAATAAAGTCATAATATTACGAGAATAAAGTCGTCACAACTCTACAAAAAAAAGAAAATAACACGTTAAATTACTACTTTATAATATTATGACTTTATTCTTGAAATCTCTGATTTTTTTTTTTTTCCTCAATGTGGCCCTAATACTCCGTTGTACTGTCGTACCATAGACCTACAACAATGATAAATAAAAATGAAAATATAAACATTTTTTTTTAATAAATCCACGGGGAGCCACTGGAGAGGGGCTGAAGAGCCAGGTTGCAGACCCCTGGTATAACCACTGTTGCCACACCTGGTTTATTTCCCCCCAAACAATACTTTTCCCTGCTTTCCTCTCTGATTTTCCTTTACTTTTAGGTATGACAACTAACACTGCTCTTCTAATATATAAAAGGTTTCTATGTTACAGTAATACCACAGTATAAGATAAGATAAGATATTCCTTTATTAATCCCGCAGTGGGGAAATTTGCAGTGTACAGCAGCAAAGGGGATAGGGCAAAAACAGGATTCATCAGCTAACACAGTAAAAAAAGAGGTAAACAAAGTGAAACAAAATATGAACCATTTAAATAGAAGGAAGTATAAAAATAGGAGCAGTATATACAGTATTGACAATAAACAGACTGGGAGCAGTGTTGGTTGTGGTCCACTGGGAGCAGTGCTGGTTGTGGTCTAATGGGAGCAGTGTTGGTTGTGGTCTAATGGGAGCAGTGCTGGTTGTGGTCTAATGGGAGCAGTGCTGGTTATGGTCTAATGGGAGCAGTGCTGGTTGTGGTCTAATGGGAGCAGTGCTGGTTGTGGTCTAATGGGAGCAGTGCTGGTTGTGGTCCAATGGGAGCAGTGCTGGTTATGGTCTAATGGGAGCAGTGCTGGTTATGGTCTAATGGGAGCAGTGCTGGTTGTGGTCTAATGGGAGCAGTGCTGGTTGTGGTCCAATGGGAGCAGTGCTGGTTGTGGTCCACTGGGAGCAGTGCTGGTTGTGGTCTAATGGGAGCAGTGCTGGTTGTGGTCCAATGGGAGCAGTGCTGGTTATGGTCTAATGGGAGCAGTGCTGGTTGTGGTCTAATGGGAGCAGTGCTGGTTGTGGTCCACTGGGAGCAGTGCTGGTTGTGGTCCACTGGGAGCAGTGCTGGTTGTGGTTGTCAAATCTGATACGAGTGGGGCGATTATTTTATCGCCCCAAGCGAGCTACTGTTAAAGTCGGGACTGCAATGAATTTTAACAAATCCTCCTCCTATCACATCTCATCTCCCACGACTTTTAGTTGGTGGCTGTGACTTCAGTGAAATCAAAATCCCAAACAAAACAATTAGAAATATGTTTAATCACATCTCATACCCTATAGTATCTTACAGAAACTTAATTTCACAAATCTATCAGAAAGAAACTATTCTCATGTTACGAACTAAATATATAAAATCCCCCATAACTCCCAAAGCAAAAGAAATCCATTTTAAAATATTAAATGGAGTGTATCACCATCCATCCAGTGATTTGTTGCGACAACAATTTGGAATTGAAACCAATAACTGTGTATTTTGTGATGCTACTGAAACTACTGATCATTTATTTTTGTCATTGTATATATTCTGGAGCTTTATGGCTTTATGATATACATGACTGGCTTTTCCCAAAAGTTTCTCATCTGGGAAACTTCTCTCAAAAGGACATTGTTTATGGACTTATCATGGACAATAACAAAGATGACTTTCTGGTGAATAACATTCTCATTCTTGGAAAATTTTATTTGCACAAATCCAAGTATATGAAAGTGAAACCTAGGTTTAATGTGTTTCATTCCGAGTTTCTTTCTTACATAAAAGCCCTTAAAGTCATGAAAAACAAAAATGCATTGAAACTTCTTAGTATAATAGAAGAATATGAATTACATGTACAGCCCTATAGCTCTTAATTTAATTTATTATTATTTTTATGTATAATTTTACATATTTTATTTGTTCTTGTTCTGTATGCCCCACATCTTTTTACTTGAATGCAATGATCTATGAGCCATGTTTTTAGTAAATTTGAATTTGTTTAATAAAATAATTATTTTTTTTTAAAAAAAAAGTCAGGACAGCTCTCTGCGGGTTGAGAGAAGAACTTTGTCGGACAAACTCCAGGTGAAGGAGCCGGGCCCAGATCAACCCGACCTGGTAATAAAACAGCAGGCTGGTGAAAAAGGGAAGAGGTATCTGCGAGGCTTCCGTCGTAGCTGCTACACCAGAAAGACCTGGCTACCTGGATGCGGGCATGCTAATGCCTTATTCTGCTTTCCGTGCTTGCTATTTAAAATCAGTTGGCCGATTTGAGTGATCTTGGTGTCAAATTATATGTTTTCTAGCATGCTGGATATCATTTTGATAGTTTCAAAACTGCAATATGGCGGACAGGGAATCAAGCATCAAGACCCAGCTGTTTAATTTTCCCGCAAAGAAAGTGTGTGTGAAGCTGAAATATCTTGCGCAGTCATTGCGACACAAGGAGACAAAGCCATCAGCACCAATAGGAAGTCCCTGGATGCCTCTGACCCCATGCTCTCATGAGGAAGCAGACACTAAACAGACACAAAATGGCCGCCTTATTGCAGTTTAAAATTATTATTATTATTAAAACTATCAAAATTAGATCCAACATGCTAGAAAACATATAATTTGACACCAAGATCACACAAATCGAACAAGTAGATGCATTTCTATGAGAGAAACCATTAGGTCAATTTTCATTTGTGTCACTAATCGTTTGTGTGAAGTTTTGTGGTGCTTTTGAGTTGGCCTTGCGCGGACATGACGAGACCGATTCCTCGGTCAACCCTGGCGGTTTCAGGGGGTTGGTGGATTTTGTTGCCTCGCTGGACACCGAGCTGGAGGAGCACCTTCTGACCGCCACCGTTTTTAAAGGTCCCATATTGTAAAAAGTGACATTTTCATGGCTTTTATTTTATAAAACAGGTTTAAGTTGTATACAAATACTGTGAAAGTATTGAAAAAACTCAATCCACAGAGAAATATACACAACCCGTATTCAGAAACTGAGCTTTTGAAACAAGCCGTCAGGATTTCTGTCCTTTTGTGATGTCACAAATCTACAATATTTAGACCATTTCAAAGTTTTAAACGTAAACATTCTAAATGTGTCACAGTTTATTTCCTGATGCAGTGTATGTGAATAACATCAGCTGACAGGAATTAAACATGGACCCAAGCTGTTGCCTAGCAATCTGTTGCCATTCCGTTGCAATCCATTGAAATGTACTAAAACGGAGCGTTTCAGACAGAGGGTAAATATAGGTGTATTCAAGCAGACAGTATGAGGAAAATAAAGTTTTTTTAAAACATTAAAGTATGTAAACATGTTCTAGTAGAAACCCAAAATACAAGTATGAACCTGAAAATGAGCATGATATGTCCCCTTTAAAGGCACGTCAAAGACGGTGCAGAACGAGCTGTTGGACTGCATGCTGTCAGTGCTTAGGGATCACATCCTGGAGGAGGTTAAGAGCTGATTTTATCACAATTCAAGCAGACGAGACGACGGACATTTCCACCCACTGCCAGCTGGTACTTGTGCTCTGCTATATAGATGCCAAAAGTAACATCCAGGAGCGGTTTTTCGACTCATTTGCTTAAATTGGTCATGGGGGCATCACAATTTAATTTGAGACAGGTGAATTAGTTGTATTGTTCTTGTTAACTGTATTTTATGTAGTATTAATATGTGTGGATGTGTTGTGGTTGTGCCTTTTGAGTAAGGTGAGAGAGTTTTGAAGCAGAAGTGTTGCTGGAGTTTATTCAGTAGAGTACACAGAGCACTTGAGTCCCGTGCTTATGTACATTCAGGTGTCTGAATAGCTTCAGGACTTAACAGCAGTTTTCATAATTACACTTCATGTTTACTTGCCCTGATCTTTGCCTCACTATTGGTTTACCAAACAAAGCAATGTCAATCGGGGCATCACATTAAGTAAACATTTCTATTACATGTTATATTGTTATATTATATTAGTATTGTATTACATGTTTATTGTATTATAGTACATGCAGTGGTGGAAGAAGTACTCAGATTTTGTACTTCAGTAAAAGTAGTAATACTACCATGTAGAAATACTCTGTTACAAGTAAGGGTCCTGCATTCAAAAGTAAAAGTGCGAAGATATTAACATCTGAATACTTAAAGTACCAAACATAAAAGTACTCATTATGCAGAATAATGTATATTATTATTATTATATATTGTATTCTAATTATTGATGCATTAATGTGTTCATCACTTTAATGTTGCAGCTGGTTGAGGTGGAGCTCATTTTAATGACTTTATACTGCTGGGTAGTTTAATCTATAATATTACATTATTTATTAGTTGATTATATTTTGTATTAATAATCTGAATCTGTAAAGTAACTAAAGTTGTCAGATAAATGTAGTGGAGTAAAATGTCTAATATTTCCCTCTGAGATGTAGTGGAGTAGAAGTAGAAAGTAGCAGAACATGGAAATGCTCAAGTAAAGTAGAAGTACCTCAAAATTGTATTTAAGTACTTAGTTACATTCCACCACTGTGTACATTTTATACTGTTGTGTTTTTCAAAGCATTATTTACTCTTCCTGTTGGAATAAAGTAATTGTTAATTATTTAACTGCAAAGTAGTAATGTGTTTCTGATACCTTCACTTTTTTTTTGCATTAAATCATACCGGGATGTTTGCTGAAATTGATTGGACGTGGTACAGCCCCACCAAGAAAAAATTCCACCAGCCGCCACTGCAGCTTAGCCATCATCCTCCTCTCTCCCACCACCTCCACTGTGTCGAGGGGGCATCCCAGGACAGAGCTTATAACGTGGAAAACTGAAAGCCCATGGGGCAGAGGCTAACCTGGCAGCGTGACAGGACTTTGGCTCTTTATAAACTTTTAGAATTAATTTCCTACCTCATAAATCATATGTTAAGCCTTTTAAAATTATTTTAAAACTTGCACTGTTAATCCGCTTACAGTTTTCTTCCCGTTTTATTGGCACATTGCTACTCTTTATGGTATATTACCTTAAGCAAATATCCGTATGTAAAAATGCATGAAAATGAGGGACATCAGGTGTTCTCCTTCCTTTCATACATAAGAGAAAGGTGTTTTTATTTACCAACATGTAGGCCTGGTAAGCAACTGATAAGATGTTACCTGTCCTAAAAACATACACATTTGCATTACTTCCATTTGCATCATGTCACTCCATGACATGTGTTAATGGGCCTCCTGTGTTGAGTGATTGGTAGAGCCATACAGTCTATGGGTACAATACGTGATAGAAACTGTTCAGGATGCTGCTCATGAAAAGGACTGCTGTACAGCACCACAAGTGATCAATAACTACACAGGGTTCAATATCCAAAGTTATGTTTTTTTATTTTGTGTTCTTTTCTTATCTCTCTCTCTCTCTCTCTCTCTCTCTCTCTCTCTCCCCCTATGCCACACACTCAAACACAGACACACACACACACACGCGCACACACTGACTTAACCAGATTAACTCTTTGGTCTTATGTTGTCACAGCTGATTCAACACAAGCCGTGCCATTCACTTTGAATTCTATTTAAAAATTAACCAGAAATACTGAGTATATAGTAGGACAGAAAGAGTTTGATGAACCTCTTTGGCTGGTCCAGTAATGTAACACACAGTCTTGTGCAAGAGACAGAGCAGTGTAAAGGTACAGCTGTGTGGACACTTCACAGAAATGCCTACGTATACCACTTGTTCAAATATTGCAGCATAAATATCAAAGTATATGAGCCTCCTGACATCTACCCTTTAAAAGGAAGTTGCCAGGGACAAGCTGGTGAGTTTGCTGTATCCTCCTGGTGTTTTATGGGGACTTATCTGTCTCCATCTCCTCCAACATGCTGCTGTCGCTGCACTGGTTTTGGCTGGTCCTATTGCTATATCTGACGAGCCTCAGAGAGGTGAAGGCTCAGTTTCCTCGTCCCTGTACAACACCAGAGGCTCTGCAGAGCCGGACGTGTTGCCCCCTCTGGAACGGCTCTCCTTGTGGGTTTAGCTCCGGGAGAGGAGTCTGTGCACCACATCCTGCAAGAGACCTCCCAAAGCCAGTGGACTACAGGGTGAGCTGGCCTCGCGCCTTCTATGATTCAGTGTGTACATGCTGGGGGAACTATGATGGATTTGACTGTGATCAGTGCCTCCCAGGCTGGATAGGACCCCGATGTCTGCAACGGCACCACGTGGAGAGGAAGGAGATAACAGACCTGACTGATTCTGAGAGGGAGACCTTCCTCTCAAGCCTGCACCAGGCCAAACAGAGCCCCAGCAGCCGGTATGTGATCCTTACAAGCAATGACACAACAGTGGATGGGAACTACGCATTTCACAACACAAGTGTCTATGACCTGTATGTATGGATGCACTACTACTCAGCTAAGACCTACGCTGGTTCTGAAAATAATTCTGCACACCGGGGCCCTGCTTTTATCTTCTGGCACCGAGTGTTTCTACTCTTTATTGAGAGAGAGATCAGGGAGCTCACTGGGAACCAAGATTTCTACATCCCATATTGGGACTGGACCAGAACCGACCACTGCAACATCTGCACCAACCAGTACATTGGGGGAGTTGGCCAAGATGGTCGCATAGACGGTGCTTCCCTGTTCTCAAAGTGGAAGGTGAGACATCGTTCTCATTCTTCTCCAAATGGTTTCTCTCCTTCTAACTCCTCTTTTTTTTGTTTTCTCCTCAGACCATATGTCCGTTTCAGGAAAGTCTCGGTGTAATCTGCATCCACTCTGATGCATCTGATGCACATCTGATCCGCAATCCTGGAAAGGATCCAATGTACAAAACACTGCCAACCACTGAAGATGTTGAAGACACAATGGCAACACCACTTTTTGACACCCCTCCATTTGACAGAACATCTAAGAAAAGCTTCAGGAACAAGCTAGAAGGTAGATTAAATATATTTCTAATTATGAACAAGTGACTTTTACTTCAAATCTCTGCCACCAGAATTTCAACTATCTGCAATTTGTGCAAGTAAGAACTCTAAAACATAAAGCAACAAAAGGTAAGATGTAAAATAAGTGAAAATAGGGTGAGGAAACTCTAAATCTAGTTAAAATGTGTTACTCTGTCCTCCCAGGTTTTGAGATTCGCGACGATTTCCGACACCTGAACGCCTCTATGCACAACCTGATCCACAGATACATCAACGGCACCATGTCTCTGGTGCCCACTGCAGCCAATGACCCCATCTTCATGCTGCATCACAGTTTCATTGACAAGTAGGTCAAATTCTTGATCAAATTACATGATCAAATTCTCATTAAAGCATAGGTTCACCTTTTTAAAGTATATTTGAAAACAGTACTGGCATGCCTGTGTGTACATTAAAAGGAAAACTGGCTGCTGTAATTGTTTCTCCTGTCCATACCGGCCACAAAGAAATCCTTTCACAGCAGTTTCAATGAGTCAAAAGTGACCGGGGTCAAATTCCTTGTACTATAAAGTTCAGCTGAAGGTAAAATGAGTCTGTGTTAGACAAATAATGTGGGTATCTTCCAAAGTTACAATGTCAAAGCGTGAATTTGGTAATAAAATTACTGTAACTTTGGAAGAAAGCCACTTGATGTGTCTTCCTCAGACTGCTAAAGCCTCATATTAGCTTTGGTTGAAATTTGGAACGCATTTTTACACAAAACGAGGACTGTTTTGCTTTCATTGAAATCTCTTTAGGGAAAAATCATAAATCAGAAACAGTTTTATTGCCAAGTAGGTTTGCACATACAAGGAATTTGTCTTGGTGTTTTGGTGCATAACAATAAATACAGTGCAAAAGTCAAGAGACATAATATAAAATAGAAAAATGTACAATAGAAAATATAAAAAAAATATATAAGAAATATGTTAAAATACATATGTTATTAAAGTGGAAGAGCTGTACAGTTTTCTCTTCACAGCCAGCATGGAAAGGAGGAATGATAACGAGACCAAAAACTGTTTCAATGTATGTTTGTTTTAGGACTAAGTTTTTACAAATGTGAACCTATACAACTGATACAATTCCGGCTGTCCACCTTGGCGCATTTTAGTTCAGGGGATTGAGAGATTTTTATACTATTTTTGCGTGCTGTGTAAATGGTTGTCAGGCTTCTCGACGGGTGGCTGCAGCAGGACTCCAGTAAAGCGACCTACCCTGACAGTGACCAGGTCCATCCAGCCCAGAGAGCGCAGGCCTTCATGGCCCCCTTCTTCCCTCTACGCACCAACAACTACTACTGGGGCAGGGACACCCAGAGCCTGGGTTACAGCTACAGGGAACACAGCCTCCATCGCTCTGGAGACGCTGGGGACAGCGTTGCGAGACAGGCTGCAGGTAGAGATGATTGTAAAAAACAATGTAAGAGCAATTGATACCTCATGTCTGTATGTACCATGGTGCTGGACATGAAAATCACATCCCTCATTATTAGGGTCCCTAAAGGAATCTACAGCCAGCGGGGTCCAGTGGCAGTGGCCTGTTCTGGGTGTATTCAGTGTGGTATTGATCTGTGTTAGTGTTGGAGCTGCTGTTAAATGCAAAGGTAAGAGGTGTTATCAATTAGGAGTTAATAGATTTAAAGTAATTTGTATCCATATTTGTCTAATCACATCATCTCTATTTAGACAAAATACGGCAAACACAAGACGTTGAGACAGAGGAGATACAGACAGAGGTGAGCCACCACTTTTTAACATTATACCTTACTCACAGAGGTGAAGATAAACCAAATGTATATATTTGACTTACTCCTATGCTTTTGTCTTTGAATGCAGTCTGATTACAGATTCAACTCTCTTTATGCTATCTGGACTAAAGAGAGGAACGGGACAGCAGCTGATGTTGCCTCTTGTGGGGCTCATTCACAAGATGTAGCGCCTGGGCCTCCATCAGAGGGGAGAGGAGGAAACAGCGTCGAGTCAGCTGCAAACGTGGAAATTCACCTTTAGTTTCAAAGGGATGGAGAGTGAATCAGCTGCAGAGCACAGATGAAGCTAAGCCTGGAGAGAGCATGGGCCACCAACCAATGATCACCATTTTATATTAGCACAGGGTCAAATTTAGTAGGGGTTGGTGTTATATAATCTAGGACTTAGTTCACCATTAGTTATTGATTATTTAGTCAATTCTTCAGGAATTACACTCAGTTGCCAGTTTATTAGGTACACCTAGCTAAAACTGTAACCGTCTAACACAACAGTCCTGCAATAAATCCTCCTTCCATGAAAGTTGTAATGTTCAGTGTTTGTATAAAACAGTTCAGAGAGGTGATGACTCAATTGTGTTGAACCAAGAAGTGTTTCTACTATTTAGTCTTAGTAAGATTCAATGATTTTTCACATTGCTGCAAAAAAACATAAATAGAGGCTACAGGAAGATGGGGGGGAGGGGGGGGGGAATGAATGGTGCAAGATGAAATATAAAAGTTTATTATAAAAACTGAGCTGTACATTGGATGAATTAAAAGCATCTCTCTGCTGATATACAGCTCTTTTCCATGGGAAACATTGAGATGAGTGCATTTTCACAACAAAATAAATGAAATCAGTGATACTGTGAGATAGAATGTGACGGACAGAAAAACTAAGGAAATATCAAATTATTTTTCATTGATAAAAATGTCCTGCTGTTAATACATTTGACTATGGGAACTCTAACAAAGCCTATTACACTGTGAGTTCTTGTCATATCTTAAAGTTTAAGCCTAAAATATGTATACGTTTCAGTTTTTCCAAACTGTCAAACTAGTATTGATAGTTATTGTGTTTCCAGGCGGTCCAGTGTTCTTGTACAAATTTACTTTAAAAAGGTGCCCTGTGGAGTTTCTGTGTAAACAAAAGGTGTCTGTTAAGTGTATGTAAATCTGCAAGACAAACTGTTTATATCTTGAGGTCTAACAGCTGTGTTTAATCAAACCTGCTTTGTTTACATCCATGTTTACTAGCTTGCAGTCTTATTTACTGCCCCAGAGTGCCTTCACATTAGAGTAAATGTTATCTGTTGATCAGTACAATAGTGTGAAACCATTGGCAGGAATGTGTACTGTGACGCGTCCACAAGAGCTAACAAAACTGGGACCCACGCATAAAAACACTGCTCCATAGCGTTAATAGTGGTCAAAAACTCCACAGGGAACCTTTTAACATAGCAAGAAGAGGCAGGGCAATGCATTTCGTCATTTGCCTTCTATATGAAAATGAACATGAGACGCTTTAATATCAAAACTTCCTCAGACGGTTGCTTTAAAGTCAGAGCTTTTTTTCAGTTAATCAACCGGACGTGGTTGATGCCACTCAGCAGAAATGATTATGATCATAAGGCCACATAGTGAAGGTGTTGCTTTTAAATCCCATGGTAGAGGAGATCATATTTAGGAATATTTTGAGGATCTATGGGACTCTGGACAATCATCTTCCCACGCATGGCTCCTCTGTATATGACCTCAATCAGATCCTTGAAATCTTGTTTGGTCTTGAAGCTGCCGACAAACTTGGTGTGATCTGGGGAGCTGAGAGAGAAAATAAAGTCAATTAGACGCTTTTTTTTTAACACAGTGTGTATATGTGTGGTAACTGTGGTGAATATGCAAAAGCCAACTTCTCAAATGAAAATATTTGCAGCTTTTCAAAGCTTTGGGGGTATGGACTGCTGGCTTTAGGGAATTGTGATGGCCATTTTATGGACAACATAGTTAGTTAATTAATTGTAAAGCTGTAACGAATAACGATGGGGGACACCATTTGTTATGCCCCACCCTTGGGCAGCCCTATTGGGGCGAACAACACTCCAACACTGACCCAAACCAACCACAAAAGACACCTTTAAAACTCTCAAAATCCATAGGATTTATTAACAAGAAAATATGATATGTACGCAGAGCAAACGGCATCATACTCCACTCATCCCTCACATGGCATGTTCGCACTCCTGCAGTCCGGGAGAAGAAACAGAAGTATCAAATCAAGAACTACTCGGCTGCTAAACAGCTTCTTTCTCACAGCAATCAGACTGCTCAATCAGAGTATGTGAACTGCACTAAAGAGACTGTTCCTTTAATAATATTTTTAATTTTTAAATTAACTATTTATTCTATTTTTAGCATACATTTAGCTTATTTATTAAAGCTCTTAATTATTAGTTAATTACTTTATAGTTTTCACCAATTGTTTTGCACTGAATTTCTGAGTGGTGGATGTAAGAAACACAAATAAAGGAATCTTGAATCTTGAATGAAAAAGACAATATATTAAGTCCTAAGCTGAGAGGCAGCAGAACCAGCAGTCCCCCACACCAGAAGCCTCTCTCTTCTGCTGCTGGCACAGGGGCTTTTAAGCACTTCCTTCCCAACCTCGTTGAGCAAATGCAGCACACCTGGGCACCTCATTGAGGAGTGCAGCACACCTGGGCACCTCATTGAGGAGTGCAGCACACCTGGGCAGAGCTACTGGAGAGGGAAAGGGGAGAGCAGCACAGAAAACACATACAGCCGTAACATACATATAGTTATAAGACAGTAATCTTTTGTTCACTCACCCATAATCCACTTTCATGTGCTGCCCGTTGAAGAAGAAGACAGTAGAGGGGATGTAGCTGATGTCAAAGTATCTGGTGTAGATGGGAGCTTTATCCACATCAACAATGTAGATGGACGACATGTTACTCAAGTCATGGGCAGTTTTGGACAGCTAGGATGGACAGAAATGGACAAATTAGCAACAAAAAAACACCATAAAGTGGTGACACAACTATAACTGAGCAGCTGTTTTATCTTTCTTACAATCTCATCCAGCTGCAGACAAACTGAGTCTTCATCTCTCCCAAACCTCAAAACTACCACTTTCTCTGCTACGCCTTTGATCACTTCATCTATGTCTTTTTTGCAAGTTAATTTAGACAAAAACAAACTCATTTTAGAGGCTTAAAAACGAGGTTTAGCTTCACTTTGTTGTTGTTTCTCACAGGAGGAAATGACGTCATACGTGCTCGTACGTGTGACACTGTGGAAATATCCGACCGGAAACAACAAGAAATTAACGTTAGTGTAAAAAAACAAAAATGATTATTCTAATTTATATCAATCTGTTATAGAGAATTAAAGCTAAAGTATTGGGTTGGAACATCGTGTTTATGGTCCGCTAACGTTTGAAGATTTAAGACTAGACAAGCTGTGTCATGAACTGGTGTTTCACTACGTCACATTATGGTGTGACACCGTGTTAACAACGTGATAGTGATGGGAAGTTCGGCTCTTTTTAGTGATCCAGATCATTTGGCTCAGCTCACCAAGAAGAGTCGGCTCTTTCGGCTCCCAAACGGCTCTTTGTTTTACCACTTCTGCCTTTTTATAGTTCAGCCAAATTTAGCGCTGTTTTGACCTATGATTAGTATGTGTGCACATATATCACTTAAATTATTCAATTTAATTATACAAAACCTTATAATTTCCAGAATATCATAATTTTACATGCTGCTTAATTTCCGTCACTCATGTTGTCTGCTATTCGCGCACCGCACTCCTCTCTCTCTTTCTCTCCTCCTCTCCCTCCTGCTCTGTACCTGTAGACCGTCAGCGCACCTGCAGGATGGTATGATCCTTGTCTGTCATCACCTGATTGGTCGCACGTATGTCATTAAAACAACATACAGTCACAGTCAGTCCATGGAGTGCCCGTGGCGCGGAGAAGATTGTCATATCATTCTGCCTTGAATTAATTAAAGAAACGGGAGCCGGCTCTTATCGTTCACTTAAAATACTGCTGCTGGTTTACAAAGCACTAAACGGTTTAGGGCCAAAATACATTTCTGATCTTCTGCTATGTTATGAACCATCCAGACCTCTCAGGTCATCTGGATCAGGTCTGCTTAGTGTCCCCAGACTCACAACTAAACATGCAGAAGAAGCAGCGTTCAGCTTTTATGCACCAAATATCTGGAACAAGCTCCCAGAAACCTGCAGGACCACTACAACTCTGAGTTCTTTTAAATCAAAGCTTAAAACTTTCCTGTTTGCTGCTGCCTTTTATTAAACCAGATAATGATTTTATACTACACTAGAGCTTTTACTCTGTGTGTTATATTCTATTTTAGCTTCTATCCCAGCTTTTATTTTTAGCTTGTTTTTATTTTCTAATCTTTAATGTTTTTATAAAGATAATATTAAATTATTTTAAATGTGTCTCAATGTTCTTTTGCACTTTGTCACAATGTTCTTGAATGTTTATGTAAAAGCACTTTGAATTGCCCTGTTGCTGAAATGTGCTCTACAAATAAAGCTGCCTTGCCTTGCCTTGCCTTGCCTTTCACTGCATTGCAATCATTTAATACATCCATGATTGCAATAGCCGACAATTTATCAAAGTAGTAGCAGGTAGAAAACAGGCACACACTTTTACGTTACAAATATAAAACAGACGCCTCTTCTTGTTTGCCATCTGAAGACTAGCTTTTATTTTTTGCTTGTTTTTATTTTCTAATCTTTAATGTTTTTTTTTATGTTTTTATAACTGTTAATTATGTCTCAATGTTCTTTTGCACTTTGTCGCAATTTTCTTGAATGTTTATGTAAAGCACTGTTGCTGAAATGTGCTCCACAAATAAAGCTGCCTTGCCTTAAAAGAGCCGGCTCTTTGAACCGACTCGTTCGCGACCGACACGTGACCTTCTCCTCATATCTGACAGACACGGCGCTGCAGCAGCATGTAGACACAACCATCAGGACACGAGATGCTACAAGATGTTACATTTTCATGACGGTAGAAAACGGAGAGAACTGCGTCGATAACAATTTTTTTGTTCCGTTTAAATTCTTAAAGATAAAAAGACAGTTTAGTCCTACTTTTTAGTCCTTTTCTGCAGTTTAATCTACTTTATCACTATGTTAAGGCTCTGCACTAACCAGGGTTTTTATGAACTCTGGAAAGGAAGTCATTTTGTGGCATCCTGTGTTACTAAGAGGCATATCATGACAAGTTTTCTCCCAGTCAGAAGGGCCGTTCATCACCGACTACACATCCCTGCTCGGCTCTTCAGTACTGGGACCTCAGTGTGGAAAGATGATGCTCTCCATCCACACAGAGATAACACCCATGATGCTCTCCATCCACACAGAGATAACACCCATGATGCTCTCCATCCTCAAAGAGAGGACACTGATGAAATACAGACACTAGATCTGGACAAGTGGAAATCTGTGATGAGAGCCCAAGCAGCATCAGAAGAGAAGCAACAAGTGAATGATGAAGAGGAAGCAAGTGATGGAGATGATGATGATGACCTTAAAGAACCAGATGGTGCATTAAAGGAGAGCTCTTCACTGGAGGCGACTCGGGATCTGGTTGCAATGTGGCGGCAAGCTGGGAAGCTCGTACCCGAAGAGATGACCGACGAAGACGTTCAGACGCTGGCAGGGCTCACCACCAAGTCCGCCAGGAAGAAGTACCTGAAGTACCTGGCCGTCAAGGAGGGACACAAAAAGGCCCGTAAGGAGAAGCAGCAGCAGAGGAAGGCGGTGAGGGAAGAGAGAAGAGCACGGGACAGCGATGCAGAGGAAGAGACGGGACCTGAGATTAAAAACACATTGTTTCTCCAGTTCTGGGGGCGCTCCCTGGACAAGCTCCTGGCCTGGAGGAGCGCCAATGCCATGCAGTTCGGTCAACCGCTGGTGTTCGACATGAGCTATGAGTCCAACATGGCCAGGCGGGAGTTGGAGAACACGGTGTCCCAGCTGATGGAGGTGGAAGCGTGGAACCGGCGTGCCACTGAGCCCTTCCACCTCCACTTTTGCAACCTGCAGGCAGACGGGGGCTACCAGAAGCAGCTGGTCAAACGATACGGTGCAGAGGCCTGGGACCGCCTGTTGATCACCAGCACTGACCAACAGCATGTGGATCGGTTCCCCCGCGAACAACTCGTATACCTCACCGCAGACTCTCCCAACGTTCTTCGCAAGTTTGACCACTCCAAGGTCTACATCGTTGGAGCTCTAGTGGACCGGTCCATCCAGTCAGGCTTGTCGTTGGCCAACGCCAAGCGTCTGAATCTGGCCACAGCCCGTTTACCGCTGGATGAGTTCCTCCACTGGGAGATGGGAGCCAAAAATCTGACTCTGGATCAGATGATCCGCATCCTGCTCACTATGAAGGACACGGGGAAATGGCAGGAGGCGTTGAAGTTTGTGCCCAAGAGGAAGTACGATGGCTTTCACGAAGAACGGACACAGAAAGAGATTACCGGTAACAGAGTCAGGGGAGACACAAATCATGGACCAAGACAGGATGGTGACAGGCTGTTAAGATCTGGAGAAAGAAATAGTGAGAGGACATTTAAAAATGAGGGCCAGAGTGTTTACAGGTCCCATAAGGAGTCTGGGTTCAGTGGTAGAGACAGAACGGCTGGACCGCCCAGTGACAGAGCAAACAAACCAGCTGCATTCAGAATACGGACATCACTAAACAGCAACATGGAGAGCAGAAAAGCTGCAGGCAAAGGCAAGACATGGTGGGAGGACGAGTGAAGTCAACAGAAATTGTAACTCGGGATAATAAGGACGTGTGTGTTTACAAGCGGCGTCTGAGGAAATGTCAAAAACATGAGACAAGTGGTGAATAAAGTGTTGTGGTGAATAAAGTGTTGTAGTCACTGGTGCTTACTGACTGCTTTTTGACTGAGAGTTCCAATGCAGGATTATAAAGAAGACATTTTATAAAAAGTAGAAACTACTTTGGTCTTTATTTTGGTCTGACATGGAAAACAAAAGATGTATAAATATTCTGATGATGCTTGCACTGTAAATGTTACCGTCATCAACATCGATGCAAACCTTTCCATACAGATGAAATAAACCAAAATATTATACAGCTTGGTTTTAGAAAATTGCAAAGAGGCATGTGCAATAGGTATATTACTCGTCATTTCATAGTAGTGTATTCTGAGGCAACAACTTTTTTTAAATAATGATTTGCAAAAAAACATCACCCAATATTATTGACATGATTCAAAGAAAACAAATCAAACTAAATAATTTCAAATGTTAGATTTTCTGCGTCATTCTTTGTAACACCCACAAAAGTCGTTGCAAATAACTGTGAGTGTACGATAACAGTCTATTGTAGTACCGTTAAACCACTTCCAAAGAATTGAATGAATATTAGGGCTGACCCGAATGCTTCGAAGCCTCGACCATTGCCATGGTATTCAACCTGCAAATCACTATTCGAATGCTTTGTTTTTTGATTTAAAAAAAAAAAAAAAATTATATATAAGCATGTAATAATGATGTTTAAATTCCCAAATAGCACATGACATAAGGAACAATCCCACAACATTATTAATTATTAGTAGTTATTCTCAGACGGATATCGCTGTTTGTTGTGTGGAGGCGTGCGTGTGTGTACAGTAGTGTGGCAGCAGCACTGAAACGGGGGAGATGGAGACAGTCAGCCTGCTGCGCCGCAAAGCTTTGACTACCTTCAAAACATTTTAACCAAAGCTTCGAAGCCCAAAAAAAATTGTATTCGGGACAGCTCTATTGTATATTATAATGCCTTTGCAGCATGCATTATAGACAATATATTAATACAATTTTATTTTAAATATGATAGCACCATCATACTGAGAAGTTAGGGAGACCCCCGCAGTATAAGAGGCATCATCACTTGTTTTTGTTATTGTACAGGCACAGTGCATGTGTGACTGTGCAATAAGCTCATAATCTGTTGTTTGTTAACTTCCTGGATGGTGTTTCCATTATATGATTATGTAAATACAACTTAAAACACACTAGCCTAATATTCAAGTTTGAATAAGCAAACACCCCAACTGTCCGTTCACTATGTAACACTGACTCATCATCTTGACCTCACAGCCCAACAATAAATAGCACTTTCCATAGTTTAAACCAGGCTGCAGTGGCTCTGAAATGCATTCTGTTTTCATCACTTTCACATCACGATCCCTGAACAAACAACTCCCATTTTCTCATTTAGCTTTTTTTCAAGTAAAGACAGCAAAACAAACAGCAGGTTGATACAATTTAAAAACATCTGAAATTGTGGAGATCCGCACTAAAAATGGGCAGCGAAGGACTCGTACTGATACAGAAAAGGTAGCTAACTTTAGGTGTAAAGAAAGTCACTTAACAGAGCAGCAACATCCTCCAGAGTACACTCATGTACAGATATGTCATTTGAAAATAAGCTTTGATGCTGCTTCGGCGCCAGATGGGGACGTTTCGCCGCTCTTCGTCCCCCCTTACAGCACCAGGATGTCTCCAGTGCAGCGCTCGCAGCAGTTAAAAGTAATGTTTTCATAGCGGGTGTATGGATGAAACCTGCCGATGCTCTTCTTACTGCTGAGAAAGCTTGACGGGGTGGAGTCACCGAGCGGAGGGTCCGCTTTGTTTTCCGAACAGGAAATTGGATCTAAACTCTTCAGCACCTAAGATAGAAGACCAAGAAAACATTTAGTGAAGCTCTGGATTTTAGATCAAATATTAGGAAATGATCAGATTTGTACAAGAATGTGGAGTTTGTACCTTCTCAGCCATCTTCTCAGCTGGCGTGCTGCAGAGCTGCTCGGCCGTTGTACTGCTGCTCTTCACCATGTTGCTGCTGCTGCTGCTGGTGTTTCCCAGCAGATGGGAGTTGATGGCATCTGCTAGTTTGTGATTAGATGCTACCAGCTCTCCTGTGCTGAGGGGCTGTGCGCTGGGGTAGTATGTCTGCTGTCTGCCCCACTGCAGAGACACCAGGAGCTGCTCCAGAGATCTGCAACGTCAGCACATAGACTCTGTTATTATCATCTATGCTTATAAAATATTGCAGAGGTGCACAAACTCCTGAAGGCTCTTTATCTTTGGCCTGCAATTGTACCTGATTGGCAGCCAACGACCACTGGCATACACACTTTAGTATCAGCTGTGAACTTTGAACTTTACAGTTTATGTTCACCTGGCTAAGATTCATACAGCTCTCTCTGAATGTTGTGTACTATAGTTCATCTATTGTTATGCAGTGGGATAAGTTCTCCCTGCGGCATCCTTGTTGCTGCGCAGATTCTTTGACAGTTCCGTCAAAAAGCAGACTCTATGTATAAATTTGCTATAATTGGTTCATTTCTGGTGTGAACTATAATGTATTAAAGTGCAAAACTGGGTCCTAGTTCTCTTCATTTCTAATATTAAATGCAACTTTGTGCAAATTTTTTTGAACAACTTCTTTTTAATTCAGTAAAATGAAATCATTACATGTCACACATGTTTCAAAATTAAAGTAAATGTAGCCTACATGGATAAACACTATACCCATGTTCCGTCTGCAATTTTGTAAAAGCAGAAGAATAATAAGAAGCTGATAGAATACAAATGACTGAGAGCATTTACCAAGCTCAACAACTGATAAGAAGTACAAATATATTTCATTCCACATGAATATTAAAGTGTTGGTCAAGTGTTCCCACTACAAAGCTATGCCAGTGTGAGTCTACTTGTTTGCCCTTTTTACAGCAGTCATTTCAGCATGTCGTTGCAGGGTAGACAGGTGTAGTTATGGCCCTGATCCATTGAGGTGTGCCAGGGCCCTGGTATTGTGCATGCTGGCTCACTGTAATGGCTGTGACACACTTAACAGAACGGGACCATCGTTAATTTGATCAATTACACCCGCGTACACACACCGCTATGACACGTCAGAAACGCTGCTGTGAAAAGGGCCTATTGACAGGAATCCGTTAGAAATAAAAGGTCTATATACAGCTAGTAGAGATACCTCTTGTATGTATTTTACAGGTGTTTCAATAGCCTTTTTTTAACAAATGCACCGGACAGCACCTATAGTAGAGTGCTTACTTTCTTAAAATATACCAATATAAGCCATTAAGTGGCGCTATAACTTACACTTACAGAGTTTGTGTGTCCTCTCTTTTCCTCATCTTCAGGACTTTTAAGTTGTAAGCTATTATAATGAACAATTTACTTAATTATGGATAAACTGCAAGTTACCTGTGAGTGAGCACCATGTCGCTGGAGAACTCTTCTCTCTCTAACAGCAGGTCTTGAATTGCTCCTTGTGCCTCTCTGGTCTGTCTCTGCAGAGCTGCTCTGGCATTCGTCAGCTCCTCTGCCATGACTCTGAACAGACAACATTGATGCAAGGGTTTAATCGGCATGATGACATTAATTATGTTGTCTCTTATTGATCCTTGTAGAAGAATTATCTTTTTTTTTTTAAATTGTATTTGTATTCATAAGGCTTGCAGGATGAAAGGAAATAAAAACATCCCATCCCTTTCCATCACTTGCTTATATTGTCCAAACATTTCTAGCTGTCACACAATTTTGTTTTTTTCTATTTCATACCTGCTGGCCAGGAACTTGCTCCTCCAAACGTCACACTGGATACTCATTCGCTCCAGCTGCTCCGCGGTGTGTGACAGACACCGACCAAGAGCCTCGTTCTCCAGAATCAGCTGGTTCTTCTCCCGTGACATACGCTCAAAGTGGAACTGAAGGTCATCGCCCAACGACGCCACCAGCAGTTTCTTTAGCTCGCGGTTCACCTGGCACACGGAATGAAATTAAGTTACCAAATTCCTTTTACAGCATGAGGAAATCAACTTTTTTTCCCTTTATATTCACTTAAAAGCACATCATCATACATGAAACAACATGCACAGTTAATAAACCTGACTGTGGAGAAGCTAGTATGTCTAATAGCTAAATAAAGTGGATCTGCCTTACCTCTATCTGCACACGGAGCTGATTGGAAAGGCCTTCCTTGTCCTGCAGCAGCCTGCGTTCAGAGTTCTGCAGCTTCTCCAGCTCTCCTCTCCAGTCCTCCACCAGAGGCAGCGGGTGAGAGCCCTGCTCCTCGGCCTGCTGCCCAGCATCCCCTTTGGCCTCAGCAGGCCCTTTACGGGTGTGCCGGCTAATAGCAGCACGAGGGACGATGATCCTCACAGCCTCCACCTCTGTGCAGAGCTCCCGACTCACCTTGCCCAGGTGGAGCACCCCGAGAGGCTGGGGGGCCGCAGGATGGCTAGATTTGGGGCTGTGTTTTGGGCTAGCCACCTTCAGGAGGGGAACTACACACGGACTTGGTGGCAGTGCATCTGTGATTACCTCCAGGACGGCGGGCGGTTTTTCAGTTTCCATGCCATCGCCAGCACCTCGGACAGGCACACCGGCAGGGCCTGGAACAAAGAAATGAAGACAAGTTTACACTTAGCACTTAAATGTGTCCTGAGTGATCCAATCAGAAGTGGACCGCTCTAAATTCCTATAACACATTGTTTGCATTGCACAACAAAACAGTTGTTTTGCCAATGCCAAGCAACCAGTGGTGGAAAGTAACTAAGTACATTTACTCAAGTACAAGTTTGAGGTAGTTGTACTTAATTTGAGTATTACCATTTTATGCTACTTTATATTTCTACTCCACTACATCTCAGAGGCAAATATTGTACTTTTTACTCCACATATTTATTTTCTTTGTGGATTTTGATCATCAATCATCATATCAATACAAAATATAAATCATCTAATAAATTATTGTATACTATTATGGATTAAGCTACCCAGCAGTATATAAAGTAATACTTATAGCTCCACCTTTATCAGCTGCGACATTAAAGTGATGAACACATTAATGCATCAACACTTATAATCCAATAATATAATACAGATCATTCTGAAATGAGCCATTCAACATAATGAGTACTTTTGGTACTTTAAGTATATTTTGATGCCAATACTTTTGTAGTTTTACTTAAGAAAGAATTTGAATGCAGGACTTTTACTTGTAACAGAGTATTTTTACGCTGTGGTATTGCTACTTTTAATTAGTAAGTTAAAGATCTGAGTACTAAAAAACGGTCAGACTCGTAATCTTGAGTACCTTTTGATCTCATCAGATGGTTCCTGTTTTAACTCAAATGTTTCCAGGTTTACACTATCTAATCACGGAAACTTCTTGTAAAACGGATGTGTTTAGACAACAATAAACATTGGAGACATCTGGCTTTATATTTTAAACAGGGGTTGTAGAAAAAAAATTATTATATTCCTTAAAGTAAGGTGCGGACAAGAGTGTGGTTTTGGTATCGGCACAGAAACTCAGGTATGGAGTTGGCACAAGTATCAAAACATTTCAACTCTAACCACTGGCACACTTTACACTTACTTTACACTATACATCCTATATACCACTTTATAGACTGCACATACATACATATTACATCTATTTATTGTACATACTACATTTATTTATTGACGCCGGACTGCACACACTATGTTCACCCATTCACTCCGTATCTTTTATATCTTTATTATTGTTTTTATGATTTTTGTATACCTTTACCTCTCCTGTGTTTCACTCTGTTTGCTGATGTTGCTGCTTTGACACCTGAATTTCCCTCCAGGGATTAATAAAGGTTCATCTTATTTTATCTTATCTTATCTTAAATAACACCTGGCCACAGCTGTATGGATGAGTGCAGTTATTTTTCTGTGTTTAGCAGCAGTCACAACATCTGAGAATCAAGTGATCACTTGAGAAGCTTTATGTTAAAGGTTTGATTTTGCAGTTGTAATGAAACACAATCTGGATCAGTCCAAACAAGCCAACCATGATAAAAAGACATCAGTTTCCTGCGTATTAACCTTAATATAAATCAAATTCTGTGTGATGTGGCTACTAAACAGTAGATTATGTGATGTTATGTGATGTTACAGTATGTGATGTGGCTACTAAACAGTGGATTATGTGATGTTATGTGGTGTTACAGTATGTGATGTGGCTACTAAACAGTAGATTATGTGATGTTATGTGGTGTTACAGTATGTGATGTGGCTACTAAACAGTGGATTATGTGATGTTATGTGATGTTACAGTATGTGATGTGGCTACTAAACAGTGGATTATGTGATGTTATGTGATGTTACAGTATGTGATGTGGCTACTAAACAGTGGATTATGTGATGTTATGTGATGTTACAGTATGTGATGTGGCTACTAAACAGTAGATTATGTGATGTGGCTACTAAACAGTGGATTATGTGATGTTATGTGATGTTACAGTATGTGATGTGGCTACTAAACAGTAGATTATGTGATGTTATGTGATGTTACAGTATGTGATGTGGCTACTAAACAGTGGATTATGTGATGTTATGTGGTGTTACAGTATGTGATGTGGCTACTAAACAGTAGATTATGTGATGTTACAGTATGTGATGTGGCTACTAAACAGTAGATTATGTGATGTTACAGTATGTGATGTGGCTACTAAACAGTAGATTATGTGATGTTTTGTGATGTGGCTACTAAACAGTAGATTATGTGATGTTACAGTATGTTATGTGGCTACTAAACAGTAGATTATGTGATGTGGCTACTAAACAGTAGATTATGTGATGTTACAGTATGTGATGTGGCTACTAAACAGTAGATTATGTGATGTTACAGTATGTGATGTGGCTACTAAACAGTAGATTATGTGATGTTACAGTATGTTATGTGGCTACTAAACAGTAGATTATGTGATGTGGCTACTAAACAGTAGATTATGTGATGTTACAGTATGTGATGTGGCTACTAAACAGTAGATTATGTGATGTTACAGTATGTTATGTGGCTACTAAACAGTAGATTATGTGATGTTACAGTATGTGATGTGGCTACTAAACAGTAGATTATGTGATGTTACAGTATGTGATGTGGCTACTAAACAGTAGATTATGTGATGTTACAGTATGTGATGTGGCTACTAAACAGTAGATTATGTGATGTTTTGTGATGTGGCTACTAAACAGTAGATTATGTGATGTTACAGTATGTTATGTGGCTACTAAACAGTAGATTATGTGATGTGGCTACTAAACAGTAGATTATGTGATGTTACAGTATGTGATGTGGCTACTAAACAGTAGATTATGTGATGTTACAGTATGTGATGTGGCTACTAAACAGTAGATTATGTGATGTTTTGTGATGTGGCTACTAAACAGTAGATTATGTGATGTTACAGTATGTGATGTGGCTACTAAACAGTAGATTATGTGATGTTATGTGATGTTACAGTATGTGATGTGGCTACTAAACAGTAGATTATGTGATGTGGCTACTAAACAGTAGATTATGTGATGTTATGTGATGTGGCTACTAAACAGTAGATTATGTGGTGTTATGTGATGTGGCTACTAAACAGTAGATTATGTGGTGTGGCTACTAAACAGTAGATTATGTGATGTGGCTACTAAACAGTAGATTATGTGATGTGGCTACTAAACAGTAGACAGAATGAAAACAAGGATAAGGACAAGGTAATGTAAATACTGTAGATTTAATTAAAACACATACCTCTCACAGCAGCAGTCGTCATGGTGGAGCTGGTGGAGCTGGTGGAGAAGAGGAGGTCTGTAGTTCAGGTGAAACCAGCTGACTCGTCGTCCTGTCACCATCAACAATGGAGAAAACACTTTGTTATTAGCATCTAACTACAGCATTCAATGTTTGTGACGGTTTTATCAACGGAGGCAGCTGGTTAAAGGTCAGGGTTAACAACTGAGCTACTGATAACGTTTCACGAATTCACAATAGTTGATAACAAACCAGATAACAGAGAGTCCAACTCCTCCTCGGTTAATCCGCTGCTAGCATCAGGCTGTTGATTCTGCCACCGGACACTGTTGGCCTCTGCAATCTGATGATGTGTAATTTAGCCCTGGGTAAGGTATCTCAGGCCACACTTCCTGCCAGGATACACCTCCTCTTTTGCAAACTAAAGCCATAAGGAGTTCAATATCGGTACAGTGCACAGATCAATACTCAAAGTCATTAGTCTAACCGTTACTCTTACAAAAATATACAACCTGGACGTTTTTATCGAAGCAGCAGCATTACACAGGAAAGCCTGCCAGGCTAAATCCAGGAGAAAACACCCTTTTCTAACAAAGTGGTGTAGCAGCTAAATATGACCGGATGTGAATAACGCGGAACCTTCATGCGGTAGTCAATTATTGCTCTACGGACAGAAATAGTGTAACAACAAATGTTGTAAAGAGGCTTCTTCTTTTTCCCACTTCAGGAGAGGAGCTGATGACAGAAAATGTTCAGATTAGTCCAACACAGTTGATTTGTTGTTGATATTCACAGTACTTCCGGTGAGTTTTGGGCCGTGGTGATCATGGGAGTGCATGGACTGTGGAGGCTGCTGGAGAGCACAGGCAAACCCATCAACCCTGAGACTCTGGAGGGGAAGATCCTTGCTGTTGGTATCCTGACTTGTTTTTATTTATTTGTTTATTTGTTTTGCACAATTTAAGACTATACAACATAACATAAAAATAAATTAATAATATAAAGTGCAGGAAGAGGCAAAAGACCCACTGGGCTTATCTGAAGCCTCCACCTAGAGACAAGATCAATATAAAGACATAATATGACTACATAATAGTGATAACAAACAAATAGGACAAGATATATATAATAACAACAATAACAATACAGTAAATATATCATATTCATGGGTTGATTCATAAAGGCATGAGTTATTTAGGCTTTTTTTATATCACTTAATAATAAATTAAGTGACACCTGGCTGACAAGCTTAAATACTGGTAAACTATTTCCTTTATAAATTATTCCCTTATCATTCTTTGCTTATGAAAACTCCCAATTTAGTTTAATTGAACTGTCAAATAAGAGATTAGGAGTTTTAATTATTTGTATTATTTTTATTTAATAACACTTACATATGTAGGCCTATTAATTATAGTTTAGTTATATTGATGAAGTAAATCTGAAAACAAAACCTCACTTCAGAACAGAAATCTTTTTTTCCTTAAAATTAGCTTAATAAGGCTTAGTATTGTGGATTTTTATGGTAATTTATTTTTTCTTTTGTTTATTTGTTTTGCACAATTTAAGACTATACAACATAACAAAAAAATAAATGAATAATATAAAGTGCAGGAAGAGGCAAAAACAAAACACTGGGCTTTTCTGAAGCCTCCACCTAGAGACAAGATTAATATAAAGACATAATATGACTACATAATAGTGATAACAAACAATAGGACAAGATATATATATAATAACAACAATAACAATACAGTAAATATACATTTATATACATTACATTTACATTTATATTTAGTATTTTCAAGCCAATAAAGCCACTTTGTACTGAATTGAATTGTATACATTAATTACCAATATCCCAGTCAAATGTCTATGGAGAACGAAGAGAGTCATGTAAATAGAAATAAAACACTTAATCAATTAATAACTAATTGTACAATAAAAAATAGACATTAATAAATTCGTTTACAAATTGATTTATTAGAGGTCCCATATTATAAAAAAAAGTGAGATTTTCATGTTTTTTTTTATTATAAAGCAGGCTTAAGTCCTATATAAATACTGTGAAAGTATAGAAACACTCAATCCACAGGGAAATACACACAGCCCGTATTCAGAAACTCTGCATTTGAAACAAGCTGTCAGGATTTCTGTCCATTCGTGATGTCACGAATAGTGTGTGTGTGTGTGTGTGTTGCGTGGAAGTGTATGGTTAGTGTTTCTGAAGAGGATATTGATTTAAATATCTATAAAGACTTCTGGGCAATCGTAACCAAACAACATTGTGAGTGGGAAAAAATAAAAAACATAAAAACAGATACATGGACAACATGGGGGAAAAACAATTACAAGACAGCAATTAAATGACCCTTTAAGCGACTTTTGAAACATTTGACAGATGAACAGTTTGACTTGGTGGTGATCTATACATCTATGTTTTCTATCTGTCTGTCATTGTTTGAGCATTGGGTCCCATCACCTCTCCATCATTTCTCTGTCAGATGTATTGATGTAACTGACTGTGTTGTGTTCAGCCATAGCATTAACCTTAACCAGACACCTCCAGACATCAGCATCTGGCTGAACCAGGCAGTGAAGGGGGTGAGGGACCGTGAAGGCAACAGTGTCCAGAACGCCCACCTCCTCACTCTCTTCAACCGCATCTGTAAGCTGCTCTTCTTCCACATCAAGCCAGTCTTTGTTTTTGATGGGGACGCACCGCTGCTGAAGAAACAGACTCTGGTACGTCCACTGACTCCAGTGCTTCCTGAAGAATAAGCAGTCTGTGTAACTTGCATATTCTGTAATTTAACACATGCACGGCTGTGGCTCTCCTTGCAGGCTGTGAGGAGGCAGAGGAAAGAGGAGCTGAGCCGGGAGTCCAAACAGACCAATGAGAAACTCCTCAAGACATTCCTGAAGAGACAAGCTATCAAAGCTGCACTTGGAGACCGCAGGTAAGGGACGGGGGCAGTGTGCAAAGAAAACACTCCCATGTTTCTCCTCTCTCTCACTCTCTACTTACATAACGTCTAAAAACTACAAGATGAACTGTCTGCTCTCTTAGTCTGAAGTATCCCTCTTTTTTTCCTTTCACAGTACGGATCCTCTACCCAGCCTCTCCACTGTGAGGAGAGATGAGGTGGACGACATGTACGTCCTACCAGCCCTGCCAGCTGCAGAGGAGAAGGACAAAAGCAGGTCAGAGGTTACTATTCGCTAGTCATTGTTGTAATGCAGTCAGAATATCTGCAGTCCACACCAGTGTTTCAATCCATCCACAGTTGAAGAGGCTGGAAAGCTTCTCATCTTCACATGTGTTGGATAGGAGAGTCAGGTTTATCAATAACAAGTTAACATTAACTGTGCCCGAAGGAGCACTCAGCAAAATGTATTGTTTTCTACAGTTATTTCTCATATGATATTGGTACTTTAATCATTTTAATATTTTATTCTTGCAGTTCAGAAGAGGAGGAGGAGGAAGAGAGAGAGTCGGAGGAGGAGGAGGCGGAGGACGGTTATCACATGTATCAGGTAAAGTTAAGTTCACATGCACAAGAGCATAATATTCAATGTGTTTGATAATTGACATTTGAAGCCAGATTGCTCTCTGTGTCTCAGGGAGAATCTCATGGAAACCCCAACTCAGTGGACATCAACTCAGAGGAGTTTGTCAGCCTTCCTCCGGAAATGAAACACGAGATACTCAAAGATATGAAAGAGTTTGCCAAAAGACGTCGGACCATGTACCACAAACCCCCAGAGGTACTGTTCACTCTCATTCACACACATGTACTCACCCATCTCCTGCTCTTCAACACAGACTCCTCCTCACTTTCTCTTTAGGCTTCAGGAGACTTCTCCCAGTACCAGTTGGCCGGCCTGCTGCAGAGGAACCATCTGAATCAGCGTCTGCAGGGTGTGGAGAAGGAGATGAACCAGCGGAGCGCCGGCAGCATTCCACAGCAATACCAACAGGACGGGGAGCAGCAGAGTCACAGCGTGGAGTCCCATCGACTGGTTTCAGAGGACAATTCCCACTATATCCTTATTAAAGGTGAGGGCAGCTACTGTATGATGATGTGTTTACTCAAAGGACCATAACAGGTTTTCAAAGTGTCAGTTACCAGTTGGCAGATTTCTTGAACGCATCAAAGAAGAGAGAATATCTACTGTTCATAACTGTATTATTACAGTGCCACTTTGATATAAAATGCACTAATTGTTCCGTGTGATAGATCACTCATCTCAATCTTATTTTAAATCTCTGCAAGAAGATTTGGTGCCATATTTAAATCTATGGTTGAACCTAAGAAATGCATCTATAACCTTCTGATGTGTTTGACAGTGGTTGTTGTTAAGTAAAGGTTGCATGATTTCAGAATCAGAAATCAAAATACTTTATTGATCCCTGGGGCATTACAGTTGCTCTTATATAAATCATAAAGAAATGTAAGAAAATTAAAATAAAGGAGTATGTAATATGTGAATTATGTACATAATACTACAATATATAACACATTATATCTAGAGAAATATAAGTAAATAATAAAAATAAGAAATGAGAATATAATAAATATGTACAAATATTTGCATTAAGACACGCAATATATAACATGTAACCACAGTTTGTGCAATGGTGTTAGAGAGAGACTGTATCATTTAGATACATATCTAAAAATGCAAACTTGTCTCTGTTTTCATATTTAAAACACAAGCCGCTTTTCCTACACAGGCTCCAAAAAGAGCGCAGCTGCCCCTGAGAGCCAATCTGCAGTCTCAGCCTGGTCTGGCAGCTCCCTGACAGGCAGCAAAAGACGAGCTGCAGACAGACCTGAGCCCCTGTGGCGTCCTGCTTGTGAGGAAGAAGCAGAAGTGCGTGGTCGCTCCTCAGAAGACTCCAAGCCCTCTGTCTCAAAGGAGACTCGGGGAGACGCATCACCGCCCTCGCCTCGCACACTCAAGGCGATCCAGGCCGCAATGAGCGACAGCTCGGACGAGGAGAAGGTGGACGACCAGGTAAAGAAGGATGGAAGTGTGTCCCCACGGACCCTCCTGGCAATCCAACAAGCTCTAGCTGAGGAGGAAGACGGCGCTGCTGGACATAGGACTCTAACCAGCAACTCATCCACCAAACTGCAGGCGAATATTCATCATCCTGTGCGACGAGTGATCATCAGCAGCTCAGAGGAAGAGACAGAACCTGATGATGTGAACTCTTTGTCTAATGAAAAATCTGCTATTAAGGGGAACACACCTGGCCAAAGTTTACAGGTGACAGATGGTTTGCTTGTTGATAGTTCTGATGATGAGATGGAGGACGTGATCGGTCACCGAAATAAAGCACTTGGCTTTGTGGCGCTGCAGCAACCTCACGAGAGAGAGATGAGGTCAGAAGAGGAGACAAAGAAAAGACAGTTGACGGAGGATATAAGGACGGGAAGCAGAGGACAGATGGAGAAACAAGAAGAGCTGGAGGGAAGAGAGTCATTGATCACAAAGCCACAGGGTGCTGCTGCTTCCAATCTCAACACATTATCCACCAATCCCTCTGTTCAGCTATGTGGAAAACCTCTCAGTGCAGAGACTGAAATGCTGTTAAAGCAGAGGAGCAACCAGGTGACTGAAGCTGTAGAGGACAGGCGCAGAGATGATATGAAGTCGGAGGGCAGTGAGGAGAGCGAGTCAGAAGGTACAGTAATAGTAATGGGTTAAGATCACATCTCATTCATAACTTCTTAAACCAGCAGATATTAACAAAAGTTCTTTTTTTGGTGTTTTCCCAGAGAGCTTCATCGAGGTGTCAGACGAAGAATTTAAAGAGGAAGATGCAGATGATTCACTTGTAATGATTGGAGAGAAAGAGGTCCGTAAAGATGAGACAGAGCGGGAAGAAAAACCAGAGGAAGGTTTGACAGAGGCTCCAGCTGCTGCTTTGAAAGTAGAGGAAGAAGAAGAAGACAAAGAGAGACGGACTGAAGAGAAAGAGTTAAAGGACGGAACAGAGACAGAAGCTCCAGCCATCAATGAATGGGAACACTTCGATGTGGTAAGCATTCCTGTCGGTACTGTTTAGACACGCAAACTTCAATGCTAATAACTAATACAGACGCAACCCTCAGCATTTAAAACAGAAAAATAACACAACTGTGTGTGTGTGTTGTGCTGCAGGACGAGCTGGAGGCTCTGGAGAGCTCTCTGCAGGTGGAGCAGAGCAGCCTGAGGGAGCTGAAGCAGCAGCAGGAGAGGATGGCGAACACAGTCACTGGACAGATGCAACTGGAGAGCCAGGTGAACGGAAGACACCGTGAAATCACATCGGCACATAGAGACACATTTAAACCACACAGACACTCCACCCTCAACACATAACCTTGAGAAACGTACGAGCTTCTATCAAAGACTTAGGATTATTAATTGAATAAAAAATGTAAATACACATGCATGAGGCCGACTGAGGGATACATTTCTTTGTGGTGCCTCTGCCAAACGTTCCCATGAGAGCGATGCAGCCAGCATTACTTCACAATCACAGGGATATAAGTAGGTGCTAGGAATCTGGTGTTAATTCATTTATTTATTTGTATTTATTTATTTATTTATTTATTTTTATTTTCCCCTCCCTTGTTTTTGAATACTTTGTTTTCCAATTACAGTTACTATCTGTTATTATATGTACATATTACTTTATTTGTTATGGTTTAGGTTTTTTGTTTAGATTTTTCTTAAGGGAACAGTAAAAAGCATGATTCAAAATTCATAGGGATATAAGTAGGTGCTAGGAATCTGGTATGTGAATTTATTTAATTTATTCATACATTCATTTATTTATTTATATTTATTTATTAGTATTTTTATTTAAAATCTTAGATTTTTTTATTCATACTTTTTAATTTTCGTTTTTTTTATATTTCTTATTTATTTATTTTTTTAATTATTATGATTATTTTTTTCTCCTCCCTTGTTTTTGAATACTTTGTTTTTCAAATTAAAGCTACTATCTGTTATTATATGTACATATTGTATTTGTTATGGTTTAGGTTTTGTTGTTTATATTTTTCTCAAGGGAACAGTAAAAAGCATGATTAAAAAGTATTATCTCACAATCTTCGCTGCAAATTTGTGTGTTAGCGTGTGCATGTGCCAACTCACTCACACTATTAAATGTCACAGGCTGTCAGCATTTCATCCTTCATAAAATCACCACGTAATGTAAAACTGATCTTTATTAATCCCCTTGGCTGTTTTGTAAATGCTGCTAAGAGCGACAGTATTTCTCAGATGACTACAGAAACATGCACGTACTAAAAGATCACAGTGCAAAACATATTTAAAATCCTGACAAATAGTGTCTGTGTTGTCAATACATCAGTATAACCTTGATGTGTGCAGGTCAATAGGATATTGTGTCTTGGTATGTTTGTTTTTGTGTGAGTAATGACTGATCTTTGATACCAGGAGCTGCTGCGGCTGTTTGGCGTGCCGTTCGTGGTGGCGCCGATGGAGGCCGAGGCTCAGTGTGCAGCACTCGACCGCGCCGACCACACAAATGGTACCATCACGGACGACTCAGACGTGTGGCTGTTTGGAGGGAGACACGTCTACAAGAACTTCTTCAGCCAGAACAAACATGTTGAACACTACCAGTTCAGTGACCTGCAGAACCAGCTGGGTCAGTGCTCCCTGTCATCTTATCAAGTATTTAAACATGTTTAACAATTAATTTCCTCTTGTGCTGTTTTTTATTTTAATTGTTAAATTGGTGTTAGTTTTAATTCTAGACTCTAAAAGATCACGTGAAAGCAAAAATGCTGTTTCCATATTCATTCAAGATGCTAAATACATGCAGAAAATATATGTTTTTATACCGAATTTGACATTTTCTCTAAAATGACTTCAGTATCCTGTTAAATGGAGAAACAAACCAGACACATATCACATTTATGATGCCGCTTCATTGGATTATTGTCTGTATATGTATATGGTTTATTCACTCTTATCATATTTATTCAGTTCTCATTGTCATTGTTATGGAAATGCAACGGCAGATGGTGTTATTTTGCTGTTTTGTGGACTGCTGAAATGGAAGAGTAACGTGATGAAATGGTGCTCGGATAACAAATCACCACACTAATCCGATGAGTTTATATCCCACGTGTCAGAGGCAGGTGTTTATGTTATGATGGGCTGTCAGCACACTGACCAGAGAGCACAGGGCTCTTCTTTTTTCACCTTCTCCTCTCTGTCCCTCTCTAATCTAACCTCTCTGTATGTGTGTCTCAGGTCTGGACAGGACTAAACTGATAAACCTGGCTTACCTGCTGGGAAGTGACTACACGGAGGGCGTGCCGGGGGTCGGACATGTGACCGGCATGGAGATACTGAATGAGTTCCCAGGGCCGGGCTTGGAGCCGCTCACACAGTTCAGGTGTGTGTGTGTGTGTGTGTGTTTCAGGGTTAATTAGTCCAGGATATTCAAATGTTAGCGGATTTTCAAAGTAAGTGTTAATAAAGGTCCTTGATTATCATTTTTATTGGATGAGTGTCACTACTACATACTGTACATGTGTGGTTTATTTTTTCTGACTACGTATTCATCATACAGTTTGCAGTCGCAACCACCTTTTTTCTCTTTTTCACTAATTTTTAAAACTTTTATGTCTTCAGTCTCTCTCTACTGTGACCAATTTATTCATAATTCTGACATTTTTTAAAGTTTTATATTTAATTAAGGGTTTATATTTGCCTGTGTGTTTTAACAGAACAGAATAAATGTCAACTCAGTATACAACTTAGGCGGTATTAAATGTTATAAAGTAACTATCTTGGCCAAAATCCTTATTTAATACAATATTATCTTGATTATTTCCTTACTTTTTAGAAATATACTGTATTTCTGTGGCTTTAACATTTCCAATAAATGTATTATATCCATAAAAAAACATGTATTTTGGACATTACAAGAACTAGAAAATATTGCCCTTTTTAACGTTGATTTGCCTGGTTGTTGTTTCTCTCCTCTAGTGAATGGTGGTCAGAGGCTCAGGAGAAAAAGCGCCTGGTGGCCAATCCTCGGGACACGAAGGTTAAGAAGAAACTAAGGGACCTAAAACTGCATCCTGGGTTCCCTAACCCGGCGGTGGCTCAGGCTTACCTGCAACCTGCAGTGGACCAGTCAGACAGCTTCTTCAGCTGGGGACGGCCACAACTCGACATGATCAAAGAATATCCTTTCTCTCTCTCTCTCTCTCTTTCTCTGTGTGAGTGTGTGTAGGCATCATATTCATGACTGTATGAAGTTTCTTTAACCAGTTTTTTACATTCTGCCTGAGTCGCTTTGGTTGGAGCAGTCGGAGGACGGAGGAGACTATGCAGCCCGTGATCAAGCAGCTCAACACCCAGCAGGTAACCACGCGTACTTGTACCCCAAGGGATACCTTTGGGGTTATTTGCAAAGGGGTATGTGGAAAACTCAACTAATTAACTCAACTTAACTAAAACTAATAAATAGAAATTAAAATGTAAAATATACAGCAGGCCCACTTTTTTTAAGAAGGTCATATTTGAAAAACAGTGAAGTGTCAAGGGGCCGGACATTTACATTTCCTACCTGATCTACAAAGCAAGGAATTTAAATGTGAAAACAATAAACCTTTTTAATCTTAGTAGGCTTAAATAAACACAATGTTGCATTTACATCTTTTATTATCAGTTTGACTCACTAAATTCTTTCTGCTTAAACAGCCTGGGTTAAAACTTTTTAGCAAAATAAGTATTTCTGTTCTTAACAAGACATAACTAATGAATGGGCTAATTAGCCTATTAATAAAATGATGATATTCTAATAACTCTCTTATAACTAACTAACTAACTAACTAACTAACTAACTAACTCTCTAACTCTCTTATTGGAAGAAATTATTATTATCTTTTAAATACTTTTTTCATATTTATAAATTATCAAAGGGACAGTTTGAGGTTTTTAAAGGCCCATGGGCCGCCTATTGAATATGCCTGATATACAGTATATATCCACATATTTGTGAAGATAAACAAATGGGATTACAAATTGGTGTGATGCTGATCCTTATTATATTTACAATGATGAGTAAGCTGCCCAGCAACACAACACCACGTGTTGCAATAGAGTTAGCAAGTGAGCAGAGAAGTCGCAATAGTTAGTTTAAAGTATGAATAAACAGTTGAAGGAGTTAGTGGTAGCTGAAAGTAATGGATAAGCAATTTATATCGTTAACTAATAGTAATAGATAAAACATCCATCTTCTTGTAAGTGTTGGTGGTAGTGCAAACCCAAAACCTTTAGCAAAGCAACTTAAACATTGACAAGATATTGTAACAATATCAACTTTTATATACTGTAGATAATAATGTTACACTTTAACAATTTATAATCCATTCATAAGAACATATTTGGAGCATGACGTACACTAAGAAGTTACAGTAGACGGCTGCAACATCTTCAGTCCAGTGAGCAGCATCCCTGTCACATTCTCCTGAATGTCTCCAGTTTGGTTGTGTAAATTTGGAAAAAGTCACTTATAGATGGAATAAAACCACTTTGTAATCTTACATTTATACATAATCTACATTTTTACTTCATACTCTCACTGTTTTGGTTTAGACTCAGCTGCGGATCGACTCGTTCTTCCGCATGGAGCAACAGGAGAAGCAGGCGATCCGCAGCCAGCGACTCCGCAGAGCCGTCACCTGCATGAAGAGAAAGGAGAGAGGAGGAGGAGGAGAGGAAGAGGAGGACAGCGAGGAGGAAGGGCCATCCCCATCCAAATCTAAGAAAGGGAAGGCAACAAGCAAGAGTCCCAAGAAAGGAGGAGAGAGAGAAGAGGAGAGGTCTGTGTCAGGAGGAGGAGGAGGAGGTTTTATGGGGTCAAAGGTGATTGTTGAACCTCCTCGTACATCTCTGAAGGATGTGAGCAGCAGCAGCCAGGAGTCTCTCTCTGTGAAGGCCGTCCCTCAGTCTACTAAGACTCTACCTCAGAGGGCCGGAAGCACCAGCAGCAGCAGCCAGGAGTCCCTCTCTGTGAAGGCCGTCCCTCACTCTACTAAGACTCTACCTCAGAGGGCCGGGAGCACTAGCAGCAGCCAGGAGTCTCTCTCTGTGAAGGTCGTCCCTCAGTCTACTAAGACTCTACCTCAGAGGGCCGGGAGCACCAGCAGCTCCGGTGAGGACAGCGATGGTGGCGATGATGTTGCTATGGTTACAGCCCGGTCTGTGTTCGAAGGCAGCCGACGAGGCCGCGGAGCGAAAAGCACAAGAGGGAGAGGAAGCACGAGAGGAAAGGCGAGGGGGAAGAAAAACTGAAATTTAAACAGAAAATGAACATAAACTCTCCAAGCAGTTGTGATATTAAGTGTGAAACATGTCACACATGAATAATGATAAGTCATATTATATACATATAGACATAAATGTGTAAATGAATCATGAACAGTGATGAATTGAGCTTTTTCTGCATTATGGAATATGTATTTTGTAAACTATTAACGTGAATGAAAATATTTTTTCACCTGAATATGAATATTTTGCATTAAATCTTTGAGGTAAATATTTTTGGTAGTTGAAGTATTTCCACAGTAGATGTGAGTTTGGCTCATTTGTCAACCGTGAGGCGGAGACAGGTGCAAGTATTCAGCTGCACACATCCCTCAAATTTCTTTCAGGCAGTATTTTAGTCGCCTTCTGTTTCTGCATGCACTCCCCCACCTCCTCCTCCTCCTCCTCCTCCTCCCTCTGCCTCGGACACTCACAAACATTGAGGCTTTTTGCACAAGTGAAAAATATTCCAGTGTTTCTGACATTTCTATTACTTGCACCAAGCTCTATTCTAACTTGTTAAATTGTGTATTTTTTGGGGGGGTCTTTAATTAAAACATTCATTCTCACTCCCTTGCTCCAGCTGAACAGTGGGACAGAGCAGCTGTCGCAGTCCGTCAGTCACACTGCATTAGAGAGGGCTTTAAGCATGCCCAGAGAGAGCTAGAAATGTGGGGTGGAGTTGAAGTGGTTGGACAAGAAGTTGGGAAACGCTGTATTTGTGTGTAACTTAAAACCACAGAAGGTGACAGCAGCTATCAGCCTGCTAGAGATCCAGATTGACCCAAATCCAAAAGGATCCAGGACCACAGACAGAGACCGGCAGCTTTAGATTTCCTGTTTGGGGCGCTCTGGCCCTCCTACTTGGACTCCTTCAAACATGGAGACTCAACAGTGCAGGAAGGAGGACTCTAACACCAAAGAAGAAGGTGAGGATTTGGAGTAATACAGAAGAAAAAAAATAAAGATATTTTTCTTCTAATTTCAGTGGCAATAATTATAGAAAGTTTTTACATTTTTTGGAAGAAGGTCACAATTTTTCTTTTTGAAACACTTAAATATTTCAGAGGCATTCATGTTTAAACTTAAATGTCATAAACCAGCTGAGTATGACTCTAATGTCAGAGCTTGTAAGATGTGGCTGTGTTGAAATATTTATTCCATTCATTAATAACAAATCCAACATGTGCTGTATTTATGCACGCAACAGCTATAAATGGAGCTCCTGCACTCCCCCGACCTTTGCATTGTCACTCTGTGGGCTCCCCTGACCTTTTCTCTAAACCGGCGTTACATAACTGAAGTTGTGTGTCGGATGAGTAACCGTTAGCACTGACACATAGCTGGAGGCTGATGTTACAAACAAACAGAGCAGGATCAGAGGGGCATTATGAGCCTAAATCTGATTCATTTATAGAGCAGATGGGACCTGTAATGTGATATGACAGGAAAGCAACATGATTACTCATCTGCTTGATCTAAGGTCACTTTTAGGTGATGTGCAGTGGTGGATAAAATAAAAGAAACACCTACCAATCCTGCACAGCAGCCCTGTGATCATATGTTGTTTTGGGATTGTTTCAACCACATTACTTACTTTCTTACACGGTGGTAACTAGCTATTCAGATAGTTTGGGTTTTATTTGGCTAGGTTTTATAATATCTGTCTATGAGATATACAGTCCTCTACAAAAAAGGAGATTTTGTGCTCATCTTGAACAAAATTGCATTAAAATGTCTTTCCAGGTTTAATGTCCACGTTAATCTGGATAATCCTCAACCCTCACTGTGAACAAATTTCATAGGAACTATTGTCGTTTCTGATAAAAGATTCCTATGCAAATTACGCTATTAGGTGTCTTTCAGTCAGTTGGTCTTTCCATCGCCATGTCACACAATTGTGATGCACCAAAATTCAGTCAGCAACTTCTGTAAATCACAAGGGTATCATTGGATAATCTGTAATTAATTTGTAATTAAAAAAAAACAAAAAAACAGTAAATCTGTTATTTGTTTCAAAAACCAATTCTGGTGTCAGAATTAAAAACAAATCAAAAAGGGTCCATTTTAGGTCATTCCTTTAATAATTGTAATTTTTGATTGAAGAATGAAGCAAAAAAGGAAGTTGCGTGTTTTTTTTTTGTCATTTTAATTTTAAACCAACACAAGCACCAATGCAGGTGCACAGGTGACTCACATTTAGCACCAAACCTAATTAACAATGTGTTTCAACTGTTGCTGCTTGAGTTGTTGGAGCATCAAACACCTCAAAATGATAAAATGTGGTGAGAAATCGTACATACCAAACAGGAATGCAGCCCTGGCAACGAAGAACAGACTGTCATCAACAGATGGCGAGAGGCTTGAATCAACACCTCTGACAATACTGGCAAAAAAAACATTATGACCTTTAACAAAACTAGTATTTGCTGGAAGCTACTGAACTGTATTATAAGGCGGTTATTTAGCCTCAGTAGCAGCGTATAGTTTGAATACTGTTTATTCTAATGACCTTTTTCACAGCAGGAAAAGCACAGGTGCAACTAATAACACTGATTAAAGCTCCATACCATCTGGTGGGATTAATTACACCTGTGCATCTCCTGCTATGACATCACACTGCCTGCTGTGAAAAAGGTCTATTTGTGTATCTTGTGTCATTCTAGGTATTCTGCATTTTCCTCAATCACTATCAGATTTTGTAAGCACTATGTTATTTTCTTTACCTGGATGCCAAAGCAGGTGCTGCTGCTGTGAAAAAGGTCTATTGGTCTATATCTTGTGTTATTTCGCAGGTGCTGCTGTGGATGCAGAGCTATCTAAAGCCATAATGGCTCGGTGTTTCCACCCCTCTGTGATGGGCCCGGAGGCCTGGGAGGGATACGTCTTTTCTGACCTGGAGATCCGAATCAAAGAGTCCACAGACCTGTATGGAGCCGTACTCTGGCCCTCGGTACACAGCCCCATCTGATACATTATCCCAAATATTTAGCTGCTGTAACTGTCCTCTATATTTTGAGCCCTGCCAGTCAACTATAACCTCGTGTCCCCCCAACAGGCGATGGTGTTGTGTCATTTCTTAGAGACCAATCGAGACGAATACAACCTGTTGGACAAAAATGTGATTGAACTGGGTGCTGGAACTGGACTCGTCTCCATCGTGTCCAGCCTGTTAGGTATACGGAAACAAAACAATCCAGTTTTTGATCAAATTTTTCTCTCTCTGTTGCTATTTTTTCTCTCATTTCCTGTAACACTCAGCTGCACCGTCTCTCTCCAGGTGCTAAGGTGACCTCCACTGACCTGCCGGCTGTGTTGGGGAACCTCCAGTACAATGTTATGCGCAACACTAAGGGCCTATGCAAGTACATCCCTCTGGTAGGTTTTTCAGATTTCATACTGTCAGGTTGATAACATGAAAAATATTTTAAAAAATCCAGCCAAGATGCTGTTGACAAAACAACCACCAGCAATATAGGCTATGTTGCATTGTGTGTTTCTTGGTTTGGGTCATGGACCAAATGTAGAATCTACTGTGTCATTCCATGATATTTCCAGTGCAGCCAACACCAAAGATTGATGATATAAAACACCTGAAGAGTATGCAAAAGTGGACTTTACCTTTTAAAAAACAAAGGGATATAATATATAAGTTTAATACTGTATAGATCAACCCTAAATCATCTCTGCTTGTAGGTCACAGAGCTCTTTTGGGGTCCGGAGGTGGTGCAGCGTTTCCCGCATGCCTCCCATCATTTCGACTACATCCTGGCAGCTGACGTGGTGTACTCCCATCCTTACCTTGAGGAGCTGATGGACACCTTTGACCACCTATGCCAGGACAACACACAGATCCTGTGGGCCATGCGCTTTCGTCTGGACCCAGAGAACAGCTTCGTTGACCGCTTCCGGCAGCGCTTCCACCTGGAGGAGCTGTACGACCTCCCCAGTCTTAGCATTAAACTGTACCGAGCCTGGAGGAAGGTCAAGAGGACCAAGGGCCAGGGAGAGGCGGCTGCCTGAACTGTGTATATTCAGTGTTTGTATGTGTGTGTGTGTGTGTGTGTGTGTGTGTGACTGCCGAATTATGTATGTACGAAATGTGTATGTTTTATTTATTCAAGTGTTTTCATGGATATCGTGTGTAAATGTCTCTTCGTCAATAAGGCTTTATGATGTTTGTAGTTTGATTCTATGCCAGAATATCACAATATCAAGTTGTGATCCATGTTTTATTATATTTTTTACAGTATTTACTGGTGTATCTATCAACTGGAAACATTTAAATATAATGCAATACTATTTGACAACACCACAACTTCCAAAATGACCATTGAATTCACTCTGACACACGTCGTATTTATTGCTGATCTGATTATTTAGGTGAACTTTTTTTTAAAGCTGGTTGCATCCATCAGCAGCACGATCTCAAACGTCTGGCTGACGATGTTGTTTTGTTCCAGTCGGTTTACAGCTCGGATGATGTACATGCCTCTGGATTTTTCCAGTGGATTTCTGGTGACCTTGTGGATTTTATTTAGGAGCTCTGCTGCTGGGTGACTTCTCATGGACAACATTTCCAGGTTTTATCACCTTTAGAAGTACCAGTTTCAACAAGGACAGGAGAAGCATGTGTGTTTATTTCAGTATCTCAATAACTATTGACTGGATAATGTTGGAAGAGTCACTGATATTTCCCTTAAGATGAATCCTCTGGGGACCATGAATGAAAGGAGCATTGACCTGATAACGTCAATAACAGTCAGCAGAAAGCAAAGCTAAGCTTTAAAGTACAACTGAGGCTGGTGAAAGTTTAGCAGTTCTCACAAGCAATGTAGAGCTGAACCTGACAAGACGGACACCGTTGTGACTAATTGGCCCAATACCGACCTTAGTTTATCTTTGGTTGCTTGCTTCCTCCGTCTTGCTGTGGTTGTTGATTGCAGACTGTGGTTTCTATAGCTTTGTTAGTACTGTGGCGTATTGTTTTGTGACGCTTAATTGTGTTAGTTTTTGGAGAAAGAACCATTTCATCTCCAGCGCTCCAAACACACTGAGACTACCCATCTGTGTCTACTTATTACCTGATTGTGAGGCGTGACCCATCACCAACATGTTCACTGCCCCCCTGTGGCGTGGCATACTAATACCCACAAAATGTAAACTAGTCTTTCAAAACCAAAAAAACAGCCATTTTGGCTCCAACGACACTGTACAGAGGATAAGCCCCTAGGATTTAGGTGACAATACAACCTTTTCTCTGGCACCACCCTCAGGCCAAACATTACATTTTTTCTGAGAATTATCACCTGAATCTATAGCTACCTTCAGCTTTTAGGAGCTTCATAGCGACTTTCAGCTCATTGTTTAGCGGTCCGAGTGCAACTTTAATGTTTTGAATCACTTTCACCGCTCTCATAGCCTCTTTTTCAGCTAAAAAGCTTTAAAAACGCACTGTAGACTACTTGCCCAGCACAAAACAGCAGACAGACAGTTAGCAACAAGCTGGTGAACATATCGGAGCATTTAGCAACTAAAGCGGCAGATATTTCCCTGTTGGTGGAGACCAAAAACGGAGCTAAAAGAGCATGAGTATTGGACTCACATTCACCAGGTGGACGCAAACACGACTCCAAATAAATGATAATGTTGCTCCGTAACTAATAAGCAACTGTTTGCTACCAAGTTTTCCAAATCCACTTAAAAGATGATAATATATCGATGTTGTGTTCCCAGCTTGAGCCCCCCAAAAATCAGTTATTATTTACAGCCTTTACAGGTCTGATGTTTAATTTGTACTTCCTGGTAATCACATTTTTGGGACAGTAACGTATATAAAAGCACAACATTGTTATTGCTAAACGTTTTAAAAATATGTTGTTATTATTTTAGACTTTTATGTTTTTCACTTCTGCATGACGTCACATGCATGAAAAGCCCACAAATAATAATGAGGTTTTCCCTCATAATATAATAATATATACTACAGTACAGCAGGAAATGAATAGTATTTTAGATAATTATTAGTTGCGATAGTTTTTTATTAACCAAATGCACTTAGCAAATCCAACAAATTCAATAATTATTTGCAACATTTATGTTAACCCTTAGATGAGACTTCTTTGGGTAACATTTCACTAGTGAAACGCTTCAACAAGGTCTAACTAAAGATCACATCCATATTGGGCAGTATAGTGCTGCTTTAGTAAGATGAGTCGTGTCTGTTATTTTGGAGACTCACCAGTTAGCTTGATTATCTTGGAAAGAGCGAGTTAAAGTCATCTGTTATCAATGTGACCTATTAAATATGATATCTAATTCATGATTCCAAATCCTCCTGACTTTTTTCTGTCCTGTGACTCCTGCTAAATCCTTGTCTTTTTGCCCGTGAGATGGATATGTGTGGTCTGGCTGCAGAAACGTCAGTTGGATTAAAGAGTGACAAGAGAGGCTTTCCGTATGCAAGTCGGTGGCAGTGAAACACAAACAAATACTCAACAGCTGAAGACCGTCTGCAGCCTTGAAGAGGTATCGGTTAACTTTAACACCCTTTCAACAGGCTCTTGATAATAAACAACCCTCTTTCATTTCAGAGTCAGAGCTGAGATGCTGCCTGTCATTGAGCTTAAAACACTCTTATCTTTTATCCACATAAGACTGCTACACATCAACACAGTCGAGCAATGACCTAACCACCATCAGCTTGTCAACTGGAAGGATTTCAGGTTTTGGGATGTGAGTGGATTTAGGTTGATGATACCTGAAACTGGGAGGTGATACTTCATGGGCAAAGGCTGATAAATTGTAACCGAGGGAGGTTCTAATTAGGGTTTATATTACAGGAGCCCCCTTCCTTTTTTTGACGACGGCTGGGGGGGTGTTGTTGCATGCCAGCCTGATCCTGTTACCTCCCATCTCTGGTGAAGTAATTATTGAGGTCGTTGCAGGGAAAGAGAGCAAGCAAGGACAGCATGCACATGCTCTAGACTTTGTCTGTCATCTTTACATAGACCTTTGCATGATAAGACCCCATTTCATCTTTGATTATCTTTACTGTCTGATAAAAGTGTTGCAGAAGAAGTGACACCAGCTCAACAGCAGCTTATGAGGCTTTAGGGTTTTAAATGTTTGGGTGACAACACACACATTTGAGGGCTTTCTGCCAAGATGCTCTCAAGCCGAACACAAATCATGTTTTGTTCTGGTGTTCTGGTTTTCCATATCATTATAATCTTTAAGTAGAAGTAATACAGGAGCCAGTTTTTACAGGTTTAGTATTTCTTCATATAAATGATATCCGGTAAGAGGTTACGGACCGCGGAGGCTTCCAGAAAGCACCAGCAGAGGAGTCCATATGCGACACTGGAAGCAAAGATACGTGGTTGTTGCTATCATGACGTAGTGCGTGTCTCTACGTGCGCTCTGATCTTGTATCTTGCTTGTTTTCATTTCTCCTTAGCATGGCTCTAAAAATACCCTCGTGCCCTTGTGATGGTGATGGGTGTAACCAACAGGATGCTATAACCTCAGAGTCAGAGGTCTCCAGATGCAGTCCGATTGCTCCTGAGATCCTTCACTGGGAAATAAAGCAGCTGCAGGTAGGTCAAAGGTCACAGGCAGGGTGTTTGTGTGTGAGGTTTTCACTTTATTTACAAAAGCTATGTGGGAAGAACTTGCAGAGACAACTTTTTTAAACAAGAATTTGGATGTAGTGTGTTTATTGTAAGCTGTTTATGGTCACATTGGAGGACTTATTTTGCTTATTTAGCTGGCTAGACTGTAGGACTGCAGAAAATATATAATTATATAAACACAGCAACATTGCGTAGAAAAAGGCTGAAATTATAGTAGCAAATAAGTCAAGAAAATATCGAAAATATATGAATAGAAAATATAATATGTTCCTTTATTCTTGTTTTAATGATAGCTATTTCACTATTGTATCAAGAGAAATGAAAGAACTAAGTTAAGAGAAAAAAACAGGATGTTGTTACATCTTTTAAATATCTGATATCTGTCTGTCCAAGTCCAGCTGCATACAGGATTTCACATGGATACTTTGCCGCCATACTTTGTGGGGGGAACCAATTATATGACAAGCGGAGAGGAATTCGTGGAGAAGGAGGAGGAGGAAGAGGAGGAAGAGCAGGAGGAGGAGGAGGAAGATGGAGATAAAGAAAATAAAGAGGAGGAAAAAGGTAAGATGAACTATGCAATAAAAAGCAGGAAGTGAAACATTTCAAAACTAACACAATGAGCAGAGACCACAGAGATGTGATCGTGTGACCCTTTGCATCGTTCAGATGAGTCGGCCGTCCAGAAGCAAAAAAGACCAGCCTGGACTCCGTGTTTCTACGTCAGAACAGATAAAGAGGCGTACTATTACGTCGGCCAGGAGATCCTCATCGAAGGGGCTCTTGACTCCTATGCAGGCACCGTGTGGCCGGCAGTGAGTGGCACCTTTTAGATTTGCATCCTCATTCACCACAATATGACAGACAGTACCAGTGTGCACCATTACACTTGTCACTTACTTAAACGATCCCAAGTGTCAGTTCTGGATTATGGGGATGTCATTTATTGATATGCTGCTGCCTCCACTCTGAGGGCCCTCGACGACATAATAACCTGCAACTTAAGACCTTGTTGGTAAAGTGACATTTTATATCTCATCTTTGCTCCTCTGATCCTCTGGCCCACACTTAACCAGCTACAGTGATGCTTCAGGAGCCCCAAACCCTGAAACATGTCTCATACCTGCCCTCAGGCTCTGGCTCTCTGTCACTACCTGGACACTCATCGCCAACAGTTGAATCTTATGGACAAGGCGGTCCTGGAGATCGGGGCAGGAACCGGCCTCCTGTCTATTGTCGCAGCGCTCCTCGGTAAGAAGATCGAATTCACGTTGCCATTTGCACACAAAACAAGAAACATCAGATGAGGAATGGGACATGTTTCTTTCTAGGGTTCATTCCTCTTCTATATGCTCAAGACATGCCTTATTAATACATTTCAAAGGGCTTTATGTAATTCATACGTAGTTCTTTCCAGTGTGGGCTTGGAGTATCTTTCTCCAGCCTGAAAGAGGAGAAACCATGAACTTCTGCCTGTCCTCAGGTGCCTGGGTGACCTCTACAGACCTTCCAGAGGTCCTCAACAAGCTGAGATCCAACCTGTCCAAGAACACCAGGGAGCGCTGTAGATACAAGCCCCAGGCGGCAGCTCTGTCCTGGG
The DNA here is from genome assembly GCF_015220745.1 of Sebastes umbrosus. Classification (NCBI taxonomy): domain Eukaryota; kingdom Metazoa; phylum Chordata; class Actinopteri; order Perciformes; family Sebastidae; genus Sebastes; species Sebastes umbrosus. Next base: position 22,466,355 of record NC_051270.1, read on the forward strand.
GCTACGACCTGGAGCGAACCTTCCCTAAATCGGTCTACAGGTACGACTACGTGCTGGCAGCTGATGTGTCCTACCATCATGACTTCCTGGACGAGCTCCTAGCCACCATGAAGCATTTCTGCAGACCTGGAACGACGGTGATCTGGGCCAACAAGGTGAGGTTTGAGAATGATCTGACTTTCACTGAGAACTTTAAAAAGGCTTTTCAGACCAGTCTGCTGGCTGAAGACGGAGAGGTGAAGATCTTCATGGCAACCTGTAGAGAGGACGAGGGAGGAGGTGATCTGGAAATCCAAGATCTGCTGAGAGAGGAGGAGAAGGAGGAGGAGGAGAAGGAGGAGGAGGAGGAGGAGGAGGAGAAGGAGGAGAAGGAGAAGGAGAAGGAGAAGGAGAAAGAGGAAGAAAAGGATGAGGAGGACGAGGAGGAGGAGGAGGAGGAGGAGGAGAAGGAGAAGGAGAAGGAGAAAGAGGAAGAAAAGGATGAGGAGGATGAGGAAGAGGAGGAGGAGGAGAAGGAGAAGGAGAAGGAGAAGGAGAAGGAGAAGGAGAAGGAGAAAGAGGAAGAAAAGGATGAGGAGAAGGAGGAGGAGGAGGAGAAGGAGAAGGAGAAGGAGAAAAAGAAGGAGAAGGAGAAGGAGAAAGAGGAAGAAAAGGATGAGGAGGACGAGGAGGAGAAGGAGAAGGAGGAGGAGAAGGAGGAGGAGAAGGAGAAGGAGAAGGAGAAAAAGAAGGAGAAGGAGAAAGAGGAAGGAAAGGATGAGGAGGACGAAGAGAGCAACGAAAAGCTTGAGGAGGAAAAACACAATGACGTTGAGCTTCACTATGTCAATATGGAAAAAAGTAAAGCAAAAGAAAACGATGTGACAGAAGAACCTCGTGCGTCAGAGCCTGAAAGAGCAAATGAGGAGGAAGATAACAAGCATGAGTCTGACGGAGAGGAAGAGTTGGATGAGATAATGGTCCTCAAAGACGACGACGATAAAGAGGATGAGAAGACAGACAGTGAGGAAGACGTCACAGGTGAATACATGATCTGTGAAAATGCACATTTGTGTATTTAGTCATGTATCAAAAGTAACTCGTCTCCAGCCATGAAGACATGAAGAGATAATTTGAATCAGGAAAAAGATAGAGATGTTGTGTTTTCACCCATGCTAGTGGCCTGACTCTCTGGATGGCGATGTCAGTCAGTCAGTCGATTGATGCTGTGACGAAGCCTCACAGAGCTGTTAGCGTGGCTGCACACTCTTATTATATGACCTTTTCACAGCGGCTATCTTGACATGTCCTTTCAGGGTAAACACAGGTGTAAATAATAACAATAATTATGGGCTTATTCCGTTTGGGTGGGCCAGGGCCCAGGTATTGTGCATCCCAGTGTTACACCAAAATCTGTGAAGGCAGAGGAGCCAGCAACATGAGGTCACCATTTCTGACGGCTGTCATCAGAAAATGTGTACCTTTAAATGTAATTCATGTTTTGACCACCACAAACAAAATCCCACTCCATTGAAGTGACGCAGCAAATATGTAAAATGCAGATACCTCAAAACCTGTGAAAATAAACCCAAAACTATCTGCATATTACTAAGTTACCACAGTAACTGAGGAAGTACAGGTTTTTTTTTTATAGCTCATGATAGTAGTGCTGTCTTGAGGTTTGGCAGCGTACTCTAGTGAACTCACTGCTTTGGGATTTTATGTCTGCAAGATTAGTGGCTATAATAACTTCTGCGATGTGAGATGTGAGACGTGGGAAAACCAAAAGGTGGTTAAGCCAAATTGTGGTGAGGTCAAAACTATTACCAACCGTCGCCAGTGAAACCAGAGGGCTGACGTACGCCGTGCACCGGTGCAGAGTGTCTGAACATATAAGGAAGAGAAGCAGGAACTCTATTTTGCATCATATCGAGCTGCTGACTCGTCAGCTTTTCTTTCTAACTAATGTCTGACGTGTACGTTGTGGTATTGTGTGTTCACAGTGTATTTATATTTTTGTCTTCATTTCTTTTGCTTCTGACTGGAAACTGTTAAAGTTTTGATCCATCGTCTCTTCACAGAACCAGTGAACATCGAACCAGCTGACAAGCCGGAGAGAACACAAGCCTGGGTTCCCAGTACCTTCGGCTGCTTTGGTAGAGACGTTTACCATTACGCAGGACAGGATATACTCATTCGCGAGTCCATAGACTCCTATGGAGCAGTGATGTGGCCAGCAGTGAGTATACCTCTGAAATACAGCGTTACACTTTTCTACTGTTTTCTGAACAAGCGTGAGAGATGTGTGTCTCTTTGCCCTGCAGGCGTTGGCTCTGTGCTCCTTCCTGGACAACAACAGGCAGACGGTGAACCTGCAGGGAAAGGAGGTGCTTGAGCTGGGAGCAGGGACTGGACTGGTAACCATTGTGGCCAGTCTGCTGGGTGAGCGGTCACCAGGTCAACTCACACAACAACATATACATGAGCACTAACACAAAATAATCACAAGCAGTCAAATTTGGGAAAAGTCCCCATCATATGAAATGAGACACAAAACGCGAAGACGTGTAGACCTCTATATATTGCCATTCTGTTGCTAGGGCAACAGCTTTGGTCCAAGTTTACTTCCTGTCAGCTACTGCATTAACAAACATTGCAACAGGAAATACAAAGGGTCCATTTAGACTGTTTATGTTGTCAAATTTGAAAGAAACAACAGAACCAAAACTAGTGATATTTTGGGGGGATGTACGCACACACGCACACACGCACACACGCACACACACACACACACACACTGTAAAGAAGCTGTATTGATCTGGTATTATTGGACATAATATGACTTTGGCAAACAATTTGTAAATAGAATATTTTTCGAAGGACTACACAATTTATTAGGCTATATATATTTATACAAATGAGTTTATTGAAATGACAGGTGGAGATGGGAAGAGTTGAATGAGGTTTGAATATGAGGTGATGAATGGAGGCTCGAATGGGGATCGATAATGAGCCTGGAGGAAGGAACATTAATTAGGGCGATGCCTGGTCTTGTGCCTGAACTTAAGTTATAATAACTTAATTATAATAATTTTAAACAATGAAATCAATCTAGCAAACATGAAACGTAAGAACAGTAATCTTTTAGTTTGTCAATGTCACTTTTGTGTGGTAATGTGCATTGAAAGGCGAGACTTTTGAAGTTAAAAAATCTAGGATTTCACAATCGATTACCAAAAAACATTTAATCTGTCGTCTGAAACTCAATAAGTGAAAATAAAAGAGTGAAAAGAGTTGCTGTTCAGCAGCCAACTTAGGATGTCTTTGGATGATTTTCCCACCAGAGCTTAAACAAAACAAGAACCGTCTGTGCTTAAAACTGCATTTCCATACTACAAACTCCTTAACAAAGGTTAAAAGAGCGGTCTTTTTACTTTTATTGTTGCTATGGTGGTGACAGATGTCCCGTTTCTGCATCCTCAGGAGCTTCAGTCACAGCGACAGACCTACCTGATGTGTTGGGTAACCTCCTGGCCAATGTGATGAGGAACACCAGGCAGCGCTGCAGACACACGCCCAAGGTGGCAGCTCTATCCTGGGGCCACGACCTGGAGCGCACCTTCCCTACATCCGTCCACCGGTACGACTACGTGCTGGCAGCTGACGTGGTCTACCATCACGACTTCCTGGAAGAGCTCCTGGTCACAATGAAGCATTTCTGCATACCAGGAACGACAGTGATCTGGGCTAACAAGGTGAGGTTTGAGACTGATCTGACTTTCACTGAGAACTTTAAAAAGGCTTTTCACACCAGACTGCTGGCTGAAGATGGAGAGATGAAGATCTTCATGGCAACGTGTAGAGACTGAGAGACAGAAAGGATATGGATGGATCACTCAATGACCCCCTTGCATCACATGTTTCTTTTGATGGTTTCTTAGAAGAGTTTGTATATTAAAGGGACTATTTGTAACTTTGTAAGCGTATAAATGTAGCGGGTCGGCACACATGCACGCTCGCATATGCGCGTTCGCGTGTAGCCGCTGTACCCTCCTCCTCCTCTGCCTGCTCGCCTTCACTCAGACAGCTTAGCTCGCTCCACCTCTAGACGTGAACGCGCGCTCACTACACACTGCAGAAGAGTTAGTTTAGCTCTGAGAATATCTAGTGAATGCACAGGGGACGTTTGTGCAGAAATAAATGCTGCAGCTCCTCCAGACCAACAGAGGTTTTCCGTGTCTTGTGAAGTGACGGAGCTCTACAGAGATTTACGTTGTCTTCTCGTTACCGACCGGGTGCCGGTGTCTCCTCTGCGCTCTCCGGCTGCAGGCGGAGCGAGCAGGGAGACACGCTGCAGAGCCCCGCTGCCTCAGCCTGCACTTAGGCAGGAAAAGCCAACACTAGGATCAGATCTAAATCATGTTCATGGAGAGACCTTCGTCTGGTCAGCTAACATTACTGCCAAGCAGCTGAAATATAGAGTGATACTGTGATTTTAGCTGACGTGTGTAGACTCACTGTTTTGAGCAATGCTCGTTCAGGTATATTTAGAGCGAGCAAGCGTGAGCCCGACGCTGACTTTCGTTGATTTCTCGGCCACAGGTGTCGCTGTTAAGAAGCATTTCTGAAAGTTACAAATAGTCCCTTTAATTTGTAAAATATCAGTGAAGAGTGTCAGTTTGTGTTTGAAGTAGCAGGGAGGTGTGATAAGGGTTTATACAGCCTCTCTTCATCTCCAGCATGAACAAAATACTGAATTTCAGGTGCAATTTTCAAGTTTTCAACCATCATCAGCTATATAAGGTTCAAGAATAGTTTGCTAAAATCAATTATATCTCAGTGTTGACATGAAGCAATTAGTTGATTAACTGATTGAACTCACAGGACATCTTCTCAGTCAGTTTTTAAAAAACAAATGCCAAATGTTTGATGGTTCCAGCTTCTCAAATGTGCAGATGTATTGCTTTTTTTATTTCCTCCTACATGATAGTATCCTAAATATCTTTTGGTTTTGGACTGCTATGGGACAAAACAGTCAATCTGAATGTGTCATGTTGGGCTGTGGGGCATTTTAAAGACAATTAAATTGAGAAAATAATCTGTAGATTAATTGATAAAGAAAATAATTGTTAGTCGCAGCCCGTTCTCTGTGCGTCTGCATCAGTTATGAAATGTCCTGTTTTTGTTGGCATGTGGATTGTACTTTTTTAACATTTCTATTGTTTAATACAGTAAAAAAAAGAAAGAAGAAACCCCTTTTTATCTGCTAAATGTCTTCTTGCACTTCACTTTGTCATTTCTGGACAAACTTTTGCCCGGCTATTTCAAATGTAGAGGGCATAAACGTTCATTTACAAAACACAACAAAGAAAACAACCAATTTGCTCCATATTCCTTTACATACAAGTGATGACCAGAGCACACTCTAATTCTTCCAAATCATTTTTATTCAGTGTTGTTTTCCTTGTTTGTGACTTCATTCCATGTGACCACAAAATCGTGTGACAGTAGCTCGGGTCGTTTCCACGTCATCGAGGAAGAATGGGTATAAAATAATACTAAGAGCATACAACCTTATCTCATAATATTCTGTAAAATATTGGCATTTACTAGATTTTATGACTACAAATATAAACACTCAACATCCAGAAGAAGCATTTCTGAGGTCTTTCCTGACACCAGCAGAGTGGGAGACGTCTGTTTGGTGCCAGAAAGGGACGGTACGGTCTTGTGGTGAACGTTAAGGCCATTTTCGGAGAGACTGTTATTGGCAAACGCTTACTGTAGACAGCTGAGCCCTGAACACAACATCTGCCTGAACCAAACCCCGAACACAGTAGACAGGAGAAAAAAGGACGAAGATATAAAAGTAAAGACGATGATGTCAAATGAACCCAACTGACTTCAGTAAAGCCCTGTGCACTTGGAGACGCCTGTGCTGAGTGCATACAAGTCACAGCTAAAAACAGAAACACAAGGCATCCTCAGCTGTGGGTCGACACGGGTTGTGACCACTGATTCGCTGTGTATGTACATTAACAGTCACCCCAGAAAAGATTGTTTACTCCCATGAGGACGAAAGGCCTCGTCTTGAAAGCAGCTGCTTTTACATTCTGAAACATGCACCTTCCACTTGTGAGGACTTGAAACGTAATTTAGAGCCGGTATTTGTAGAAGACCAGAGGTTCTCAAACTCTATTTCCTTCCTCTATTCAATATTATGTCAAATATGATCTTTTTTTTAGCATTCTTTAAACTGCTTCTTTAAACCAACGTGGGACAATCGTTCTTTGGTCACACTGTTTTTTATGGATCTACAAGTGATAAAGGTTGAGAATCATAAATATAACAGATAAAAGGTGAATATGTGACTTGTATCTTTAGCATGGTCCTCTTTTGCACTGTGAAAACATCCAGCCGCGTGTCCTCTTTTTACATGATTCAGGTGAGACATTTTAAAGGACCATGCCAGTGTTTATGCAAGTTTTAGCTCAACGAAAAATCACATAAACCTGACAAATTACAAATGCATGCAGTATTGTTTTATATTTGACAAATGGATGCATCTTCCTACCCTTCTGTACTGTTTCCCATTAATTTTCATATGCATGAAAAACAAATGGTCGATTCTTCAAACTTGCTGCACCAAGTCTGATAAATTGTCTTCATGACTAAACAAGCACCGATCAAAGTTTAAGTTTGGGAAAACACTGTTCGTTATCATTTATTAAGAGTTTAACATTAAAAAAAATCAGCTACCCTGCTTCATCGGGACTGTTGGGGTGTGGTTTAGTTAGATTTTAATGGACAGAGGCAACATAACAATATATAATCCCAAAACTGCCAACCCAAACTATTGTTAAATCCTGATTGGTGATCAGAAATACACTCGTACCACCTCAACCCAGTGAGACGGCACAAACAGAAATCTCTCGTGAAATAATGAAAACTGTTCTGACTTAGCCAAATTGTGCGTTATTGTAAAATCCCATCGCTCATAGTAAAAAGGTGGAGAAATTTGGTTTTTAAGGGCCTTTTAATGCAGACTTGGTGTTCACTATGGAGGTTACAAAAGTCACCTAATATTATTATATTGAAAAGAAACGGTTGCCTGGAAAAATCCATTAAAGGGATAGTTCGGGTGTTTTGAAGTGGGGTTGTATGAGGTACTTTAACAGAGTAGGTGAATTACCTACAGTAGATGACTGTCAGACAGCAGACAGGAGCACCGGCACCGGAGCAAAGCAATACAGTGCTGTGGACAGGGATTGCAGAAAAACATATCTTAGCCACCTAGGAGAAAGGCTCACCTAAAAAAAAATGCTGTATTTAATATATTTTCCAACGGCGAACTGAGCTGAAAGTGAAACGGATCTATACTGTTTGTGTCATCTGAGCCTGCTGGCTTTGGAGAGAGCATAGATAAGTGTCACTTAAACTTCAGTTACCCGTCGGAAAGGAGAAGGAAAGGGCTGTCTGACGGCAAGGTAAAGCGGTGAAAACATTCTACATATAGAGTACACTTAAATGATATGGATTTTTTCAGGTGAGCCTTTCTTTTATGTGGCTAAAATATATTTTTCTGCTGGACCTGTCCACAGCACTATATTGCTTTACTCCGGTTCTCCAAACTGGGGGCGTGCCGACCATCATCTACTGTAGGTAATACACTGACTACGTATAAGTACCTCATACAACCCCACTTCATAAACACCCGAACTATCCCTTTAAAAAATATCTAAAATAGCATAATATGGTTAGTTGTGATGTAAAGTATATGTGATTTGTAGTAAATCAGATAAAACATACAAAACCACTGGCATGGTCTTTTGAAGTAAAGAAGGTATCTGAAGAAAACAAACTAAGATACAAATGCATGCTTAACCCCCTCTAGTTGGCTGTCATTTCATTTCTGCAGGGAGAAAATGTTCATGTTCACAAAATATGCTCTCACAAACACGTAAAATCGTTCACAAACACACTCATGAAAATAACAACAGTGGATTATCGTCAGAATCTCGTTTGGGATTAAAAATCTTTCAAATTGAAACAACCTAAAATCTGCTTCCAAATAAAACTATTGTTTTTCCTTACACCCTAGAAGACATGCATATATGCAAAATACATCAATTAGAATAATATTTGTATTATATACCTATTGCATCTTAATATTTTTATGTTATGTGTGTATGTACATTATTTTATGACACTGTGTACAAATGCAACATTCTGAATGCTGCAGAGAAACGTCTAATACTGTGTGAACATTTTACATTGAAACATCCTTCGTCTGCCCAAAACTGCATCTGTTATGTTAGTGAGGTCTGTGAAGATGGCCCGCCAGATGTGCCGCTCAGGTCACTGCAGTATGAAGTGGGTGGCCAACACCTCTGGAGGTAAGCAGAAGCCGAGAAAGCGTGTTTGTGGCTTCCTGTTACCTGACAAGTCACTGACGGCCTGCATACAGTGCACAGACACGTCATACTGCAGGTACGAGCTTTAAAGCCACATCTGACACCAAAGGTGACGGGTCAAAGTGTTGACTGACGCGACTGATTCTGCAGCCTCGCACCGTTTTTCACCCCATCAGAAAAAAGGTAAGGTACATGTAGAAAGGCACCTCAACACTGTTTTGTGTTCTGTGTACACGAGTCAGAGCCTAAAAAGACAGTCGGGACTAAGTGTTAACTTTTATCAACCCGGCCTGGCTGGAACAATCAAAAAACAAAGAAAAAAAGATATCAAGTTGTGTCTCCCTTTTAACTCAGGGATCAGGTAGACTCTGTGTGCCCCCGTACGTCCAAACATCGTGCAGCAGCAACGTCCTCCTGTTGTCTCACTGAAGTGTTATGAGTTTTTCTGCAGTCGATTTTTTTTCAAAAGTAGTATATGGGATCACAGTTGTTTAATTTTTTTTGATTTGGGATGCATCCCTGGAGTCCACACTGGCCATTTTACTGTATTTACACAAGAAAATTAGGTTATAGTGAATTGGAGTCCGGACTGCTGAGGATAAGTGGGGATGTGAAAGCCTCCAACTGTGTAGATGACACCAAAATAAAGGACACCACCCAGCTAAGAAAGCACTGAGCTACAGTATCAACAAGCCTTGGGCAAAAGTTTGGAGCATTTTAAAAATTTAAACTGAATTATTTGTTGTTTTTCTGCCGTTGGCATTCACATGAACTGTTGTGCCATATGGTCTGCAGAACTGTGATTTAAATAAGATATTTAAAGACGGGACGAACACGATCCCCTCTCGCCTTGTATGGTGTCCAGTGCCTCAAAACACGTACACTCAGCGGTATCCTTCATTTTGGTGTCCACCTACAGTACATCTAAATTTGAAAAACCCAGATGCATAGACCATGTGACCCTGAGGGACATGGTATCGAAGTTACCACGTAACGGACCGCGTATGGCCATGCTGCTCATGCATGCATGTGCGTCTGTGTCTAGAATGGGGTGTATTCTGCGGGGTACATGACAGGGAGCCAGTTCTCACTGAAGTTGGCGCAGTGTGTCCATCGGAGGTGTCGCATCAGCTGGAAAACAAAAACAAACAGGAAGTGATTCAAAGGGAACAAAGCTGACATTTAGCTAACAGTTGTTCAATCACAAATGTGTTTTTTTTTTTTTTTTATCCTTCTCCTGAGCCTTTGGAGAGTATGCTGCCAGAAATATCTAGTATAGTCATCGCTCTCGTACCTGGATGCAGTTCTTCATGTTGTCTTTGCTGGGCTTCTCCTCCACCATCTTTGAGGCGTATTTTAAGGCTCGGCCGTACATCTTGTTCACGAGAGCGTGTTTGTATGAAAACATCAACACCTGAGCAGCGGAAAAAACAGAAGACAAAGAAACATACATTATTGGATTTAGGGCTGCAACGATTCCTCAAGTAACTTGAGTAATGTAATTACTAAAAATCCTGCATGCAAATTCTTTGCATCGAGACTACATTTTTAAAGTAATTTAATTAAGAGACCCATCTTATTTTCTCTTTTATATATTTACTATTGCTCCTTAATAAAGCAAAAGTACTTTATATCCGATTAATCAATGGAATAATCGGTAGAATACTCGATTACTAAAATAAATTGATAGCTGTAGCCCTAATTGAATTTATACAAAGTAGCTGGCTTTATGGCGACATACAGTACATCCATCAGGAGACAAACCAGAGGAAAGCACATTGTTTTAGTTACAAACTTTAGAAGTGTGGTCCTTATGACTGATTAATACAAAGTTATAAAATTGAGAAAAAGATTACAGGTAAGGGGATGACAACAAATACAAAATTACAAGTTTTGTAATTCAGGAAATCCCACGAAAAGACCAAAACCAACAATGCATTGATCCTACTAACAAGCCACACTGTTGCACTGGGCGACATGTTCCTTCATTCCTATGAACATGGGCACTGTAGTTTATTTTGAGTCAGTCCCACACACACCGTCCGGCTGCTGTAAATACTCACTACTGCAACAAGTATGAATCAGCCGGTGAAAAGGGTTCCAAACAAATGTATTATTTACTCCTGCTTAAGTAACGTTTCCTTAAAACTACAGTGCCGATCTGTTTTAACAAATTATTCAGCCGTGAAAATTAAATTATATATTTATACAGATATATAATATATGTTTTATAAAGATTTGTCTCTTCAGAAGATACCAGTGGGCTTGATGCCACAGACAGAGTAGAAAGTCAGAAAGTACTGAGAGACGCCTTGTTGGTTTTGGTCTTTGTGGACAAAAAGATCATAGAATATCGCCAGCCTTATGCTTTAATCTCACATGGCAGATAAAATCACATCAGAATACTTAGTAACTAAATACAATCCTTCATTTCAATGGAACGACTTTGGCCTTTGCTTCATTTTCTAAAAACATTTTGCTCACCTTGGAGTCAGTTAGCTCCGCCCACTTCTGCACATCCCAAAACGTCTCCGTCAGCGCTTTAACCACGCTGTGCACGGTGTCGTCAGAACTGCTGGCCACCTGCTCCACAACCTCCTCTTCTGCTGCAGCTGCTTCTCCAGAGGAGACGGCAGCGGCGCCGTCCTGCGGCGCGGGGGGCAGCAGGAGCTGGTCGGCCAGACCGCAGCCCTTCCTACACAGAGCGTCCAGCAGCGACGACTTCTGCTTCTCCATGTCACTGAAACACACACGTTACACACACGTTACACACACAGGTCAGAATTAAGGCCTCAAGGTTCAGTAATTTTTGTTGGGGTGATCTACTCCGGGTTTTCATCAGTGTTTTATTACGGAGGTGGGCCACTTCCACTGACACCTTAAAATGATCAATTCACTTTTATGAAATTAAAAGTGAAGCTTTAGGAGGAAAGGAGCAGAGGCACTATTTCACACAACAAATGCCATATATTTAAAGTGAGACTATGTAACTTCTGCTGAACAGTGGCCACAAGTGACCAATACTGGATGTGGTAAATGCTAAAATGTTGTGTAACAGTAAACTAACTCACTAATGTCAGTTACACAGCAATATCTATCATACGTTTTTTGCTCCGCCATATTTCTACAGTAGCCGCAAACGAACAAACCAAACACTGCCTCTAGAGAGAGCCTTTCATGTTTTTACATTACCTAAAGGCCACTGTAGTTCTCTGACACGTTTGCGAAACTGCAGTAACGTGAGCCGCAGAGTGCAAAACCGTGGTACCGCCAGCCGCCGTCTGACTTCCGTTGCTCCTAAAGTAGTGTTATTAGGGTAAGGAGGGCATCTGAGCGAGGCGAACGTCGTTACCATGGTTTTGCACTCGGCGGCTCACGTTACCGCAGTCTTGGAGAGGTAGGAGTGAGTGGAGGGGTACTCAGTACTCACACTACTAGATGCCACCAAATCCTACACACTGTACCTTTAATGAGTGTAGTTCATTTATAGGCTGTCAAATACCAACTAACTTGATCAAACGGTGAGATGTGTCAGGATCTGGATGGCTTACCACCTCGGTAAGGGGAAACCCTGCTACAGTATCTAGGAGTTCATGTTTTATGCTTGATAACTTTTAAGAAAAATGTAACCGTATAAATTGTTAAATATCACAAGTCTGTAATGGTCAATGCATTTAAAGACTTTTACTATAATTTACTTTTTGTGTGGTTAACCCAATTTGTCTCCTGCTCTGTTTGCCTCTTTACCATCAATGGAGTGTGACTTGATGAATGATTCTAATATACTATATTCATATTTCTAGTATTAATACTATTGTGTGTGTGTGTGTGTGTGCGTGTGTGTGTGAGACATACGTCTTGATAGAGGCGGCATCAGGCCGAGGGTCTGTCTTCATGGTCAGGTAAACAGCCAGTGCTGTCGGGTCGATGTGGGAGATGACGATGTCGGCTGCTGATATCACCTCACTCAGACGTTTGACACGCTCCTGAACACAAACAGAAGGAGGAGAAATAACTGTGAGCAGAGATAGTTGCATAGTTTAGACTCCAACTTCCTCCATGTCCCCTTTTCTCTTGCTGATGTGCACCGTTACCTTCTCAGAGTCCAGCTGGTGCAGTCTTTGCACATGCAACGGCAGGTAATCTAGGTAGTTCTCCCTCAGTTCATCATAGATGGAGCTGGAGTCCAACCTGAGCAGCAAAGAGAGAACAGGAACAGACGGTTAAGTGAGAATTAAAAGAATAAGGAGAAGCAAGCAATGTGTTGCTGAGCGAAAAAGAAGAGTACGCACTTTGTCATCCACTGGATCTTCATGTCTCTCATTGCTTCTGCAAACTCCTCCTTCACATCTTTCTCTTTGTCTCCCTCCTTGTCCTTCTCCTTGCCTCCGTTCTTTGCTTTGTTGGGAGCAGGAATTAAGTGGTAGACAACTGGAACGATATCCTGCATGAACACACAGAAAAATAGTTTAGTCAAAAAGTAATAACCGATACATTCAGTAAAATCCATGACCAAATTCTCACCCTCTTCCTACCAATGTCATGTCTATGACAGGCTATGACTCCAAACTCATTCCGGCTATCCCGCTTTTAAATCAGTTAAGAAAAATGCTTTTAATACCCAGTTATACAAGCTAAAAAAAATTAGTGTTCATTATGATGTTAATATTTATAGATATATTGGTAATTTGTACTGACCACCAGAAAACTTAAAAATAAAAACCTCTTATGGCTAGCCTGTTGCATTGTTCAGAACAGCAATAATGACATGCTTTGACATAATGAAGGTATAACAGATCCCATTTTAAGGTAAGGAATAAGCCATTTCCTGATGGTAGGAGAGCAGTGGACGCTCTGTTGTACAGTGTTTCTAGCTCACCCAGTACCTTTTTAAACTTTCCTTGTCGTTTTGCAGAGGCCTGCCCCTGGTGGTCAGAATAACACAGAGTGAGGAAGAGACAACACAAACACACCAAAAAGGATTCTCTCTTTCTTCATGTTTTTATCTGTCATCCTCACTCAGAGTCTAATCCACCTACCTTGTCACACTTTAATAAATGCTACAGTGGTAAACAGTGGTGTAAACCCTTGTTGCTGACAAGCTCAGATTTCTATCTTGTGCTCACATTTAACAAATCTATCTGATCGACTTGTTTTTCCTACGTCTGCTCTGCCACAAGGGTTAAACTCTGCATCTTCACGCAGAACTGAAAACTACAGTAAAATACGATGTGGGTTCACAGTGAATCTTTGACTTGAAGATAGTAAAATTCTTCTTGTGCGAGACTCAAACAATAAAACAGATCTTCAGCAATGCAATGTGAAGCAATATGAAAAACATTAAAAAAATATGAAATGGGTGCTGAAGTTTGACAGGAAGACCTTTACATTTGAGCTACTGAGTCAGGCAAATTCAGCCGAAGACACACGAAAGCTGTTAAAACAAAAGTATTGATGATGAAAACACCCTTTAGCGATGTAAAGAGGAGCACCTGCAGCCCATAGAGATAGAGCCAATAAGCTCCAGAAATAAAACATTTGCCATTGTATTGCAAAAATCACAGTGAATGTTACTTTTGTTATTCCCTTAAAATAAATATTTCACTCAAATCAATTTCTGTATTTTTTTTGCACACACACCTCTGAGTCAGCTCAATAGAAAGTAGTATTTAGCACATACTAGCTGTGCTACTTACAGGACGATGTAAATTTTTTCGTGCTATTTACTGCCCTCTGAAGTCAAAATGTGATCATTAGGTCTGGGTTTCAAACTTAAATACTTTTTTGGTACCGACCAAAATGTGTCTGTAGCACAAAGTAGAGCTGGGTGATATGGCCAAAATCTTCTATTCCAATATAGGTCATTACATATCTTGATAATGATATATATACAGTATATATCACAATACAGCCTGTTTTCTGCTAATTAAATAAATAAATAAATAGTCTACAATAGCCCATCTTTGTATACTCCTGTGTGAATTAAACACTTGACAAATGAAAAGTACTGAGTATTTTCTCAGTTTAGGAATTTCAAAAAAGAAATTTCTCAAATTTCTCATAATAAAGTTTAAAAGTAGTATCATATTTGTATTGTTGCCGAAACCAAGGCATAATATTTGTACTTCTATTGAAAAATGCCAGTTAATACTAATAATAGTGAAACTGAAGCAAAGTCATTTAAGACAGATTTTTTGTTTTCTTTATCATTCCCAACTAATATTTTTCCCATTTTCAAATTGTAAAAATAAGGTCCAGAAGTCGCTGACTGGCTGACAGATTTAAGAGTTATATTGTTTTGATGATGTTGGCAACTAAAACTATTCTTACTAATCTGCAGTCTAATTAAATGAGCCAATAAACAGACACATCCAGTGTGTCGAGATCTGACAGAGGTGATAGCATCAGCAACATCAAATGGTGTTCTTGGACTGACAGCAGAAGCATGGACAAGGGCAAACAAGAAAAAGTATATATTAAAAAAAAAAAAAAAAGGCATGCATTAACTAAAAGGAAAGAAACCAATTTAAGAAGCAACACACCAGACTCAGATCAGGTCTGAAGGTAATGACAGACAGAAACTATAAAACCTTTATAAAGGAGAAGCAACAAGCATTGGAGCACTGGTCTTCACCCCTGATCCTCAGGATAACAAGTACATCGCATATTTAATGAGTAAATAACCAGATATATTCTGCCGTGTAGTTTATTATGTGTTCACACAGCGATGTGCAACAGTCCCGAATTAGAGACTGAAAATTACCATGACTTTAGATCCCGAGGAGCAGGATTGACTATTGCTCTAGAGGATAGAGGGTAACAACAAATAAGGCCACTCACTGCTTTCTTGCCATACTCGCTCTTCGGGACGACCAGAGAGCCTGAAAGGTAGCAACCCGGACTCGTCCCCTTTGGGATCCTGAAAAAAGGTAGAAAAACACAAGGGAGAAAGTCAGCGATAAAGGGAATGAAGACGGCAACAAAACTAAATTTGACAACAATAACTGTGTGACTTTGGTTAGTTCGGATTCACCAAAGTCACACAATAGCACAAACTAACTAACCGATCGAGGCAGCGGTAGGCAAGCAACCCCTGTATTCTGCGAGGTGAAATTACATTTTTTTTCCCCAATGGAGTCTGGTGGCATTGGCAAAGAGCATAGATAACAGCTTCCATTCTCCGTCAGAAACAGACTGCATAGCTGTCTCACGGCAAGGTAAAGCAGTGAAATATTCTAAATATAGCATACACTCAAACTGATGTTGATTTTTTTTAGGTGGGTTCTTTTAGGTGGTTAAAATGTGTTTTGTCACAGCACTGTATTGCTTTGCTCCCATGCAGTAAGTCCCGTCTGTTCCTCCAAATTGGGGGTATGCTGACCGTCATCTACTGTAGGCAATACACTGACTATAGATAAGTACATCATACAATCACGCTTCAGAACACCCGAACTAGCCCTTTAAACAGAGGATATTGAAACTGGACTAAACTTTGCCTGCTAAGAAACATTTCAAGTTGAACTTCCAGCTATAAACTTGATTCTACAACATTAAAGATACAATAGCATCGCCTCATATTTGATCAATGATACAATTATATTCTGTTAACACAGGACACAGTCTTCATCTCAAAGCAGATGTAATGTGTCTCCTTCAGATTGTGAGAGTCTGAAAGGATCAACAGTTGTCACAACTGCTTCTTCCTCAGTGCCATTGTGGCATGGAGGACTGTAAATATGTACTGGGAAATTAAAAGGGATCATTTTATTTTTGTAAGGTCTCTGCTGTTCTGTGATCAGGCGCCTATCGTACCAATCAAGTTCAGTTGACTCACTTGTCGTCTGGCAGGGCTGTGATGTAGAAGGGCTGTGTGGCACCCGGGCACAAGGTGAGAGAGTTTGCCTTCTTCTTGGCCATGAGGGCAGCCCGGTGGGACTCGTAGATGTCTAGACTGAGCGTGGTGGACAGACGGTGAGAAACCACAAACGGCAGGTCCTTAAGGCGCTCCAGCTCGCTGGACAGCTCGTGGCGGACCTGCAGACGCACAGTGTAGTCCCCCTTTTCCAGCTTCAGAGAATACTGGAGAAGTAAAACACACAGAGGGGAGATGTGTTAGCTCATGATCCTACAATCCTACCTTCTGAGAAATCTACCAACTAGAGATATGAAGGAACATCTGGCAAAGAAAAAGCATGTAATGTTAATGTGGCTAAGCGTACCTGGTGTGGATAGGCGTCCCCTGATCCCAGTAGTCTCTTGTTCTGATCAAACAGCATCCAGAGCTGACTGTCAAACTCAGACTCATACAGCAGCTCACACAGCATGGGACAGCTGGGGGTGACCTCTCCACTCTTAGGCTGAGGACAGAGCAAAAGAAGATTATACACAGAGAAAAATCAGCATTTTCCTCTCATAGAAAGTGGTGATGGTGTTGGCAGTACCTGGTGAAAGCTGTAAGTGAGGGCAATCTCGTAGAGTTGTCTGTTGTTAGGAAGAACGTCCCTCAATCCCAGGGCTTTTATCTTTGAATTTAAGGGCCTAGAACAACAACAAGGATGAATCAATGAACTATACTAATGTGGAACAACAAAATCTACGTGTGTGTGTGTGTGTGTGTGTGTGTGTGTGTGTGTGCGCAGTTACCTAAGAGGCTGAACCCAAGACTTGAGGGTGATAGTGGGGGACACCTCCTCGTACCTCAGAGGCGACGACACATCAAAACTCGTCACTCCCTCTGAGGCATGCTGAGCAGAGACAAATGAGAGTTACAAACAGAGGATTAATACCGACTGGTTTGAAGTTTACTTGTCAGTGTTGCTCATCTGTAAGTCGGTTCTCTTCTTACTATGTGCATGGGTGAGGGGGAAGTGTTGAGTCCGTGGAAGGAGATGCTGTAGTCCACTGTGACGTCACCCAGGCTCGCCCACCAGCGTGCAATGCACAACTCTACTATCCTTCCTGACTGGAGAGGAGAGAAAAAAACATGCAGAAAATTAGTCCACTGTTATGTCATTTTCATATGTATGCATTTATGAAATGAAGTGACTTCCACTCCAGGCACTTGTGCAGCTTTTATTAGCCGACTCTGGTATGTGAACAGAATTACTTATGTGCAAGATCCCAGTCAAATAAACGTATATTATAAATGAAATATACATACCAGCACAGGGAAAGCCTCCGTTAGTGAGCCTCTTTCCAACAGTGAGGAGAACTTGTAGAATTCATTAGCTCTGTACGCTCTCTGTTTAACCAGGTGAACCGCATGGAGGACAAACTTTGACGACACGTCTCCTGAATGAGAGGTCAGTGTGATTTCTGCAGGAGCAAGACGGGGACAGAGAGGTGAGAAACAGCAGAACAAGGAGAAGAGAGAATGTAGATGAAGACAAGAAGAGGAAAAGGGTTAAAGATTAAAAAGCCACATTTTGATTATGCACATATATCTATACTTAGAAAACACATTTAAGTAATTTCAAGTTACATCTCTCTTACTACTGACTTGTGGGTTATTCGATAATTCTGATGGATTTAAATGTTTTTCCTCATGCTATATTGCATTTTTTATCAACAATAAATCAATTTGACAGCGGCACTCTCAGTCACCAAGGCAAGAGGAGCGTAGGAGGAACAGCCTACACTGACACCGAGGGACACAGCATATACATTTTTTTAAAATGCAGGAAATTTGGTTTCCAACAAGGGAAACCAAAATGCAAAAATGGTTCTGAACAACTGGTAAGAATTAGCGTTGAGACCTGCTGAAAATCCATTTAATAAGGCCAAACTTGAAATCTAAAAACAATATACTTCACTAAAGCGGAATGTTTGAGCAAATATAAATAGGAATGTAAGGTACTTCCTCAAGCAAACACTGTACTGACCTGCCCAGGAGGCTCCCTGAGGAACAGTGATGAAGTGGCGTCTGATCTGGCCTGGTCTGAAGTGCACGTCTGTGAAACACAACTCCTGATTACGACTATCTGTCACTCTGTAAGATGAAAGAGAGAGCGATGTCAAACTCACAAACCTCTTGCTGGAAGAGCGACGGGAAAAAAAAAAAAATCCGATATGATTTAAGAACTTACTTGGCGGGGATAACGACTGTGATTGGGACTCTGAATAGGGGGCCACAGCTAGGTGCTGCTGTATCATACCCACACACCTAAAAACAAAAAGCACACATACAAAGTGATCAGATTAACATGAATAGACTCAGAAACATCTTTTCGTCCTACTCTCTTTCTTGACCCTACCTCTGTGTAGTGCACTCCCTCTCTCAGTCCCACAGGATCGATGCGGACGTTCACGTGACGACACTGGTTCATCAGCTCTAGATGGGAGGGGCACTGGACCCATGGGGAGGCACATGTGAGCGCCAAGTGTAGCTGCAAGGAGATTCGCTCGGAGTTTCCTGTGGTGGGCGATAGAAGAAGGCAGATGGTGTAAAAGATGAAAACACTCAATTAAAATGCTGTAAATGTGATGAGTGTGCTACCAAGTATGAAGAGTACCTGTGTTCTCCGGGAAGATGGGTTCAATTCCTACTCCGTGATCGGAGGGTGTAAGAATATGGGCTGGGTCCCTGAGGTAGATGCCTCTCTGTGATCCCACAGTTACTGAGAAGCCTAGCTGGCTTGTGGGTAAAGAGGCGTGTTGAGTGAGGTAGTCTAATGCCTTATCCACCTGAGAGGAAGAAAGGGAACCGATTACTGGATGGCACACAGAGACATGGACAGAAATAAAGCAAAACACTTACGACACAAAGGAAAAGAGACAAACTAAGACTGTTACGAGACAGAAGAGGTACCTGGATTATTCCATGGCCCTGTGCAAACACCTCGATGTCATCAACCTTCAGAGCCGTGTGCTCCAGCGCTCTCCTCACCGCAGGAACAGAGGGACGGATCCCGCTCTGCTTTAGTCCTTTAATCACACATTAGCATCAGATTTGCATTCACGCACACTTCCATACCTGCAATATATCCCCACATCTAGTATTGTATGGTGAACCTGGACGCACCTGAGAGGATTAGTGCGATGCCGCCACAGGCATTAGGGGATGACATGGATGTGCCGTTCATCAGCTGGGTACCACGAAGAGTCCAATTGGGTACAGATGCAATGGCCCCGCCAGGCGCACTGATGCTGACGCCCAGGGCCCCGTCTGTACTGGGGCCCCTGGACGACCAGGTGTACTGGTTGGCAGGCAGCTTCTCCCGCAGGGAATACTCGGCCACCATCATGTCTGGAGTCACATATGCTCCAACTCCTACGAAGAGAAGGGAGCAGTAATTAAGGAGACATGTAAAGAAAATTCATATTAACAGCCAACCGAGTACATTTGGCGACCCATTAATTAGCATTTTTTTTAGTGCCAATTACTTCATAACAATGACTACCAAAGATTCCTAAAGCTAATGTGTTTCTATATTTCCTGCAGTGAATAATAAAAACTATACAGACATTTTTTGACTTACACAAGTAGTTATTCATTATTAACCGATAGGCTACGGTATGTATTAACTGAAGCCAGTGTGATCATGGCTACATATATCTACATATATATAACATATAAATAACAGTCTTAGAACATTGTATACACTGAATTTTTTTGTTGTTTTGCTTTTTTCACTCTTCAGGTTACATTTTGTCGGAAGGTGTAGACTTGAATAATAAACACTTGATTAGAGGTTTAATAAAACCCTCATGTCATCAGCGTATGTACCTATGACACTGCTGGTGGTTCCCCCCGGGCAGCCGACTGTTGAGAGGCACGGGCCGTTGTTTCCTGCACTTGAAACAAATATAACATTGTGCTTCTGCACAGCCTCTGTGATCACCTCACAAATCCTCCTGAAAAAACAAATTGACATAAATTAGCGACAGAAAACAAAACCATACAATCACACCCCCGCTGCAATACTTACCCCGTATTGGGCCAGTGGGTGGCTTCCCCATAGCTATAGTTAACCAGGTCACACTTGTAGTTGATGACTTCAATCATCTTTGAGTGACAAGAGAGAGAAAAAATTAAAAGGGAGGAAAAAAAAAAGGAAGGCAAACTGCTGATCTATATTTGTCTGAGCAATATACCGCGCGGATGAGTCCTGTGCCTGTTTCCATGGTGCTGAGGCGGGTGTCTCCGATCTTCAGAGCCAGGATTTGGGCACCGGGGGCCACACCATTGCGCTCAGGTTCCTCTGGGAAGTAACCTGCTGCAATGCTTGCCACGTGTGTCCCATGAGCCCCTTTGAAAAGCACACAAACAAGTTAGACTGGAGAATACGCCGTGGACTTCTACACATTATGCAGCCATAACTGACGAACCTGCCATAACCTATGGATAACCTATGGAGATGGATTATGTGCTTTGGGATACCTCACCTCCACTGGTGACGATGCAGAGGGTGTTTCCCTCATCATAAATATTAACAGAGTAGTTCAGCATCTCAGCGTTTCCTAACGTGGCATACTCTTGTGTCTCTTTGTAGGAGCTCAGCACAGTGCACTGGGACAGCTCTCCACTCTCTAAAGTGTCGATAACAGCCCTAAAGAGAACAAACAGCAACAGACAATGTGAAGGATAAATATAGTATCCGTAAAACAATAGTAGATAGAGAAGAAGAAAGGTATATGAAGAGGAAAACCGTTGGTATGACTTGCCTCCATGTGACGCCGTCATGCCAAAGCACACAGTCATATACAGGACCAGGATCACTGTACTTCTTTTCTAGTGATGCCAGCAGCTCTGACTGACTCTGAAGCTCTTCCTTCTGCAACTTCTCCATCTGGAGAGAGGAAGCAGGGAATGAGTGGAAATCACATTAGGAAACACCACATTACTGTGACTAGCAACAGCACGCAAACACTGACGAGTTCACAGAACTCAAGTTTGTAGGTCTGACCTGTGAGGGTGTTGGGTGAGCGAGGTCAAACTCTTCTGTCTTGCGAGAGACCTCAGCTAGTGCTGCTCGGTGTGGTGGGTCCCACATCTTCTCCTTTCGCTCTTTCTAGTAGATGAAAGAACAACAAAAGTACCATAAAACATCCACAGTGGATGGCAAGCCAATAGATGTTCCGACAATATACATTCTTGTTTTACCACTCTGGAACAAATACAAGGTAGTTACTAGGGATGTCACGAGAACCGATACTTCGGTACCAACTCGGTACCAAAATTCTGAAAATGTGATGGTACTCGTTTCCTTCAGTACCAAAGGTACAGAACGATGCCTGTAATGGTCATTTGGTACGGGAGCGGAGGTACTGGAGATGCAATTCTTCCGGATCGAATGGGGACAGTATACGCTTACAAGTGTTCTCATCTGCCGTGAAATGAAGGAAGAAGAAGAACTCCGTAACAGCATGGAAGAAAACAACAACACGAGACGTGAAAGACGGCAGCTGCTGCAGCGCTACCTCCGCCTCAACTCGTTGAGAAAACAAATAGCAAGAGTCGGGTATGGAAGTACTTTGCGTTCGAGGCGGATTTACAAGGAGTAATAATAGATTCGCAAAAACCAGTATGTGGTGCAGTAACGGTGCCGTCGTACTTTTCCTTCCAAAAGGAGGAAATACTTCCAATTTAGCAAAGCACCTCAAAGACAGACATCCAGACACTATTGTTTGTTTTAAATACTTGAAGGCTTACATGCCACTGTTCTGTTTTGCCATGTTAATAGATGTTTCTTTTTATTTATTACTTAAAGGCTACATGCCTCTGTTTTTTTAAATGTTCAAATGTTTTAATAAAGGAGTGCGTGTTGAATTACATGGGATTTATTGTTTTTTGGTTGTTTTTTTACCGTGGTATCGAATTGATATCGAGAATCATGTAAATTCACTGGTATTGGTATCGACTACTAGATTTCTGGTACCGTGACATACCTAGTAGTTACACTGCAATCAAGAGAGGCCATCTGTGCAAAACCATGACAGACCTAGTACAGTAACAATGTCATGTCTTCCTACCTGTATTCTTTCTTTGAGAGCCTTAGGGAAGAACTCATAGCCATTTTTAACTCCAATGCGATACTTCCCTGATGGATTGACCCAGGCAGGAGGGATCTGGAGGACATAAAAAGACAGAGACAAAATGAAGAAAAATATACAGTATAAAGTGCAAGTGTCATGACGTAGTCAAGTATAATTAGATTCTAATATGGGCCATACAGAATCGATGTAAAATTATTTCAGATGTAGGGCAATACCTGTGATGGATTGTTTCCTATTTGACAGCTGTTATTAATATTTTTTTGTATTAGTATACTGACCTTAAGTGTTCTACCAGAGAGGCCAGCGATTGTCCCATCTTTAGGTTCTGCCACCATGGTCATGTTCACGTCACCGCTGCCTGTTGTGTCGATGATGTCGACGATCTTTGGCTTCCCCTCAGGTGTGACCTACAGAAGCAGTGATGAAGGAAGAAATCAGTAATCAATTAGGAAATTCAGGCTGAACAGTGATGCATAGTACATAGTCAGGACTTTTTCACTGGGGGGCTGATACATGGGGATCAGTGGATCTACCCATCTTTGGAAAGGCCTTTATACGACCATTTAGAGAGCACCACATCAACCCCACAGCCATTACCCGTCACAACTTCATTGCGACCAATGGTGACAACTGCATGCTGACCCTAATCCCTCTAGCCAACATGGCCTTCAGCTTCCTCACCCTCTCCCCCGCGGAGATTTACCATATCAATGTGCAATATGTTAAATTGGGACAGTGCAATATGTTGCATCTGTGTAATATTGGGCTATTGTCTGTGCAATACGGGCAAGACGGTAGATGGTGCAGAGTGTCTGTGCAATATATCCTTGATGCAATATACACCTCAAGTGCAACTACCTTTGTTTACATTTTATTTATTACATCTACCCTACCTATTTTACAAGTGCAATTACCTCTGTTAACACTACATCTATTTTTATATTTTACACCTATAGTGTAACACTTCTGTTTATATTTATGTATTGCATCTACTTTACCTGTTTTATTTGCTTTATAACTGTGTGTGTTTTACCTGTTTTATCTGCCTCGTTTAGTCTTGTCAAGTATTTGTTTTAAAGCACTGACCAGAAGTGGTAACTGTGAATCTCGTTGTATTAAATACGATGACAATAAAGCTTTCTATTGTATTCTATTCTATTCTGTGATGGTATGTGCCATTATGTACGCGGACTGTGTTTGTGTTGAAACATCTGTTTCTGTGAAACTGTTTCCCTGTCTTGTGTGGAATCGTTTATTATTGTTGTTGATGCTGTTTTAATTTAGTGTTTGTAACTGCAGTTGGACGGAGTCCAGAATAAAAGTATATCTTATCTTATCTTATCTTATTCAGTGACTTATCCTGATCAGGGAGGACTGGAGATTTATAACTTGACTGTAAGTAAT
The DNA here is from genome assembly GCF_015220745.1 of Sebastes umbrosus. Taxonomy (NCBI): domain Eukaryota; kingdom Metazoa; phylum Chordata; class Actinopteri; order Perciformes; family Sebastidae; genus Sebastes; species Sebastes umbrosus. The sequence continues at coordinate 22,490,147 of NC_051270.1, forward strand.
GTACAAACCATCCTGGACATTGAATAAACCTCCAGTGCATTGCCCCCTCATATACATACTGTGTGTGTTTACAGGCTCTGAAGAGTCAGATTTAGATCCTGCCCTTTAAGGCACCACTGAAGGAAGGTGGCATTAAAGAAAGAGATGGTTGACCTTAAGTTTGTGTAATGATGTGCACACATAACCTAGCAACACATACACAGCTGTATGGACATTAACAGGTTCTGATCTATTTAGGTTAACTCAGGTTAATACTGTTTAGTTAGATAGTTAAGCTAGATTTCTAGTGTGACTTGGCAGTAACGTAAATATGAAACGTTAACTAGCTAGTTACCACGGCAACTAACCGGCAACTAACCGGCAACTAAGCATAGGTTATTGTTACTAACGTTACCGTTACTACTAATCTGGCAACAACCACTAAACTGTATTTAACCAACTGACAAGGACAACATGTGACTACTGAGGAGGAGAAATGAAGAGGACACGTTCAGCTGTTAGCTGTCAGGCTAGCAGTCTAGCAGGTATGCTAACTAACTAGCAGGTATGCTAACATGCTAACGTTATTTACATGTAAGTGAATCTAGCACCGAAACACAATTTTGTCAGCAGGATAAAATACTTGCCGTCACTTATGTTGTGTTTCATTGGTTGTCACAGCAGCTAAGAAGCTAATTGTCACAGTTGTTGTTGTGTGTGGGTATCAATGCTAGCAGGTTAGCTTGGTGTGCTAATGAATGTGAATGAGTCGGGCCTTTAGCTTAGCTAGCTTTGCACCGAGGCCTGTAGAAGAAGGTTAGGACACGAGTCTTTGAGTATGGAGTACAACGCATGCGCAGTGTAACTCAAGCTATGTTACGATTGGCTCGATTTCGACGTGTAGACCAGATTCTACTGCGCATGTGCAATACCCCCGGGGATATGACGCGTGACGCAGCCTCCTTTCCATAGGCCTTGTCTTTGCAGCAGCTAGCTCCGTAGCTAACTAACGTGAGTGAGAGGCAGCCCGGTCATTTATTTACCTGCATGCCGGGGGCCCCGGGGTCCACGCCGGTGTCCAGGATAGCGATGAGCACTCCTCGGCCATCGTACTCCGGGAACCGGGTGAGGTAGGACGCGGCTCCGGTCTCTTTCTTGGGCAGCAGCCCGTGGAAGGGGAACGGTTCCTCGGTAGAGTGAGTAGCCATGATTACAGAGAGAGACTATGACAACAAAGCGGCGAGAGGAGGAGGAGAGAGAGAGAGAGAGCGAGAGAGATGAGGGGAGGAGAGCTGGGTTAAAGGGACAGTGACAACCACATCTCTCTCTCTGTGTGACCTTTAACTCATGGGTCAGCAACCTGCACTATCTAAAGAGACATTTTAGACAAAATAAATCTGTCTGGAGATGAAGATAACACAGTTTATAGTCTAAATATATAGTATATAAGTCTAATGCAATGAGGGCCAAAGAGACAATGTACTACAGAGTATTAGGTTCCTCGGTCATTGAGGGGGAAAAAATCAGAGATTTCCAGAATAAAGTCATAACTTTACGACAAAAAAGTCGTAATATTGCGAGAATAGAGTCATAACTTTATGAGAAAAAAAGGTTGTAATATTACGAAAATAAAGTCATAACTGTACGAGAAAAAAGTCGTAATATTACGAGAAAAAGTTGTAATGTTACAAGAATAAAGTCATAACTTTACAAGAAAAAAGTCGTAATATTACGAGAATAAAGTCAGAACTTCACGAGAATAAAGTCAGAACTTCACAAGAAAAAAGTCGTAATATTACAAGAATAAAGTCATAACTTTACGAGAAAAAAAGTCGTAATATTATGAGAAAAAAAGGTTGTAATATTACGAGGATAAAGTCAGAACTTCACGAGAAAAAAAATTGTAATATTACGAGAATATATAGATATAATGCACATGAAAAGCCATGCATGTAGCAGCACACCCATGGTATGCACACCTGACTGATTAGGTGTCCTCTCAGCAGTGTGTCAGCCTGGACAAATCAGTGGGGCAAGAAGAATTCAGATCAGAAGTAGAAATACTAGAGTATAAAAATACTCTGATACAAGTAACAGTCCTGCATTCAAAATGTTACTTAAGTAAACGTACAAAAGTACTTAAAGTTCCAAAGGTAAAAGTACTCATAATGCAAAAATAAAGTCTCTGAATATATCATATTACTGGAAGACAATGGAGTAGAAGCGCTGCTGGGTCTCTGTGGTAATCACTGTAAACAATTGCTGTTAATTTACAGCAGGATTTCAACAGTATTAACCTGTTATTGCTAAAAACAGTGCTTTACTACAAAAGAAAAGCTGTTAAATTACGCTCATAGGCCGTTTTTTAACTGAACTATAATGCATTCTTAAAAAACAGCACTTTACTGCTGATCAACTGTCTAAAGTATCATCAGTAACAGTTTCATGCAGTATTTTTTTAATTCTGGGACCTGATCTGCTCATGTGAGGCTTGTACATTGTACATGATTGTAAAATCAGTGAATTGGCTTTATTGTTCTTCACTCACATGTTGTTATGGTTTACATTCTGTGCTTGTAGCCAGCTGTAGACAGACATTATGGGAAAAGTGTCAACAAGTCTATTAAAGCCTTTTTCCTAACAAGTGCCTTTAACTGTATTTAGTGTGACTATTCCTATGTCTGTAACCAGCTAAGTCTATTCATCTAGGCAAAAAATAATGTTTATTAAAATGTATGTAAAAAATACAACCTAAATAGTGCATTAAAACAAATCAGTAAGATTATGTAAAAGAAAGGTGAAAAACAGCTATATAATGTATCTTTAAACAGTAAATTAACTGTAAAAAACTGTGAAATTATTAAAAAAACAACCAGTTCAAACTGTATTTTTGATTAATAGTACAAAGCTGTAAATTTCAGCTACAGTTTAATCATGTTAATTTTACAGTAACATAAAGGCAACCCTGCGGCCAGTTCTTTACTGTTCTTTTATGGGGAAATTCTTAACAGTGTATGTTATCCATACTCCTGATAGGAAAAGAAAAACTTGAGTATGTCACATTAACTCAGTCACTTATTCACTCACTCACGTCGGCCGACCAGTACTGTGTCTAACCAGGCTGTCTCCATAGGAGATCTGAAGCTGGTATATATATATATATGTATATAAATATATATGTGTGTGTGTGACGTCACCGGCCTCCCAGAACAGGCAGCACAAGAGCACAGAAATAAATAATGTTTATGCTGACGTTGAATAAACTATCGCATTTAGCTCACTGATTGGTTGATCGGAGATCATCGGCTTTGATGTTATGACTGACTTTATGACAACACATACGTCATGACTGACGTCACAGTCCTCGCTCGAAAAGTTTACTTATAGCACCCGCGCTGCGATCAGGTTCAAGTTTCCATACTAGGAGATTGCTGGAAAGCCAGGTTGTCCGGAGCAGATCCGGTCGGAAACTCTGCTGTAGGCTGACTGAAAGGTCACTGACTGAAAGGTCACTGACTGGAAGGTCACTGACTGGAAGGTCAGCCTAGAGGACAGCTCCTTTCTGACAACGGGGTCAGTTCGGAGTAGAGGCTCGGACCGGCTCTCCTCTGAGCTACATGAGGACTATCAGCTTTTTCTAGAGGAACCCGTGAAGGGGATTGGCTGGAAAGCTAGGTTGTTCGGAGCAGATCCGGCCGGAACCTCTCCTCTAGGCTGACTGAAGGTCACTGAAGTCAGCCTAGAGGACAGCTCCTTTCTGACAATGCGTCAGTCTGGAGTAGAGGCTAGGACCGGCTCTCCTCTGAGCTACATGAGGACTATCAGCCCTTCTCGCAACAGGAGCCGCGGGGACCAGGTTCAGACCTCCTCTGGAGAGAGAGCCTGGTTAGTCTCGACTAGTCGGCCGGATTGAGTGAGTGAATGATGAAGTCACAGTTCTGGTCAATGATCAATGATCATGACTCATTGTTGCTCTTTCACAATGAAAAGCTGGAGAACACTTTTCTGTTTACGTTTTCTTTCTTAACTTACCATGTAAAGCCCAAATGCGTTGTCCTTTCCCTCAAACCAACATTCGCACACGCACAAGCCGATCCGGTTACCTGAGGTAATACAGCAGGTAAACAGGAGCAGACAACAAACTTTACGCACACGCGCATCAAATCCTATAAATGTATTTAGTGTGCCTATTCCTATGTCTGTAACCTGCTAAGTCTATTCATCTAGGCAAAAAATAATGTTTATTAAAATGTATGTAAAAAATACAACCTAAATAGTGCATTAAAACAAATCTGTAAGATTATGTAAAAGGAAGGTGAAAAACAGCTATATAATGTATCTTTAAACAGTAAATTAAGTGTAAAATACTGTGAAATTAATTTAAAAAAAAAAACAGTTCAAACTGTATTTTTCATTAACAGTACAAAGCTGTAAATTTCAGCGAAAGTATAATAATGTTAATTTTACAGTAACATAAAGGCAACCCTGCTGCCAGTTCTTTACTGTTATTTTATTGGGAAATTCTTAACAGTGCAGGTGCTCTTTGGATCCTCAAGGTGTATTGGGCTCATTCAGTCTTGTGAAGGGCTCATTGCATGGGTGGAATATGGTCTCAAAAAAGTACAAAATGCAAGTCTCCCTCAAAAATAATCAAAGGCACACTGTAGTGTTTGAACAAAATTAAAATGCCTTTATTTTACATGGCAATAATTGTTTAAAATGACCAACGCGTTGCGACCAACATAGGTCTTCATCAGGGTCCCTGTGAGCATTCAGCAGTAGCTTGCACACCTATATTGTGTTATACTAATCACTAATTAATAATACTAATAGTAGTAGTAATGCTAATCATATTACTGGATTATAATTATTGATGAATTAATATGTTACAGCTGGTAAAGGTGGAGCTTAAGTACTTTAGCCCATACACTGCCCGGTAGTGTAACCTATAATAAGAATATATCATCATTTATTCATTATTATATTTTGTATTATTTATCTAAATCTGCCAAGTAACAAGTAGCTTTAGTGGTCAGATAGATGTAGTGAAGTACAAAGTACAACATTTCCCTCTGAGATGTAGTGGAGTAGAAGTAGAAAGTAGCATGAAATGGAAATATTCAAGTAAAGTACTCAAATTTGTGTTTAAGTACAGTACTTGAGTAAATGTACTTACTACTATAGTACAAATAGTAGATAATTGACATCTCGCTCACTCTACCATACCGGGCTCTAACCGCTAGAGTGAAGAAAAGTACACTTTTATAATTTTTGTAATCACCTTTATTTTCAGCAGAGCTGCACCCAATCTCAAAGTGAGCAGAAGTCTAATATAAGTAGAGACTAATTTGCTATGATTGCTCCAGCAGCCCTCTGGAAGAATGCACCAACTACAAGGACATTTTACTGTGAACATTTAGCCAAGAGTGTAACAATAAAAAACATCCAGTAACACAGTGCAGAGCTGAGATGTTAACTTAAAGTTAGAACTGAGAGCCTTGTTTCCATGGTAACAATCAGTGACATTGCTGACCAGTGGCACCAAATAACAAAAAAAAGAGGAAAGCGTGACTGGTAATATGAAATATAATAATAATTATACAGCAAAAGTATTGAGCCCTGCTACATTAACTTAATTATGTGAAACTGTCTAGCTTGCATTAGACCAGTCTAATGGCAAATAAAAGAAAAACTGCAGGCCAGTCTAAAATATCTTTATGACTTTTGCCTCCATCCTGTAAATCTTGCATTTAGGGCCACCCCATAAGTGACCACTAGGTGGTGCTATAATACTGATAGTTGTGTCATTGCTGCAGTCACACTTTGTTCTCCTTGCTCTTTAAGGGCTTAAACTGAAGTCATTCCTTGCACATTATGGCTGTGTTGCTACTGCAAGTCAAAATATGGATTTTGAACCATATTTAGGGAAAACAATAACTGGCATATATGTCTAAAGATTTGCCTTTCAAACAAATTTATCAAAACAAGTCTTCATACAAATATCCATCACTTGAAGAGTAGATGCTTGCACTAATCACAAAATGCTGTTTATAGTTGCACTGTACCTCACGCTTGATTCCGTTGAGTAAAATCTTGTCTGCTCATTATGGGGGGTTTTGCATGCATTTAATTGCAGGATTACATATCATCCTCCATGAAATTAGTATATTTTCCCCCTAATTTACAATCAGAGACTGTGGCAGATTAACAAAAGGTTGTGTTTGTATAAATGTTTGAATTTCTGGTTTAACTGAAAGGATGGAGAAAGGACTATCTGCATATCCGCATGTGTTTCTCATTAGATTTTCAGTAACCCCACTACTAGCTAGCCTACAGCATGATTTCTGCTTTCTGTGTTTTTATTTTCTCCAGATGCTGTTTTGAGGATGGAGCAGGATGGAATTAAACAATCAACTCAAAAATAAACAAATCTGATCAACATGAAGGTTCTGCTTATGTGAGTTATTAAAGATAAAGTTGCGTTGATGTGATGTATGTTCCACATACTAAATCACATGCATTCTTCTAAGATTTGATTCATATACTATTCATAGAGATTTTATTTGATTGTTTTCCCCCCATAATACCAGGATTAACTTTGCACATGTCAATTGCCATCTGTTCAACTCAGTACTCTCTGTCTCTTTTACATATACCATATCCATACACATAGGATGTTACAGTGTGTGCTTGTTTCACAAAAAAAAAGAACAAGCCACGGTAGGGAGGGTTAGTTGAAAGTGTGCAGTTATTTTAAGTGTGCCAACGCCCTCAGAAGCTTCTCCAGTGGCTTGTGCATTATACAACAACAGTGAGCATCCTTTCACTAATCAGCTTAGAGTCAGCATCTGCCTTCTCTTCCTCTTTCTATCAATGGCGCTGCATTGTCACACATACAAACATATGCAAACACTTGCACAGACACTCTTTGATGCCACGCTTACACTTGAATACATATTTTGACACCCTTATTCACTTTTTTTGTTCAATAAGTTAGTCCTCCAAAATGTGAGGGGCTTTTTCTGTTTCATACCATTAACATTCACACACACATAAACACTTACACACACACAGGCTTGTGGTGGTTTACCACAGGGCGTAGCCACTTTAGCTAAACTGAAATAAATGCACGTCATAAACGTCTTTAAAGCATTATTTCCCTGTGTGCTGCCGTGCACACAGCAACAAAAAACTGTATTCCCCTCCTCCCTTTTTTGCTTGCTGATATGATACTACTTTGGTTGGTATGTCATGATAGTGGCAACCCTTGACTCTTGCATTGTAGTCTTATATGGTGATTTGACTGGTGTTACATCTGTGCATGCAAATGTATAGTCAAGAGGAGAGTTCCCGGCTCACCTGCTGTGCTAAATCTAATTTAAATGGTGCTAGAGCCAAAATCGCTCTCCCATTTTGCTGCACATCTTGCTGCACAAACATGCAGCTGACAGGATGTGGCCAACATAAAGGACCTTCATTACTGCTGTTTTTTTACCCGGTGCTAAGTTTTTCTTCAAAAGAAACTGGTCTTAAAAGGCTATTTATGCAACATGGGTAATACCATGGTTACTATCTATGGAAGTAGTCCGGTTTTAGATGAGATAGTCAAAGGCAAACAGACTGTGTCACTGATATGCACGCACAGGCACAATATTCACATTCAGTCAGTGGTGGAAAAACTCAGATACTTTACTTAAGTAAAAGTTAAATACAAGTGAAATTAAAATATATTTACATTACCAAAAGTAAAAGTGCTATTCGATTATACTGTTATTATTGATGCATCAATGTTTGTAATGTTGCAGCTGGTGAAGGCAGGGCTAATTTGAACTACTTTAGATACTGTTGGGTAGTTTGTTCTGTAATAGTGCATCATAACGTATTTGTTAATTGTGTTTTGTATTAATCATCTGCACTTGTGGAAAAAGTATTCAGTTCCTTGACTTAAGTAAAAGTACCAATGAAAAAAAAACTGTTGCAAGAATTCAAATTCCCACCTTAGTATAGAAGTATTATCAAAAGTTAAAGTACTCATTATGCAGGGAAATCAAGAGTGTTATGACAGTTAGTTTATACCATAGACTGTATATAATGATGGATGACACGACAGCTCCCCAAAAGTGAAGCTAAAACATCTCGATCGCCGCCTGGTGGCTGGTTGCATTATAGGTCATAAAGCCCGTCCTCTCCATGTTAGCGGATGGGAACAAGTTAGATAAAAGTCAGAAAAAGAAATCTGAAAAATGTTCGAAAAAAAGTTCTGAAAAGAATTTCAGAAAAAAGGTCTGAAAAAAGGTCTGAAAAATGTTCGAAAAAAATAATCTGAAAAATGTCCGAAAAAAAAAGTCTTCCAAATGTTAGAAATACGTCTGTAAATGTCAGAAAAATGTCAAAAAAAGGTCTGGAAAAAAGGTTGAAAAAAAAGTCTGAAAAAAAATCTGAAAAAATGTCGGAAAATAAAGTCTGAGAAATGTTCGAAAAAAAAAATCTGAAAAATGTGTGAAAAAATATCCCCCCCAAAAAAAGTCTGTAAGATGTCTGAAAAATATTCAAATAAAAAAGTCTAACAAATTTCCCAAAACATAAGTCTGCATAATGTCCGAAAACTAAAGTCTAAAAAATGTCCAAAATCTTTTTTTCGTAAAATGTCTAAAATAATAGTCTAAAAAATGTCCAAACAAAAGTCTGAAAATTGTCTGAAAAAAAAGTCTGAAAAAATTTCCATCAAAAATTCAGTAAAAAGTTCTGAAAAAGAAGTCTGAAAGAATTTCTGAAAAATTATCAAAAAAAGTCCAAAAAATTACAAAAAAATCTCCCAGAAAAAATCTGTAAAAAGTCTGAAAAATGTCAAAAAAAGAAGTCTGAAAAAATGTCCGAAAAATGTCCCCAAAAGAAGTTTGAAAAATTTTCTAAAGAAAAGTCTGAAAAATGTTGAAAATATAAAATCTGAAAAAAGTCTGAAAAATGACACGAAGAAAAAGTCTGGAAAAATATTTGAAAAAAGGTCTGAAAAACATTCTGAAAAAATGTCAGATAAAAAATTCTGAAAAATGTCCGAAAAGAAATTTAAAAAATGTCCGAAAAAAATGTCCGAAAAAAAGTCTGAAAAATGATCAAGAAAAAGTCTGAAAAATTACAAGAAAATATCTGAAAATATCATATATATATATATATATATATGTCAGAAACATATCTGAAAATAACTGTAAAATATCTGGAAAAAAAATCCAAAAAACTAAAGTCTAAAAAATGGCCAAAAACCGAAGTCTGAAAAATGTCAGAAAACAGAAAAATTTGAACATTAAAATTTGTCCGAAAGAATATTCTGTAAAATTTCCGATAAATGACCAACAACAAAAGTCTCAATAATGTCTGAAACCAGAAGTCTGAAAAATGTCCGAAAACCAAAGTCTGAAAAATGTCAGGAAAAAAAAGGTTTGAAAACATTTCCATAATCCAAAGTCTGAAGAATGTCCGAAAAAAAGTCAAAAATGTTCGAAAAAAACTTCTGTATTATGTCTGAAAAATGTCCGAAAACCAAAGTTTGAAAAATTTCTGAAATAATGTAAGGAAAAAAGAGTCTGTAAGATGTCTGAAAATCTTCGAAAAAAAAGACTGCAAAAATGTCTGAAAAATGTTTGAAAAAAGTTTAGTTTTATTTTTTTATCACGCTGATATATGTTCAAGTGTTAATTTTTCTGGTTTTAATTAGTTATTTGATGCTATAAAAGGGGGGTGAGACCTCATGATTGACAGCTGTCAAAAAAAAAAACAAAGCTACACAAATATGTGATCTTGTACATTTCTGTAATCTTTGCTGTTTTTTGTGAAATATTCAATAATGTCACCTCTTTTGGGTTTAAACATAATTAAATCATGTGAGAAGTTTAGTGAGGAAATGTATCTTTGGTGGAACCGCAAACAACTCATAGACATCTGAAATGTGACAAGAGGCCCCAACTGGACACTGCTTTTCAGTAAGTGGTCACAAACAAGATTGGGAAAAACTGGACTGAACTAAAGTACAAATACCTCAAAATTGTACAGTATTAGCAGCAGTAAATGTATTTAGTTACTTTCCACCACTGATGATCTGAATCTGCAAAGTAACTAGAAACTGAAGCTGTCAAATAATGTAGTGGAGTAAAAAGTACAATATTTCCCTCCGAAATGTAGTGGAGTAGAAGTAGAAGTAGCATAAAATGGAAATGTACTTGAGTAAATGTATTAGTTTTAGTGCATGGCATGGGTTGCTCATTTCTCTCCTTGAGGAGGGTCTAACTGGCCGACGGTAGCGACGAGACATATAGTCTAATTAGATTTAGAGCTGTTCTAAAGGAGTCCCAGCTAATCCCAACACTTTAGCTGGCAGCAGAAGCACTGCAGCTAACCGTCGTTCCTGGTAAAGAGACTGTCTGACTGTTCGTTGAGTCCCACATCTCCGCTGGGTTGGGCTCAGCCAGCTGGGTTTGTAGAGCGCTCCAGACCAGAGTCAGGCTATTTTGAGGAATGTGGTCATGGTGATCTCAGAGGCGTGGCCCAATAGGCTCAAGTGTAGGCTGATGATGATGATCCCGTGTCTTCCACCTGAATGGATGTTAAACCCTGTGCAGACCAGACATCCCTCCCGCAGAGCAAGCCAGCACCTTGACCATTCTTCCATCTGTTAAACTTGGCCCAAGATCAGCGTCAACAGGAAAACAGGGACAAAATAATTGTTTCCAGGTTATTATTGTCTTGTTTTGTGACTGCCTTTAAAAACATTTCTCTTTTGACCCTATAATTACAGTGTTTCCATTAGCTCATTTTGTCCGTCACCAGGATATTTTGATACGAGTTTGATGGTAATTCTGATAAATTTAATAGCATTTTAATTAAATCAGTATATTTTCATTATATCTCTGAGAGACACAGTTCCAATCTTCTAATCCTGAGGGTATTTGACCATTCAAGAAGTATATACTGACCATAAAATTTAGATGATCTTGCTCTCAGAACACCTGTGTTTGAGGATGATTCCTCCCTTGAGTTAGTGGAGATTTGCACACTTAACGTACCCTCTTGAACAGAATCAATCAAGTATTGTTGATGTGCATTATCTGTTTATAGAGGAAATTTAGATTGTTTGAAAAATAAGACATACCAATAAACACTGAATAATGGCAGGTTGATGTTTGAGTTTAAGTTGTAAGGGACTATATAGAAAACAAAAAAAAAACCTACCCACCACAGATCAACATTTTGCGGCATGAAATTTAGTGATCAATACACTCCCAGAGGCCAAAGCTGATGTCTATTGACTCTCCCTGTGAAAGCCTAAAATGTCACTGTACTGCCCTTTTTAAAGTATAGTATTATTGTACACATGTCCTGAGTTTGGCAGTGTCCGTACTGTAAGGTGGTTGAAATGGAAGTGAGGCTAATCCTTAGTCATTGACAGCCTGTAAAGCTCAGATCATAGGAACAGCAATAGATCATTTGCTCCACAGAAATACCAGTTTAAAGTTGTTTTGTTGCTTTTTGCATCTGCAGACTATTTGATGTAGGAAACAATCTGGAGAGATCCAGTGGAGTCAGGCCCAATGCTGCTGCATGTGGGGCCCATAAAGGGGCAGTAACACCAGTCACAGAAGATGCATTGCCAGTTCTCAGAGAGGGAAGATAGTAACATAATTTCTGATGTATACGAGTATGGTGACCTAGCTTTGCCAGCCCCAACAATTATATATTTTTTAAATCATTCAACATTATGAGCTAGTTCTTGTCAATTCAGAGTCTAGCCATCCTCATGACGTTGTAGCCAGTATGAGGGGTAATGACAAAGAGGAGCAACAACATTGAAGCCAAGTATGAGGGGTGATTAATGCCAAACAGCAGCACGAAGATTAGAGGAATACACAGTAAACATATAGAGAAGAAGCAGTGTCATCCACAGCGCTATTTCTGCTATTTCTAATGGGATTTGGTAGATCAAATATGTCAACATGACAACAAAGAGACATGTCTTTTGGTCACTGGGTTTGGCAGTGGATAGGACTTTGTGGTCGATTTTCCTAACCAATCACTAGAGACCAACATATCTGCCTGAATCTAACAGCATTCTGATGCGTAGCCACTGGTTTTGCTGGGGTTTTTAGAGTGGCTAATCTTCAGTCCCCCAGTGGCGCTCATCGGTCGATTGCTTTTTAACCGAGAAACTGCTGTTTCATGTCACGATGCCAGACGAATCAGTTAACTCGAAGCCAGTGAAGTGGGCGGATTCAAAGGTCTGGACCATAGACTGTACATAAAGATGGACAACATGACAGCTCGCCAAAAGTGAAGCCAAAACATCTTGATCGCCCCCTGGTGACTGGCTGCAGTATAGGTCATAAATCCTCTTCCATGTTACCGAATGAGACATGGGCCAAACTAAAAAGTCAAAGTACACGTCAAATTATTTTTTCCCAAAGATGGTTTCTGTCATTTTAGGTTGTTCCTAACGCTGATTTATGTTCAAATGTTTTATTTAGTTATTTGATGCTGTAAAAAGGGGTTGAGACGTTATGATTGGCAGCTGTGATTCTCTCTCGCTGACAAGCTTCAGCTTAGAGTGCAATGCATTCTGGTAGCGTGGCATTGCGATTTGCGAAACGGAGCTTCCCGACACCCGCTCCTCATTTGCATCAAGTTGAGGGCTAGTCTACTTTATGCAAATCACGAGCGTCCGACGCGACTAGCCGCTTCTCGAAACTCCCGAGAATCTTTTAAAATAAACGTTGTTGATCTAAAATTAAGACAGATTTAGCAACTGCATTGTTTATTTCTCGCCTCAAATGTTTTCAGAAACACATTTCCATGAACTATTTTCGTGAAATAAGAATAGAAGGTTTCCAAACGAGCCTCCATGCTGGTTCCGGTTTGAAAGCTGGGAGCAGCAGCCCACGGCGGGAAACCATTCATCCAATCAGGTGGGGAAAGCCTTGTGTCTAGTGGCTGCCCACCAAGCGTCCAATGTTGGGAAGCGTCGCGTTCCCTCGTGATAAAAAGTGAATGGGGAGCTTTCCACGCTCCCCATTCATTGTGTATGTAAACAGCCGCGCAATGCATTCTGGTAGCGTGGTGTCGCGATCCGAGAAACTAGGCGTCACGACGCCCGCTCCTTATTTGCATAAAGTTGAGGGCTCGTCTACTTTATGCAAATCACGGGCGTCCGACGCGACTCGCCGCCTCTCGAAACTCCCGATAATCTTTTAAAATAAACATTGTCAATCCAAAGTAAAGACAGATTCAGCAACTGCGTGGCTTATTTCTCGCCTCAAGTGTTTTCAGAAACAAATTTCAGTGAACTATTTTCGTGAAATAAGAGAAGAAAGTTTCCAAATGAGCCTCCATACTGGTTCCGGTTTGAAAGCTGGGAGCAGCAGCCAACGGCAGGAAAGCGTTCGTCCAATCAGGAGCCGAGTTCCTTGTTATAGGGACAGCACACCAAGCGTCCAATGTTGGGAAGCGTCCCATCCCATCGCGATAAAAGACGCCCTTGTCCCCTGTGGACACGTACCATTATGGCACTCGGCTCCTGATTGGACGAATGCTTTCCCGCCGTTGGCTGCTGCTCCCAGCTTTCAAACCGGAACCAGTATGGAGACTCGTTTGGAAACTTTCTTCTCTTATTTCACGAAAATAGTTCACTGAAATGTGTTTCTGAAAACATTTGAGGCAAGAAATAAGCCACGCAGTTGCTGAATCTGTCTTTACTTTGGATTGACAATGTTTATTTTAAAAGATTATCGGGAGTTTCGTCGGACGCCCGTGATTTGCATAAAGTAGACGAGCCCTCAACTTTATGCAAATAATGAGCGGGCGTCGTGACGCCTAGTCTCTCGGATCCGACGCCACGCTACCAGAATGCATTGCGCGGCTGTTTACATAGACAATGAATGGGGAGCGTGGAAAGCACGGAGCCTGTGGACACCTACCATCAGGCTCTCAATTATAATGTCTGGGAGAGTGGGCGGGGCTTTGTCTGTCTCCAGTTTCCTCAATGACACCACTTCCTCTCCTCCTCCTGCTAGTGGCACGGATCACCCTCCATAGCTCTGTGTGGGCGGTGTAGTGTGGAGCCACGCCTCCACCTCCTCTGGCTGCTGCTGCTGCTGACTGAAGCTGAAGCTGCCCGCTTGTTCTCCACCAGCCAGCCAGCAGAAGCAGTGATCTCTGTCCGGAGAGCAGCAGAGCATCGATGTGCAGGACCTCTGGATTATCAGTGAGCTGGAGAGACCAGAACCGACCACCGTGGAGGACTGTCTCTCTCTTCATCTAGTCGACAAAGGAGAGAGCATGGCGGTAGAAGAGGAAGGTCTCCGGGTTTTCCAGAGCGTTAAAATAAAAATAGGTAAGAAGAAAAAAAAAATCCCTACCCCCAGTCAGTCTGAGCCTCAATGGATGTCTGCATGTTAACGGGCCAGCAGGCTGTGAGAGCTGCAGACTGAGATCTGTCTGGTTCATGCTGTTATTGTAATTCACATCACACGCTCTCAGAGCAAATTGTAAAAAAAAAAAAAATGAAATGGAGAGATTCAAAGCCTTGTGGGAATTTGGCAGCTGGCATGAGAATCCAGATCATGTGTGTTAGAGGTCCACATATGGAGACTTGTGATATTCAGCAGACTGTGCGACATAAAGGCTCCACAGCTGCATAATCCAGATGTTTTCAGATCAAATAAATCTTTATTATTACACCTTATAGCTGCAGCAGCCCCATTCATGTCATTGCAACCCCTCCTTCTCTCTCTCTCTCTCTGGCCTCCACACAGCTTTATGCTTAACTGTCTAGCTATTGATTGTTAGCCCAGATTTCTATTTTTAGATATCTAGCTGGTCTCCAGTGAGTTCCTCTTGCTGGTTTGTACTGTAGGAGGCATTTTGGTGCATGCATGCATATCTGGTGAATGGAGCCATGAGGAGGCTGTGTACAGTTTGAGATGGAAGATTTAGTGAAGAGGACAGTGTTTTCATGTCATGTACAGAAATTGTCATGTCTGTACAATAAGTTGTTTTTCTTCTTTTTTGTTGTTGTAAAACTATAGTAATTACTTTATGGATTACCACATGTATCCCATGGATTACAATAGATAATAATAATAATAATAATAATCAATATACTAATACTACTAATGCTACTACTACTACTATTACTACTACTCAAAATAATAATAATAATAATAATAATAATAATTAATATACTAATACTACTAATGCTACTACTACTACTATTACTACTACTCATAATAATAATAATAATTATAATAATAATAATAATAATAATGAGACTACTGTGGGGAAGAAATAATAGTAATATTAAAACAGGAGAGAAAAATAAAGTCGCCCATAAGCTTAACTATGAGTTACACTGTAGTGATAATTAGGCTAATTATAACCCCTAAATTTAATACTGTACAAGTCAAGAGATTATTCTGAACATTATTTTCTTGATTAGTCCTTTTATTTGGTGTCTTCGGCAGTTAAAAAGCCAAATAATTTTAGATTTATAGTGATTTAAAATCCAACAAAAGCTGCAAATCTTTGTTTATTTGTGAAGCTGTAATCAGAGAATTTCTGGCTAAAAGAATTGCTTGGAAAATTATAAGTTGATGACCAAAATGTATTTTCTGCCAATTGACTAATCCATTGTTTCACCAATTATAGTAAATGTTCTAGTGTTTATTTTGTTAGGGGAAGAAGTCTAAAATGCTGCAGTCTGACCTGTTTCATAAAATGTTGTTATTATGTTTTGCCATTTGAATATCAAAACATTCAAAGCAAACAGTCATTTCCTCTGTCTGCTCTAAACTGTTATCTCGGGTCAACACGGGACGTCTGCTGTCGTTTTCACCGACATCTGGCTGGCCATTCATCCTGACTCTGCTGTCCAGTTTGTTTTGACTCCAAACATGCGACAGGAGGGATGAGCAGAGGAAATAAAAATGACAACAAACAAACACACATACAAGCTGTGGGGCTGTGTGATGATGCCAGCCAGCATTAGACAAAAACACTCTGGTGGTTGAGCTGTTTTTAAGCTCCTTACCTGCTGTTAAAACGATCTGGAAACAGCTGGGGGGAGAACCACCCTGAGTTTATCAAATAGTTCAGCCCCAGTGAGATGAGAGCTGTAATGTTAAATCACAATGGCCTCGTTAGATTGCTGCACTTTCTGAATGAATGCTCAGTCAGCCAGCAGCGTTAAGTTCCTGTGAATGAAAGCTGAATGAGCGGAGGACCCTCCCTCGCCGTCACAAAAGTCTTTCCAAGATACAATCCTGCTTTTCTAATTACGTCAGCAAAGTGCAGCGATGGAGGAAGTACTCAGATCCTTTACATAAGTAATAGTATCAATACCACACTGTAAAATACTCAGTTACAAGTAAAAGTCTAGTTTTGAAAATGTTACTTTAGTAGAAGTCCAAAGGTATCATGAGCGAAATGTACATAAAGTATCAAAAGTCAAAGTACTTAATGCAGATAAATGGCCATTGTGAGTTATTATACTATATATTACTGAATTATCACTAATGCATTCATGTGTAAGTAGCATTTCACTGTTGTATTTGGAGGTAAAATCTTATTTTGTGTATAGAGCTGTAATGATTAGTCGCCATGAAAATAACTGTTGGAAGGACCAGTGTGTAACAATTAGGGGGATCTATTGTCAGAAATGGAATATAATATTAATAAGTATTTAGTAGTTAGTAGTTTAGTGTATGAAAATAAGAATCGTTGTGTTTTTGTTACCTTAAAATGAGCCGTTTATATCTACATACAGAGCGGGTCTACTATGTTGCTTTGCCATGTTTCTACAGTAGCCCAGAGCGGACAAACCAAACACTGCTAACTTTTCCTGCTTGGGCCAGAGTCGATAACGTTACTCGCTGCCGTCACCGCCGCTCTCTCTCTTGCTTCACCACTCAAATCCCACGTACACACACATTACGCACTGGCTCTGCTCCAAAGACCTACGCTACTCTCCCATCAACGAGCTCTAGAGAGGGCAATACACAGTTTCGCGTCAGCCACTGTAGTTCCCCTTTACACAGTTGGCACACGGGAGAGGCTTCAGTGGGTTGCAATCTGCAACCTCACTGCTAGATACCGCCAGATCCTACACACTGTTCCTTTAAGTAATTTTTTTTCAAGCAAAAATGCCAAGAAATAACTTTTTTCTGCCTCTCAAATATGAAGATTTCCAGTTTTCTTGGTTTTATATTATTGTGAATTGAATATCTTTGGGTCTTGGATTGTCATTTTCTGACATTTTATACACAAAACGATTAATCAAGAAAATAATCAACAGATTAATCGATGATGACAACAATTGTTAGTTGCAACAGGAGTAACAAGTAACTCACAGCTGTCAAATACATGAGAGTAGAAGTATAAAATGGCATCAAATGGACAGACCTAAGGAAAGTACAAGTAACTGACATTTGTACTTAAGTACAGTACCTGAGTACATGTACATTCCTTCACCGGCTAGATGACATTATGTTATCTAGAAAAAGAGTTTACAAGCTTTATAAATATGCCATGATTTGTTCTTTACAGTTTACTGATGAAGAACATTTATGTTGTCGTCACTTCCCAGCCTGGACTCTTGAGTTTCAGTGACGACAGTAGAGTTTACACGGTCTGGTCTAGTTACCTAGCAGCAGTCATCCTCGCTGTCAGTCTGATCCCCACAGCGCTCTGCTCCCGGTAACGTCTGTGTAACCCTTGCATCACATTGTTTTCATCAAAGTCTCGTCCTTTGGCATGAGACTGAGGCCATAGCTGATGACTCAGAGCTGAAAATCTGCCACATATTTGTAGAAGAGAGAGAGAGAGGGGATTTATTATTGTTAGGTGATGACTCTCCTCAGTTTCCTGGAGGAACATACAAGATTCGGAAACCGAACGGGGCTACTGGGTCCGAGTCCGTTCTGTCTGGCGAGCACAGGAAACAGGAAACTACCCCCCGATTCACTTCCTGATTAGCGGGAATAGACTACAAAAGAATTGTGTTTTTTCCTGCATGGCAACAAGCTAATGCAAAGCAGATGTAGGGAGACACAGAGCGAGGGGACAGAGGTGGTGTCTCACATACAGGAGCAGGCTGTGCTTCATCTGTCAGCGACTGTGTCTCCGTCAGAGAGACGGGGGGATTCTCAGTGGCACAGCTGGAGTCGGGACTTTGCACTAATTAACAACAACATTCGACTTCTCTGTTACTGCTAGACACAAAGTTTGACAAACTCGGATGGATTCAGACCACTAGAAAACTATCAAACCGTAGGGCTGGGAATCACCAGAGGCCCCACGATACCGTATTATCACAATACTTAAGTCACAATACAATCTTATTGCTATTTTAAACATTGTGCGATATACTGAGTCTTGCGATTTATTTCCTTTGCAACGGCAAATTATGCAGTTTGTCAACATCTGTTTTATCTAATAAGACACAGTTTTCACTCTGTTCATCTCATTCACATATCTTGAGGTCAAAATTTAGCATAACTTTGGAGCATTATTTAGCCTCCTTCTCGACAAGCTAACATGTTATGGCTGGTACCAACCGATTCCTTAGGTTTTCATATGATACCAGTATCTTCACTCTAGCTTTAAGACGGCTACAACCTCTGAAAGACGGAACAGACTGTGAAGAGGTTAATAGTTCATATTATAAAAGATAGATACTTGACGTCTGTGCATCGGTACAATATTGCCACTCAAAATATTGCGATACTATGCTTTATAGTTTTTTTCCCCCACCCCTATCAAACCATATTGCTTTGTGTAAATATGTAGAAATGAATGACCTCAACATCACTGCCGGTGAGTGATGGTACATCTGTGGAACGAAACAGATGATTTAATGATTTTGATTTGCTGCATGTTTACAATATGCCATTTGATCCCAAATTAAAGGTTTAGATCCTTTCAGAGTTCAGTGTGTGCCTGGTACCAGGTGATGTGGCAGAGGATATACAGTACATTATTGGATTGGCTTGAGCGTAGATCTCCACGTAACATGGCATCAGTTCTCCTCGTAAGCTACTCGACCTGTGCTTCTGAGGCTTTATTAGTGTTGCCGCAGCACCGTGTTGTAACCATAGACTGTATAAGATATAGACGTAGTCTCTGTGATGTCACCCATAGGGTTCTGAAGAGCCGTTGTGAAGCTCAAAGTAGGTGGCTCCGGCCGTCGCCCTCTTGGCAGTGACTACACAGCCTAACTGACGGCTAATCCAAAAATGGGCAAAGAGGTGTATCGTTGTTGGAGCTGAGGCGGGTGACGCAGCAGAGCAGACAGCTAGCGACCTGTCACTCAAAGCGGCCACGCCCTCAATTATGCTTAATAATAAGCCTTAATATAAATTAAACAGGTGAGTTGTGTAAAAATTCACCCCTGAACAGTTGTCATGAATGGGGAAATTAGATATAGAGACCAAAACTATTTTTTGTACCAGGCTGTAAATGTTTATTTCTGTTGTAAAGCATTTTAACATGGAGGTCTATGGGGATTGACTCCCTTTTGGAGCCAGCCTCAAGTGGCCATTTGAAGAACTGCAGGTTTTGGCACTTCCGCATTGACTTCATATCTCAGTATAAATGTAATTTTGGATGTGGTGACAATAGTGTCTGCAGTGGAAGAAACACTAGATTACATATCGTGTAGAGGAGGTTAAGTGTTGGAGATCGAGGAAACAGGACGGGCGGCTGAATTCAGGCAGCTCAGGCTGGATGGCTCGGGCCGGGTGAGCCTGGGAGGGAAACGTTTGCAGTGACAGAACCCCCACTCCTCCTTCCCTTGACAGCTGGCCAACAGAGGTTCCCAAACTCCCTCCTGTCCAGACTGAATAGGAGAAATGGAGTGACGGGGAGAGGGAAGAGAGGGGAGGAATGTTTTGTGTGTGGAGGACTCCCGCTCTTGTTTAGGTGAAGGGTTCATATATTTAGAAAAATAACAAGCATCATATGAAGCTATCGTTGCATTATAAGAAGTTGTGTGAGTGGGTGAGTGGGAAGTAGCTTTCCATACCACCCCATAATGTGTACATACAGGCGTTTATGAATATGTGGCAAGTTCTCCATTTTGTCCTAGAAGGCCTGCTCTCTGGGAAGTCGTTTGCTGTAAACATGTGTGTTGACTGTTTAGACGCAGGCCATGTTTCGGTCCAGGCAGCTTTAGGCTGGTGGAATAATCCGGGTTGGGTACAGCGGGTCTCCCTGCGCTCGGCGATGTGCCCTCCACGAGAGCACAATACCAGGAATAGTGGGGAAGTAACGCCGTAAGGCCCAGCATGCAGGGTCAGCAGGGGTAAATAAAGGGCTGCACCCAGAGTGAGCGCCGCTCCTTCAGGATGTCCTTCACATGCCCCGTGGGAGAAGTCGACTCGATCCCTCCCCGGGATGACCTCTATACCTGCTGACAATGTCATAAGCATGAAAACATTCGCCATGCTGTACAGTCGAGAGAGAGAAACGTGTAAAAAAGTGTCAGAAGCAAGTTTGTTTCTATGTTGTGAAAAAAAGCTAAATTGCTTCAACAGAAAGTGGTGACAAACGTCCGGAGCAAATGTCACCACACACGCTGATTAAATCAGGTTTTGCAACAGCGTTTCTCTCCTCTGGCAACACAGGCAATGTCAGCTTGCCACATACTGTAGACCTACACCCAACCTACTCCCCCTTTCCTGTGCTTGCAAAAGATATCATATCTCCACACCATTGTGCATGCCAAGCCTGTGTGTGAGTGTGTGTGTAGGCGAGCGTTGTCCTCATTTGACGTCTTTAATTGTTTATTTTCTAAAAGTTTTAAAAAAGTATTCTGATAATTATGTAAATGGACGAGGAAGCTGGAGGGAGTGTTGAGGTTAAACTGACCGGGACGTACCGGACATGTAAAGCTGTGAAACTAGCTCCTTGTGCTTCTAATCCACCATGACACCACACTGGTCTGATAGATTACACTCTCACATCCTGAAGCAACATACCAGGTTTCAGACCCTGATTTCTAACATGTGAGCAGATTTTCTCAACACAGTGTAACTTCACCGCTTGTGCCCTTCTGTGTGCGTGTTTGCGTATTTTTGTTTTGCTCAAATTTTCCATGGAGACTAACGAATCCGTTTGAACATTAGCTCCAGGAGATGGAGAGCGAGTTTGATCAGTAACTCAACGCTGGTTTATCACAGAGACCGTGGTGTGCTGCACAGCCAGTCTTAAACTGTAAACTGCCTTTTTTTCTCCCCACGCTGTTCCTCCTCATGCTGCTCAACAACTTCAGCACAGCTGGTGGACGATTTGTGACGAGCAGCATTGCACGTAAAAGCGTAGGTTGGTACAGTCAGCGGTAGGCGCTGTGACCAGCTTATAAACCAAACCAGCTGTTAAATAAGAACATATTGACGATGACACATAAGTTGCTGACTCACCAGTGTTACAAATATATTTTTTGCTGACTAGATTTGTTCAAACCCAGAAAACATTATTATAAATTGTAGTTAAGATCTCAAACTTTCTAAAGACGCTAAATACGTAAATTTAGGAGAGATGTTTCTAAATAATGCATGCATTATTAAAACCATTTTTGGTGTAGCCATAAAAAAAAATATAGTGCCTAGCTTGAATTTGTTACTCGGTATCAGAGACGTAAATGTAGCTTCAATTAAAGATGCTAAATGCGAGATTGGGAGCATTTCAATTGCCTCCGCACGGCTCTCAACATGGTAAGGGCTGAGCCAGCGGCTTGCAGCTGACGATGCTAACAACGCTAACATTGAAAACAACGTCAACACTGCTGACAGAGATAACAGTGTATATATGGGGGGGAACCAGAGGATACGTGCTACGCTTCCGCCATCAGTCGGGATGACGTTATCAGCTGTAACAGCCGTATGAGAGCAGTGCAGAGCGGCGCCCAACAGCAAAGCTATGCTTCCGGCATTTTGGACTGAAAGTGACTACCGGACGCCAGTAAAACGTCCGCCTCAAAAGTGCCGTACAAAACGTAAAACATAAATATTTCTATTCTACTGTGATATTCTACCAAAATGGTGTGTGTTGAACAATAAAATATTATAAATATAATAAATGTTTTCAGTCCAAAATGGCGGCAGTGAAGGTTGTAAAAAAAACACCGGAGTTTCGTCTGCATAAAGCATGCGCGGCCGGCCCGGCTATGTCAACAAAGCACGGAGAAGCTCGGATTGCAACACACATAGAAGGAGAGTGACTTCATTCTCTGCTCAGGTCAACATTACTCCTCTATATCTTTACATAACAAGTAGTTGTTTGTTATATTAATGCTCTGAATATCATATAAAGCACCTTTAAACAAAGCAGATTGAGACTGATACTGTGTCATGTGATATATGTCACGTAGTCAAACAGGGTGGGATCTTTTTTATCTGACCTTTAAGCTACTTATAGTGATATTCAAAACTCTGTCTTTTGTATTAAACATCAGCCCATGTAGTAAGATGTTTGTAGTTTTATTTATTACCATGTGCTGTTGTTGCCCTCCTCAGAGCTCTGAAGCTGCGTCTTTAAGCTGCTTTTGGCAGAACTGTGATTGTCAGGAACATATTTGGGCGGTGGAGAAGTGGATCGTGCTGCAGTGGTGGTTTGCTTTGCTGCAGTTGTGAAACCTCCTCACTATCTGAAACTAACATGCAAGGTGACCACAGAGGACTTAACCTTTAAAGCCTTCAAGTGGGTGAGGGTTTGATAGTGAAAAGACATAGGTGGAGTGGAGTGAAACGAGGGGCTTAGAGGTTTTCATTGGGTTTCAAGATGAGCAAGAGTGGGTTCAAAGTGGTGATTGTGGCTGCCTGTCGGTGATGGTGTTGTTTTTTTATATTTCGCTGGTGTCATGTTTATTGAGCCTCTTCGCAAATGCAGTTATTGCAGTTACTACATTTTCTTCCATTTTCATATTATAGAACTAATACTTTGAGTGTTTTTTGGTTGTTATAAGCTACTTTAAAGGGCTTTTCCAATAATTTTATACCTAGTTTACACAAAGTTTACTTGTAATGGGGAATACTCTGGAGAGGGCTTTGCATTGTTTGAAAAAAATACCCCAGGTGTTGTCATTAGAGGTTATCTGAGTTTGGTCTTTACAATTTAATGGAAAGTATATGTCACAAACTGGGGCTTTGGGGTATTAAGAAAACTGGATACCGCGCCCCATTCATTTCAATGAAAGGGTGCATTTCCTGCAGACATTTTTCAGGCTTCTGCATTTTGGGTCCACATACAGCATGAGCTTTAATTTACTGATTTGGCTTTTGCAGACATTATTGGACCTAATGGCTCAACAGCTCATTTTGACTACTTGTCCATAAGAAAAGGTCTTTTTGAGCCACAGGGCGGTACACGACCTGCAATTGTCTGTGACCGCTACGCCAAAATTGCCTCGCAGCCCAGCACCATTCATGGGTTTAAGTCTGAGTTTGAAAGAGAACAAAAGACACCATCGAGTTGCATCATGGGAAGTGTAGGATTCAGGGTTTTGAAGTTTGGCTTGCTGTACGGACTAAGGCTACATCCACTAATACGTTTTCGTTTTAAAACGCATTACTTTTGCTACATTTATGCCTAGCGTCCACACTACTCTGGAGGTTTTGAAAATTCTGCTCACCCCGTTTTAGTTTTAAAACTCCGGGGTTGCGTTTTCGTCTGGACAGACAGGAACAGAGACCTTTGAAAACGATGACACAGACACCCACGTTCGGGTCTTATCAATCATGACTTGTCCTTCCCTGATTCGTCATGCCCCATCACGTGAACCTTTCCAGGAGAAAACAAATGACATCAGACTCGACCACCAGTGGTTAATTTTAACATGGATAACAAGTTAGACGCACCCATTTAACAATATATGCAAAAATATTACAAAAAATCAATTTCTTCATATTGTTTATATTGAAATCCAATCAGTTGTCCTTCCTGTGAAACAAAATATGGAGCGTGCTTACGTAGGCTAATACCATCCAATTTCAACCAATAATATCATGACATCCATCCATCAATCAATCTGCAACGTTTAGCGACACGCGAGGCGTGTGGAGGCTCCGTACCACGCTACATTCTAAGCCCGCCCACTTTTTAGCGGTCCAATCAAATGCGAAGGATTTGATTTAAATCCCTCTTGTAACTGTACACCGCTTAAATATTCAGTTTCATTGGGCAATACTCGCAGTACAGAAGCTAAAGACGCTCTAACTTCCGTTTCACTGAGACTTTAATCAGTGTTGTCTGTTTTCTTGACATGAAACTTAATGCAAGTTGCAGCCCTTGTTTGAATGATAAAGGAATATTTTACTGTGGAATCAAAACCACTGCTGTAAATAGTAGGCGTCTGTGTGTGTGTGTGTGTGTGTGTGTGTGTGTGTGTGTGTGTGTAGTGTTTTTATGTCTTTTTCAAAAAGACACAAATGACTTGCAGTTCTGTTTCGGTTCTTGTTTTGAGTCTCTACTTAGGCCCATCAAAGGAACTGAGTATTAACTGTAGGATAATAAATTGTCCTCTCACAAGTTTCAGTCCTTCTTTCCATTCTCACGGTGTCTCTCTCTCTCCCTCTCTCTCTCACACACACACACACACACTCAGGGGTAACTGGGTTGTTCACTGCTTTTAAACTACATCTTGGATCCAGTTGAAATTCCTTTCTCCTCATCTCATTTCCTGTTGTAGCTTTCTCCAAAGCTAAACCGCTCTCCAGTTTTCTATCTGACTGACTTCTCTCTCTCTCTCTCTCTCTCTATCTCTCTCTCTCTCTCTCTCTCTCTCTCTCTCTCTCTTCAGTCTTCCTCCTCTCTCACCCTTGATTGAGTACACTGCTTGTATTTTTCTCACTAACAACCCCCCTCCCTCCTTCCTCTCCTGAAAGCCTGTGTTTCCCAGGCCTGCTAGTCGAGCCCCACTGAAAGCATTCACGCCTGTGTATCCTCGAATGTGTTCATGTCAGAGAAGATTAGAATAACGAGTGAAGCGGCGCGTCTGTAACTGTACACGCAAGTGTGGCCGACTGAAACCAGTCAACAGAGGAGGAAGAGAGGAACAAAGCTACACATTCACCGCGTCCATTACGTTTGCCTCAATCACTTGTGCTTCCTCATTTCTTCCGTCTTCGCCTACTTTTCTTCACTTTCTTCTGCACGAATGAGGCGGGGGGGGGGTCGACCTTTTTTGATGTGTTGATGCGCTCCCGTTCACTCTCGCCCTCTTTGGGGTGTTCCTGTCATCATTATTCCTCTGCAGCTCCGCTCAACGCCCCCATGTTTTGCGTGCACACCACCACACACACACATGCCAAGACAAGTGTGTTTTTGCTCAAATACTGGGGCAAGATATTCTCCAAGGGCAGCTGCAGTGATGCTTGATGAAAAGAGAAAGCTCCTGTTGTTGTTGTTGTTTATATTTTCGGCTTATTTTGAGTCTTGAGGAGAGAAAACACACCCCCTCTGGAGAACGTAAAAGACAGAAAGAGATGAAGAAAGGGGAAGCAACCAGAAATAGAGGAAAGTGAAATCAGGTTAAAGCTAATTTTGAAAAAGGAAAAGGAAAAGGAAAGTGACAATGCAAGACAAGCCTTACGTAGATGAAAGGGGGTTTAGGCAAAAAGGAAAAAGAATAAAGCGGCAGCACTACGTTGACCAGGATGAGAAGAAAGAGAAAGATAGACATGCTGAGACAGAGGATTACACCCTTTGGTTTCATAATAAAGTCTTTAATCTAACGCGTTCAACAGCAGATTACTGGAGAGGCTTATCCTTGCTTTTGTACCAGACTCACTCTCCATCAAACATAAACACGCACATATGCAAAACGTGTATACTCCATCCTCACTCGACGTCAACTCTGCTGCTTATCAACTCATCCAGAAAGACAAGTGCCCAGCACTTCCTGCTGCCCTGAACAGGAAGCAGCCAAATGTCACTCAGTATCTGTAACTCTGTGCAGATGCTGCTCGAGAGACATTACTGGTGGTTGTGCATAGTTTAGCCTTATCACTACAGCTTGCAACGTTAGTGAAAATGATATTGTCATTGCATGGTGTTGTGGTACATTTTCATGGTGTTTTCATAAAAGTATAACCTAAGATAAATATAACATGTTTTTACACAGAATGATAACATTACATAGAGTAATGTGTGTCTGTTGCATTAATGAGTTAAAACACACTGCCTCTCTAGTTGGGAGAAGTGGAGCATGGCAGGGGGTTTCATCGCAGAAGGATGACCCGGCCAGCAAAAGCTCTGTCAACACTAGCTGAAAAGTTGACGCTACTAAGATTTGAGGGTGGAGCTGATACAAACCGTTGGCGAAAACGTTGGCTCATCCGGAGATCTTACACCTCTAGCGGTGACATGAATGGAGGAGGCTCAAGGTAAAAAGATTAGAGTCGTAAATCTGTCAGAGATGGGACCAAAATAAGACCGTATCGCTGAGTTTGCAAGAAAATAATGAGTTTTGGGCATTTTGCCCACTGAGGGTAAAGAACATGAAAGAGAATTGTGAATGAAGCTCATGGTATATAAGGAGGACTGGTTTGTCATGTATGTTAATCCTCCGTTCGAACTGACGACTCGTGTTTGTTTTTGGCGACAGAAATAAACACTTTTGCATCAAACGTTGAAAACTTCTCCAGTGCAGTTTTTGATCTGATTTTGAAGATTCCAGTATAGACCTTAATTTTATAAGAAGTGTTGAAGATAAGAGAAGCAGTCTACTATCGGCCCAAGACGTTCTCTTGACCTTCAACAATGGTAATGCAGTTGTTGTGATGAGTTTTCCAGGTGATGCTCAAACACAGAATTGGCCGATAACACATTACTTAGTTCACTAACAAAGACCACACCATTAGTACAGTACTGAGTAGTTTTATGTGGATTGGCTGGCGGTGGTGGTGGTGGGATGTTGGGAGTCGAGGGGAGGGATGAAAAGGGGGATGGTTACCGAGGGATGAACGGGAGCCGAAGGCTGGTCATGGTCGTATACGGTGGGATGTTGGGATGTTTTTGCCGCCATTTTTCATCTGTTCAGCGGACATTTAAGTCACATGCTTCATTATGATTTATTCACTAAGTCTGTTTCCATTGCACTTTGTTGCATTTTGCTTTTAACGATACAATAACTTGTCCACCTCAGCCAAGCATAAAATGTTTTTTGTAATATTTTGATTTTTTTCCAAATTTTCAGCGATTCCATCCAGCTGTTGTTTTGCTAAGGATCTCTTCAGTTTGGTAATTAAAGTATTGTGACTAACATATTATGCACTGTGACATTTTACAGTTGACAAATAAGCTTGTAACTGCTCACTGGTGGACAAACTATGTACACATGTGACACTGTTTATGAATTACCTCAAACGTATCTTTGCTTTTTATTAGTTACTGCATCTGTCAGCCGATTATACGCTGATACTGATTTATCTGTGATAAGATAAAATCAGCCAATAATATTGTATCAGTTGGTTGGTAATTCTCAGATGTTGCACTTGGATCCACAGAGAATAACCTTTCACCTGCTTTACCATACATCAATTAAAAGAGACATTTGAAGACAACTAGATGTTCATTGTGATGGATTAGTTATCTCAAACAAGTTTCAAGTCTCTGCAGGTTGATTTTCATGCCACACTGGCATTAGCTGAAACCTCTGGCTGCTGGAAAAACACAGAAAAATACGCTCATCAGTCTGAGGTTTGGAGAAAGGTCGGCAGTAATGTAAAAAAAAAATACACAATTTGGAGTAAAAGTCTTTTTATGTGATGTATGCCTTAAAATATATAAACTTTATATGAATTGTATGTTTTTCGCTCTCCAATAGCTCAGATTTTGGCACAGACATTTGTTTTTACGCTGCGAGTTGAGTCATTAAGCACACACACACACACACACACACACACACACACACACAAACACACAAAAACAAAGAGCTGAGAAAGCTGTGGTAATCCCATGATGTTTTGGTTACTAGGATGTCTTTGGATGGTGCAATCCAATCAAGGGACCTCACAGGCCATGAATGAGAGCTGGAGGACAACAGAGATTGGAGGGAGTTCAGGAGTAGCAGAGGTGAATGAGGAGGATTACAGGAGGAAGATCGAATGAATGTGGGAGAATAAACGAGAGACAGTCGGAGGAGATGTAATAACAGCGGGAAGTAAAGGGATAAAGACAGAGATAAGAGGGACTTGCGTCATCGCTGTGCTCTCACATAAACAGTCTGTAACAACAAATCGAAGCGGTGGAGCGTGTGTCTTGTTTTACAGCTCAGGTGTCGTTTTAATTTGTGAATGAATGTTGTTGTTGCGTAACGATCCACATACTGTATGAATCGGCCTCCAGAGAAGAAGTCATAGCACTGTGTTGTGTTACAAACCCCACAGAGAGACACCTAATCACCTCTGTTTGTCTCAGCGTGGTTTTATATTTATCCTCCGTGTACAATCACGGACCAAAGGTAGAGATCTCTGTTTCGTAACTGTCCGTTTGTCACTCTGATTGCAGATTGAAATTATGTATTTTACAAAGACTTTTTAGCAACAACAGCACAATGTGGAGAAGAGATAAAAAGATATGCCTGGCATGTTTTACTCACTGTCAACAAATCCTATTAAAAGCTGCTAGTCGGATGGTCAAACTGCTTCGGAAACCCCCTCCCCCAACTTACCAAAATGTAAATCTTACAAAAAAAAAGTGTCACAAATAAATAGTTTCATTTTTAAAAGTAGCTAAGTAATTTCCTATAACAGCCGGGCACTGTAGTTTTTAACAAATATTACTCAAACCTGAGTAAATAAATAGTAGGGTTATCCCGAATACCATTTTTTGGGCTCCGGAGCTTCGGTAGTGATCAACAACGATAGTCGAAGCTGCGGGCCGCGGCACCGCCGTGACCACAGGAGCGCTTTAATATCTCTGTCAGTAGGCAGAACAGACTTGTGTCATTAGAGCAGCGAATTCCTCCGTCACACACTCCGCACATAATTGTTTAAACAAAATTGTGTCATTATGAGTCCACGAGTGCTGTTTTAACGCCTTTGTTTTCCGCTCAGCGTCTCTCCTCCTCATTCCTCTGTGTGTGCCAGTGTAGACAGTGTACCTCAAAGTCACGTTGCGTGCCCCCATCCCCTTAAACGGCGGCGTTTTGAGGCTGCTGTCTCCACGCATTATGCACTGCTTATCCGGCAGGGCCTGACAGCTAGCCCGTTCGTAATGCAGCCTGCGGAGGCTTCCTCTCAGCCCTTTCAGCACGAGCCCCGCATCGGTTGTGCTCCGACATAAGCAACGGTGACGGGGGCTCTGGCTCGGCTCGGCTCGTCTCTATGACATGACTCGAGAAGGACATTTCTCCGTTCTTGGCTGAGATGGACGGCATAACATGTGTCTTTGGGTTCAATGAAAGGCATTCATTTTACTACAGTCATTAATTATAAATAACAGTATTGAATGAATTGTCGAATAATCGGATTCAGCTCTAATAAAATAGGGCATTTGTCAGGGACTATTTTAAGCTGCGGATTAATACACATTTAGTGCACTAGTGAGTATTGATGGCAGCAGGTCGGTGTGTGTTGGATTGACTCAAAACAAATTACAGTGCCCATGTTCATTGTAACGTAGGAACCCATTTAAACGCTGTGGCTCATATGTGTGTTTAATATAGTTTTTGGACAGTGGAGGTCTATGAATAAGCTGTATGGCTTCAAAGATAACGATCGGTTTCAGCAACAACCTTTCATGGTTGACAGTAAGACAAATATAGAATATCACGAGACGTAGCCTTTAAATAGTGACAATTCAGTGCAGGACTTGCTTAACTGATTGATCTCATGGCTGCAGAACAAGCCTACCAGTGTGTAAATAATTCGCAGGTATTATCTAAACAGTGTAATTGCATTTTAGTGAGTGCTTCATGACTAATGTCTCCCTTTTTCCTCCTCCTCCTCCTCCTTCCCCTTTATGCTGTTGCAACACCAACTCATCCTTCTCAAGTATTAAACTGGTTCTGTGATAAGAGTCACTTCTTGCGAAATCTTCAACACGAGTTGTCAGAGCCGGACGGATACAGTGTTTCCCATTCATAGAATTTATTGAAGGTGGCAGAAAGAAAGATGTTTTACTATTTATTAGAGTGCAAATTGATCAAAATGTGATAATGGGGCTGCTGCATTCACATGCAGATATATTGATAGGAAAAATGACTTCTGTTTTGCTGTTTTACAGCCAGTTATCTGGTGTCAAAATGTCAACTCTCTCCCTTTCCCCCCTCTAGGGTGGGAAACACTGTATTGTGTGTTTAGTAAAGTAAAGTAGCTTCTATATTATATTTGAACTGTTTATTTTTGTTGGTTTGCCTTGCCGTCAGACGGCTATACAGTCTATGGTTCTGATGGGGAAGTTTGGGAACTGAAGCCATCGCCAAAGCAACCAGACTCGTCATTTGTCCTTGCAGAACACTTAAGTTGCTGGTTTACCGCTGCCTCGGTCAGTTAGCTTATTTGTGCTGTCACACAATAGCACAAACAAACTAACCGATCAAGGCAGCAGTAGACGGTAGACCGTCAATACACTGACTGAGGATAAGTAACTCATACAACCCCACTTTAAAAAATCAGAACTATCCCTTTAAGAAGGGAAAAATCCCAAGTAGACATGATTTTATGGGGTTACAAGCCGAAAAATGTCGGGAGCCACTAGAGGATCAAATTTTAAAGAGAAAGTATCAGTTTGCGAACAGCAGCACCCGGCCGCCGACTCATGCTACCATTGTGAAGAAGTTTTTACTCCTTTAAGGCCAGAAATAACTGAGCGAGATGTCGACTGAATGGCAGCATCAGATTCTCCTGCATATAATGGAACGTTTTTGGAGCAAACAACGACAACGTTGCACTAACACACGTGTAACTCTAGACTACAGAGTCCTCAGGGTGAAGATAAACACTGACTAACATCGATCCATGGCTTTATGAAGGAGAACATATTGCTCCTGAGGGACTGCAGCATCACCTTTGTGGTTTGTGTGTGTGTGTGTGTGTGTGTGTGTGTGTGTGTGCGTGCATGTGCGTGTGTGTGTGTCTCGGTGGGTGGTTGGACCACATTCTTGTTAAAGGGAGTGCTATCTGTCACACATGTTTCATTAACAGATTGAGCTTCAGTGGGATTCAGGAGATGTCCCACACAGATTCTTTCATTCACACATACTCGACACAACACACTCGCACACACACGCACGCACACACACACACACACACACATGTTATTTGTTGTTAGTGCGTCTGTCACAGAGAGCATGGCTAAATATTTGTGCGTCAAGTGTAAAAGCAGTCACGCTGTCAGAGCTAAGCTCATTATACGCACGGCCGTCAGATTAAAGCTAAAACAGGTGTGATCTTACATAATACTATTTCTTTTTAAACTTTGCGTGCTTTCAGCGTTCATAAATAAGTAATCACTTACAGCAGTGTGCCTGAATAAACACATTGGTACTGCTTACAACAGCGTTCCTAAATAATAACTGCTCTCCTCCCTTTTTCTTTCTGCAGGAGAAGCAAAAAACATCCCTCCGTACCCGGGGCCCAACAGGATGAGGGACTGCTACTGCACCGTCAACCTGGACCAGGAAGAGGTCTTCAGGACCAAGATCATCGAGAAGTCGCTTTGGTACGTTGACATGCCCCTCCGCCCTTTTTCATTTGTCATTCTTTCAATCTGTATATACAGAAAGGTGCAATCATGACAGTCAAATTATAACCACATTCTCATCGGTCAAAATGACGTAAAGCTGAGATGGTATAAAAATGAAAAGTGTGTTACATTTCAGGGGATCTATTAGCAGAAATGGAATATAATATTCATAACTATGTTCTCAT
The DNA here is from genome assembly GCF_015220745.1 of Sebastes umbrosus. Lineage (NCBI taxonomy): Eukaryota > Metazoa > Chordata > Actinopteri > Perciformes > Sebastidae > Sebastes > Sebastes umbrosus. The sequence goes on from NC_051270.1 coordinate 22,522,033, forward strand.
TAGTGTATAATCATCTGAAACTAAGAATCGTTGTATTTTCGTTACCTTAGAATCCTTCATATCTACATAGGGAGCGGGTCCTCTTCACGAAGTCCGCCATGTTTCTAGAGTAGAACGGACAAACCAAACTCTGGCTCTAGAGAGAGCCTTTCACGTTTTTACGTTACCTGAAGGCCACCGTAGTTCTCCGACACGCTTATGAAATTGCAGTAACGTGAGCCGCAAAGTGCAAAACCAACCTTTTGATGGCCTCTGAGCAAGTTGAACGGCGTTACAACGGTTTTGCACTTGGCGGCTCACGTTACCACAGTCTTGGAAAGGAAGGAGTGAGCAGAGGGGTACTCAGTTGGTTGCATCTGAAACCACAACACTAGATGCCGCCAAATCCTACACACTGCAGCTTTAAGGCTGAGACAGTATAAAGTATTCACACACTGTAACTTCCTGCCTTTATGAATTGGAAGATTTCAGATTTAATTCAACAGTGTCACAACTATTTTGTTGACAGAATTGATGCTATTGAGCTTTAATAGTATTTAAAGATAAAACATTTTCTCTTTACTAGCTCTTTCTCTCATGAAAATATTTTGTATGTATATAAATTTCTTAAATGTTTTGGCCCTAGAATAACTCTGTAACAAGTACGTTATTACAAACACAGATATATCTCACACATATCTCATATCAAGCTAAACTGCTAGGATGATAAGGGACTGTATCATAAGTGGAATTTTATCATTTTAGATTAGACCAAAACATAGTTTATCACCTTTTTCACTTTGCAGATACTGCATGTAGTATCACACAGTATTACTTAAAGATTGTGGATGGCTGAATACTTTGCGATTACACCGCCCAGAGCTTTCACATTTTTCATCTGGTTGATGTGGAAACAAGTGAGATCCTCCCTGCTCACAGAGTTGACTAAATTGAATTACATTTATTTGTAGGATTGTTTATAAATGCTGTCATGCCTCTGCCTGCCTATCCATCCACCCGCCCTTCTGTGTGTCTTTATGTCTGCCGAGTTACAGAAGAAGTCAGTAATTGTTAGCGGTGGCCCTGAGGGCTCAGCTCACGAGATTCTCATTGCCGTAATTTATCTCTGATCGCCGTTTAGGTGAAGCAGAGCATGGCGGATGATGTACCTTCCAGCCAATGATCACAAACGGGTCTATTGTTGTCGGCAAACAAGCTGTAGAGTCCATATGACTCATCAGGGCAAGATGTAAATGCATGTGATCTTTATTTAATGTCTGGCTAAGAGACAGATTCAATCATCTGTTTGCAAGAATGATGAAAGAATTTTGTCTGTGATGTTTGCATGAAGGTTTAAGAACACCGACAAGTCAGACAACACTGAAAAACATTACGGTAGAGGCAGGAATGGTTACAGATTAACCAATCAATCAATCAGTTAGTTAATGAAAAAGAATGCGGGAGAGCGTGAGAACAACTTATTCACATGTGATTATCACACTTTAACTAGCTAGGTGGACAGGACATCTCCTTCTTATACAAAAATATATATTTTTTGACACAATCCGACATTTCATTTCTACAGCAGATTTTGTTTTCCCGACTCAATTGCCTCTTTTTTTGCCCCCACAACATGCCTTCTTCTGATCTTTCAACAACTAAATATGTAAAACTGCATTTGTGTTTGCGGTAAAACAATCGGATGAGAAGAGTCTCTAATCACAGTTTGCCTCGTGTCTCCTCTCACCTCCAGTCCGTTCTATGGGGAGGACTTTTACTGCGAGATCCCACGTAGCTTCAGACATCTCTCCTTCTACATCTTCGACAGGGACGTCTTCAGGAGGGACTCCAGTATCGGTGAGTAAACTCCCCTCATACCCCGAACCCAGCTTGGAAAAATTGATTTAATTTAAAATTTCAGCTTGAACGTTATAATTTTAAACAATAAAAACAAGTAAATAAATCAGCACTAAAACTCAGTTTCTAATATCATGATCGAAAAAAAACGTTATACTGTAATTGATGAATCATTTGAGTCTTTTATCAAGAAAATTGTTGATATTTTTCTGTTTTTCTGTGTTATATATCACTGTAACTTGCACTTTGGGAATTGTGGCAAGCACTTTTCACTATTTTCTTACATTTCATAGATTAAAAGATAAAAATTGTATCCCAAAATCAACAGATTACTTGATATTAAAAATATCTTTTATTGGAAGCTCTGAAATTATTCTAGCACAGCAATTTAGTGTTTCCACAGCAACTAAACAATGTGTCTACTAAGTAATAACACAGTTAAATATTAATGTTTGATGTAATTAAACATTTATATCTATAACATTTTAAATAGTATAAATATTTTATACCTTAAAATATTTAACAGTTAAATATTTAAAGGGTATCTTTAGTATTTTTCAACCTGCACCCTATTTTCTCACGTTGGTAGGGCTGGCGTTAACGCAAATTTGTTTTAACACCACTAATTTCTTTAACGCATTAACACTACTTGTGATTTTAAGGTTGTAGCGGGCTCAGTTTTAAAGCTAGAGTTAAGATTGACTAAAAAACGCTCCAAACTTAGCTACATTTTGGAGAGGAAAAACTGTCATGCCCATTTTCAAAGGGGTCCCTTGACCTCTGACCTCAAGATATGTGAATGAAAATGGGTTCTATGGGTACCCACAAGTCACCCTTTTACAGACATGACCACTTTATGATAATAAAGAGACTCTTTCCATAATGTCAGGCACTTATAATAACAATCAGAGCCTGTCAGGGAAAAAACAAGCACTTTAGAGGACGGAAATGGCGGTGCCATCTTGCCCCAATAGCACCACGTTGCAACCAGTGAGCAGCTGCCATCTACAGCGCTCTCCTTCAATACTGGACCAATTTGTTGTCCCCATTGGTCAGTAAGACACAAAAACATGGGAAAATAGGTTGAAAAATACAGAAGGTACCCTTTAAATGAGCTGTGGTCACAGGCGTACATTTGTCAAATACAGATTATATCACTCAGCCAATCAAACCTGAGGCGAACTCATCCACAGGGTGCAGCTTCATATTAAACAGACAATAATCATCCTTCACAGGTCCTTTAGCACTACAAAGGCGTGTGTTTGTGTGAGGGCGGATGTCTTTTATCAGTGTCATTGGGTGTGTCGGTGTGAATATCGGTGGGTTTGTATCTGTGTGTGTGTGACCACTTGCCACAAACTGTAAAATCATTCTCAGGGTGTGATTTGTATAATCAACAGCTCCTGTTTGTGTGTGTGTGTGTGTGTGTGTGTGGGGGGGGGGGGGGGGGGGGGGTAGGAAGGTGTTGTAAACAGAAAAGTAACGTTAGTTAGTTTCAGGGTATAAACGACAGGGTCACTCCCAGGCCACTGACAGTACACGTTGTGAGTATCTCTGCAGCAGGTGCCTTCATGCATTTTGTGACGTGTGGATTGACAGCATGTGAGCAGGTGTGTGGGTGTTTGTCGAGTGTTTGTTGAAGCCTGCCAAGGTCTTTTTAGGAAAATGAGTTATGCTTTGAGCTCATTTGTCTTTGTGTCTTTATGTGTGTGTGTGTGTGTGTGTGCAGGCAAGGTTGCGGTGAAGAAAGAGGACCTGCAGAAGTATCACGGCAAAGACACCTGGTTCCAGCTACAACCTGTCAGCGCTGACTCAGAAGTGCAGGTCAGTACAGAGAGAGAAAACCCACACACACACACACACACACACATTTTAAAAACAAAGCACTCTCTCTTGTTCTTTTCTTCTTCTTCTCTCATAGATCCTCCAGTTGTTTTGTTTCTCAGCTTCTCCACAGAAACCACATGACACTCACTAATAGGGCTGGATACTTTTTGGTATCAACCACAATGTGATCAGATTAGTTTGACTCTTTGAAGCTTTTTGTGTTTAGACAACATTTAAAATAAGACTTCCATAAATTGTCAATGTGGTGGAGTGAGTGGCAGAGAGAGCCAGGCCTTTATTTGGGACAGGCCTTTATATTAGAAACAGGTTTTTCTTTTCCTATTTCCCCTGTTACCCAGTTAATGCACTCATTATATCAGTAAAACAACAGTCATGTCACGTGATCCACTCTGCCTTTTTCATTAACGATGAATGAAACTCAACACTTCCTACAGAATTTTCACATTAAAAGTCTTGCAGCCTTTCCCTTTATAGGTAGGCTTTTAATGTAAAATAAACATTGAGGAACTGACACAACCGTAATGGGTCTGGTACGAGTGTTAGCAAATTTTAGATAGATATTGTTAAGTAGATGGCAACATTACTAAGTGGTTTGCTTATTTTATGACCTTGTTATACTTATTCTACAGTTACCCTACATTAAAGCGGCAGTAGGCAGTATATTTTTGGCATCATTGGGCAAAAATTCCATAATAACCTTTCAGCATATTGTAATTGAAGTGTTCTGAGAGATAACTAGACTCCTGCACCTCCTCATGGTTCTGTTTTCAGGCTTTACAAAATCAGCCGGTTCTCATAGACAGCAGATGGACTATGGACTAATATGCTCTCCTCAAAGCCACCAGACTCCAGTCAGACAATCTTCATAAAACACACTACATTCAAACTCGACAGAAACAAAATAAAACTCATCAAAACCGTCTTTGTTTGTTAGTCTTTCCACTGTTTCAACAATCTCCAACTCTGGTTATATATTAAAAAAAGTAACCACCGTCACATTTTCATTGTTTACTAACCGTGCTTCTGGTGCCGGCCAGCGTCTCCGTGTTGTTGAACGTGACACACCAGGAAAAAAACTGAAATGAAATGAAATGCTACTCATCTACTGGCAAGGAGAAATCAGTCTGTCCCCTATTTTAGCAAGTTTTCCTGTATTTAAACCTGCATATATGCACTAATTTTGGTGGAAAAAGGGTATTAGACATTTACACTACATACCGTATCTGCATTGATGTGTTATAGTGTGTCTGCGTGTTAATGTTTGAAGCAAGGCAGAACCCAAACAAACACAGCATGTGTGCACCTGAAACACCTGAGCCTGCAGGGTCAAAGTCAGCTGGCTCTAGATCTCATCCGCTCACCTCCATCACATTCATGATCAGCTGGTGAAAGAGTAAACACACAGCTTTTATCAAGATCACCATATTCTCCACCTTCTCACTTGTTATGAATGAATGACAGCTGGCTGTGATAGAACAGTAACGTGCGTGTTTGGGTCGCAGATTGTGGTTTAGATTTGCTGTGGAGAATAATAACAGGATATCGCCGAATGTTACAGAAAAATGTTCATGGTTCTCGTACCTATTATTTTGGGGAATGTTGAGAGACAGTCTTGACTGAAATGTTAACTTTTGATGTCAATGTTTGCACTTTATTCTACTTTGTTACCACTGACATCTCTGTCTATGTAAATCAAATGCAAATCCAAACATTAGTAACAATTTAAATAAGAAAAACACACGTTTCCAGCCTGCTGCTGTTTGTGACAGAGGAAAGTCTTTTATCATTTACTAGCTTTTTCTGATTGACAGCTGTTTTATCTGCCATGCATGACATTGGGTATTCCCAGCAAGTTGTTAACAAGTGAATGTAATTTTGCACACTTGTGAATAGTTGACCTGAGTTCGGGGAAATGCCCTAAAGACAGAGAAGAGTAGCTTTATTTTTCTTCCAGTAATCCAGAGCTGATTCATTTTCCCCTCATTTGTCCTACATGCTTATTTAGCACATGTGTAACATTTTCTACTATTCAGTATTCAGTAGTCTCACTCACCCACACGCATGTACGCACACACCCAGCACATAGTAACACACACACACACACACACACACACACACAGACACAGTGAACAGTAACATCTGCAGACAGATGGGTGTGTGTAGCCCTGGAGCAGGGATCTGAAACAGAGACACATTCATCGGAGGAGCCGGGGAGAGGAAGGATGTGTGAGAGAATGAGAGAAAAGAGAGAAAGCGAGGGAGATGGATCAAATGAAGTAGGAAGATAGAGTGTCTCTCTTCTCTTTTCAATAGAGGACACATTGTTTGGCCTGTGCGCACATGTGTAAGTGCGTGTGTTTGTTCCCTCTGCTTGAATCGGCCAGAAAGAGCGACGCCTGTGAGTTTGCATACTGATGCTGTTAATTAATGGAGCTTTTCTAGACAGCTGCACCACTACACTGTCATTATGTCATTAATCCAATCACTTCAGAGGGAAAATAACTTCAGCATGACGTTCAGGCTCGCAGCTATTTACATACAGTGTTTCTGTTGGTGGAGGAATTGAGCTTTTTTTCATCTTTGTGTATTTTTCTGTGTTGCATGGGGGTTTATCAAAGAAGAATTATTGTTTATGAGCGTATAATTGGCTCATACTTACCTTCTATAGATCAGGCCTTTTCTGAAAAACTGTTTCAACCATTTACAGCCTTACAAGACAGTACATGTGATTAGAGTTGTTCCGATATCAATGCCAGTATTGGAAATGCCTGAATCGGGTATTATCACGTCATTTATCTGCTCAGTTACGCTACACAGGAACAACAACATGTGTCACTCGCTACCCAATCCGTACATCATGCCCAATCGGTACTGCACATGTGCAACTCTCAACAGAGATGACAAAGAAGCGAGATGGCTCACTCATATGCTACCTCCATCGTCGATTTTGGATGCAGAAATAGTTTTTTCAGGAGCTGATGAGGGTTGCACATGCGCATTACCGATCGGTTAGGTGCTAGCGGAGAGTGTAACGTTAGCCAGAGCTAGCAAAATGCCAGCAATTTGTTAATATTGTACATTGGAAAATCTTTCAAACAAGATAATTAAAAGGACGTTCTGTGGCGTTCATTCTCTGTATGTATTTGTTCACGTTTTCCAAAGGGTTTAACCTGAGCCAGATTAATATATATATATATATATATATATATATATATATATATATAAGCTGACAATTAGATTTAAGAGCAAAGCAGCTGGACTCTACACTGTCCAATGAAAACCAAGTGATCTCCAGTAATGTGTTTTCAGATGACTTGAAAGATTACATATTTTTATGAGTTGAGGTTTAACCCAATTATTCATTGGAAGAGATTGTCACCAAGCTGAAAACAAATTTAAGAGCTGATATTTTTAGATTGGATTAAGTTGCACGTTGACGTTGCTTGCGTCACAAGCCAACTCTATTTCACAAACAAATGGATGAATGTATGGTTTTCACTGGACAGTGGCCATCCTACGTGTCACTGGGCACCTGGCTGTGTGGTGGACGTCGGCGTTATACAGCAGCTGAAGTATTCATAAGCACTCTGCCGAACTTTGAACATGTACATTTAAATGTGTGTGCATAATAAAAGTGTCTATTTGTGTGTTTGTGTTCTGCAGGGAAAAGTGCACCTGGAGCTGCGTCTGAGTGAAGTCATCACAGACAGTGGAGTCATCAACCATAAACTAGCCACACGGTGAGACACGCACACACACACACACACACAGTCCTTATTCATACATAACGGTAATACACTGCATGTTTATCTGACTTCTGCAGTTTTATAAAAAATTCTGAGTTTATGTAAGGAGAAAAAAAGACAAGAAAAAATCCCTGACCGCATCCTGAGGTCACAAAGATTGATTCTCTGCTGTTTTCACAGCTTCATGTCAGTGTTACTGTCAGCTGACGTCTTTTATTTTTAGCCACGCTGGCAGCGAGGCTCTAGGGACTGTGATGTCAGTCGCTCCACCACTTTGGTCCAAATGGAAATATCTCTAAAACTATTGGATGGATTAACATAACATTTTGTACAGACATTCATGGTCGTCATTCATGCATTCATGAGAAGTAAATTGAGATTTTGGACTATTGCTGTTGAACCACGAAGGAAGAAGCAGGAAGTAGTGTTCATGCCATGGGCTTTTGAGGACACTATATAGTGGATACCTTTACCCAGTACAACACGCTTCACTCTTGTTCTGAGGTGCATGGCTTGTTGCCCGGCATCAGCTTTTTTGACAGTCAGTGAGATGGTTGGAGGTTACAGCTTTTTGTTTAGAATAAATCATGTTTTGAATGTATGAATCATAGAAATAGAATAGGAGTAGAACAGACATTGAACTGTTTTCCGTGGTCATTTGACGAGTGCAAAAGAAAATGGCGATTGTTGTTAGTTGTTATGAGCCGAACAAAGTTGTCACTCATGTGGCGATAGCAGTGTGCTTTCCTACGCTGTGACAAGAGTGTGTGGATGAAGCATTACGTTGTTCATTTTTTCTCATTTACTCTGGCTCCTTATATATCCCTTTACACACAGAGATTCCGCAATACTGCCGTAAAGAAGATCCGCAGTTGCATCAGCTTTGCTTTATGCGCAACATATCCGTCTTAAACAGGCAGTGTGAAAGGGGCTTGTGCTTTGTATCATTACTACTCCACTGCTCGTTTTAGTCGTTACTGCAAAACCTCTCCTCAGCGAGTCCGCGACTTGCCATAAGTAGGTTTAGTTTATATGGAAGAAGTTAGCCTGCTACAACGGTCACAATTGCAACAGTACACATAAAAATAGCCGCCGCTCTGACCACCCAGATACGTTGATTTGAATGGGAATGTCTGTTCTGCTCCTATTCTATTTCTATGGTGTGAATCAATACGTTGTGGATGTCTTTAACTCATAAATCTGCCCTTACTACATTGTGTCGTGTGTGTGTGTGCGTGTTGCTGTGTGTGTAAAATGTGATTGAACACGGATGTGATATGTGAACTTCAGTGCTTGAAGGGGATCAATGATATGCTGATGGTCTGGATGGACTATCTGTGTGTGTGTGTGTGTGTTTGTGTGTGTGTGTGTGTGTGTGTGTGTGTGTGTGTGTGTGTGTTTTTGTGTGTGTGTGTGCTCGTTTGCTCTCCAGTTCTTCCTCTGTAACATGCAGCAGTAAAGTCTGATGATGAGCCAGCGTGGCTCCGTTCCCAGAGCACATTGTGGGTAAGGAGCTTAGAGCAGGAGGTCATCTAGTCAGATTTCTCTAGGAAGACACGTGTACGAGAGAGACGAGGAGAGAGCTGCGTCCATTCAGCTCTACACGTCAAACTAACCGATTGAAAGAAATCTCCTCTAAGCAAGGAGAGGAAATGTTATTCATCCAAGCATGTTTCATTGCACTCACTGAGTGTGCTTTACATTAAAATGCATTTAGCCTCAAGTAACATGTACATAACGAATACAATAAATAAAATACATAAAGTGCAACAGCAACGAAAAAGAAAAATACAAGTACAAAAATTAAACCACCTTTTTCCAGTTGATGCTACTTTATACTGAAACTCCACTACATTTTAGATGGAAATATTTTACCCCTCCTTACATTTATCTGACAGTTATTGTTACTACTTACTTTGAAGATTAAGATTCGACAAAAAAAGCATATATTCATAATATGAAATATGCATTGATGTAGATTAAACCACCAAACAGTATATAAAGTTAAATTCAGCACTTCTTCCAACATCTACAGGGAGCAAGTGACGCCAACAACTCCGGCCCAAGCAGGAAAAGTTAACAGTGTTTCTCTGTCCGTTCTGGGCTACTGTAGAAACATGGCGGTGCAGAAAATTGCAGATAATTGTTACACACCGGTCATTTAAAGGACCGGTGTGTAACATTTCAGGGGATCTATTGGCAGAAATGGAATATAATATTAATAAATATGTTTTCTTTCTTTCTCCTTTAATAATCACAAAATTGATGCAGCAGAACCAGATAAATCATAATTCTTTTATGTCACACATTCTTCTTCCTTATCAAAACATAGCGCCTACATTACCCACAATGCAACTTGACCAATGACGGTCTGAGATTCGGGTGTGTTATGTCGCCTCGAGCCGCTAGTCTCTAAGCAGAGATGAGGAGCGGCTACAGAGGTCTCACTTCTTTCTAACTCCACACCTCCAGATTTTTTTTTTTAAACTTTTAGTCTTGAACTGATGCTGACTCAAGTGACATCACATGAGGCAATTTATCAGATTTCGCATAGAGCCACAAAACTCCCTTTCAAGAGTTCCCCATGAAGTAATATTTTGAATGTAAGACTTGTAATTGAGTATTGTTACAGTGTGGTTTACACACTTGTGGTCACTTTTACTTCATCAAAACATCTGAATACTTCCTCCACCCATTGGAACATGCTGACAGACAGAAATGTTGTCAGTTGTGTTACACCACAAATGACAATAACCAAACACATTGTTTGCTTTTGGAAGATACTCCACTCCCCGTTGTGATTTGATTTAATTTAATATTTCATTTAACCTATAGTGCACCCGTCAGTGACACAGACTCATACATCACATCCCTTTTTTGTGTGTGTGTGTGTGTGTGTGTGTGTGTGTGTGTGTGTGGCTTTGGCACTATGATGTAATTCATTTCCCTTTTATTTGAGCCAAGTTTTTTTTGACAGGTTACGTGGGCGCAGAAAAGAAGCACATTAACCTAATATGAGTAACGACGACTAAAACAAACAAGTCTGCTTCACCACCACTGTCTGGCATGTCAGAGCTCACAGTGGTGATGACAGAGAGGGAGGGTGAGGAGGGGGCTGGATAGTAGGCCAAGCAGGGGTTATATAAACAAGCTTATTGGACAGGAAGCGCTCTGGCATTAGTGATGCTTAACCCAGCCCTCTCCTTATTCCTTATTAGTATCCTATATGTGTGTGTGTTGGTGTGCGTGCGTGTGTTTGTGTGTGTGTGTCAACAGGATGATGCAAGCTGTTGCATATGTAGTCAGTTCAGTTGTGGGCAGCGCTGTGATTTGCTGTGTAATTCATCCTGCAGTGTGAGTAGTGGTGCATCACCGTGACGCACAGGAAGTGATTCGTCCCGCTGGGCGTCCTGTCTTGTTTGGGTGCTAATCCCCTTACAGCATGATGTCATCGGACACAGGAATAGATAGATGTGTGTGGGAACTTTGTTGAATGAAGGCTATAAATCCAGACTATGGTATTCCACTGTTCAGTGTAATCCTCAGTTGAGAGTGTGATGTTGAAACATCTGTCTTCCTAAGAATCTTTAGTTCCTTATTAGACAACATTATTAGGGCTGTCAAAGTTAACATGATAAAAACGCGTTAACACAAATTGATTTTAACCACTAGTTTCTTTAACACATTAACGAAACTTGCGATTTTTAGGTTGCTACTTATGGAATGCATAAGTACCAACCAAGTAATACTAGCTTGTCTTCATACTTCATACTTAAACTAAATTTTGGCGAGGAAAAAACTGGCATGGCCATTTTCAAAGGGGTCCCTTGACCTCTGACCTCAAGATATGTGAATGAAAATGGGTTCTATGGGTACCCACGAGTCTCCCCTTTACAGACATGCTCACTTTATGATAATCACATGCAGTTTGGGGCAAGTCATAGTCAAGTCAGCACACTGACACACTGACAGCTGTTGTTGCCTGTTGGGCTGCAGTTTGCCATGTTATGATTTGAGCGTATTTGTAAATATATACATACATTTGCATAAAGCAACCATATTTGTCCACTCCCATGTTGATAAGAGTATTAAATACTTGACAAATCTCCCTTTAAGGTACATTTTGAACAGTTAAAAAATGTGCGATTAATTTGCGATTAATCACGATTAACTACGAACAATCATGCAATTAATTGCGATTAAATATTTGAATCGATTGACAGCCCTAAACATTATACTAGAGATGTATGTTTTCTGTATGTATACTTTGTACTACATGTGCGATTTGAAGACACTTGGGTATGAATTGGCATATCCAAAACATCCTAACGTAGGAAGGATCTTGTAATGACGAGACTGTTTTATTGAAGTGGAATTGAATTGACTATACAAATTATATGTTTTACTGCATATTGTTTAAATAGATTTTTTTTCTATTTGGCTCTGTATAAATCTTAACATGCATGAAAATATGCAATGGGATTTGGAAAAAATAATTTCTGCACAACTAGAAAGAAAAACGTTTTTCTTCCTTTGTTGATCCGAGATGCTTGAGTCCAACTCTGAAACCACATTTGGAAATTAAATCCTATAGCTTTGTTTTCTATATCTTTCTTGTTCTCAGTCCGATCCCTCTCTCTGTCGTAGAGCCATAAGTCTGAAGATATGGTATCGTCTGCTTTCTTATATTATTTTTATCCCCCGGCCTCTCGAGTGGTCTTTGTGCTGTGTTGCTGGATCACACAGGATTTAAAATTGGCCCAACTCTTCGCCAGCAGCTCAAATGGATTTACCTCCCTCCATCTCTTTTCATGTGTCCCTCTCTCTGTATCTGGCCTTCTAACATACATACAGACACACCTAACACTGACACCAGGGGTCATTTCTCATCACATGCTGATAAAGCTCTCACAGAGCTCTTAACTTGGCCCAAAATGTACTAGCAAGGACTCCCAGCGTAGGAGTGAGCTGCAGCATGAATGGACCAGATGTTTTATGTCTGTGGAAAGGGGTCTGATGACTGGATGTCTTGATATGATGCTCTCTTTGGGGGGACAGTAGCCCAGTCCATAGGGACTTGGCTTGGAAACCGGAGGGTCGCTGGTTCAAGTCCCCGCATGGACCAAGTACTGAGTCATAACTGGTAGCTGGAGAGATGCCAGTTTGCCTGTTTGTAATGTGTAAATAACAGAGTGAAAAAAATTTAATTTCCCATCGGGATTAATAAAGTGCCTTTCTTCTTCTTCTTCTTCTCTTCTCTTTAGATTAGTTATCGTTGGCCTCTTTCAGTCACTCAAACACTTATACAGATCATTACAATTAAGTGTATGCTCATGGGTTAATTACGTACGTCAGAAGTAAAAGTTTATTTTTAATAAACATCCACAGAGGATGTGGATATTTGTAGATGCTATTTGTTTTTGAGCTCAGTGGAGTTGTGTTTGCACTTGGTAAAGATACATTTTTCACAGCAGTCATTCTGACATGTCATAGCAGGAAAAGTAGACGTGTAATTAATAATAACTTTTAACATATCTCTTATAACTTTTATAATATCTTTTAACCATGTTTACTACCTTGTATATGTTTATGTTTACTATTTTGCACATTTTTACTGTTTGTATATGTTGCTCATTCTGGTGTATTTTTAATATTTATTTCATATTTTAACTGGTATTTTGGTTAGTTAGCTATTTATATTTTCTTGTATATGCACTGTACTTGAATGTACATGTGACAAATACATTTCTTGAATCTTGAATCTCATCATGGTTGCGGATACCATTTAGGTGTGGCCTTGGTGCTGTGTATGCTGGCTCACTGGCGTCGCTTACTGGGACACTTAATGGAGCAGAGCCATCGTTAGTGTTATTAGTAACACCTGTGCTTTTCCTGCTATATGACAAGTCAAAATGTCTGCTGTGAAAAATGCCTGTTGGATAGCGGCACTAAGTTTCTTGTATCAGTGTCACTTGTGTCACATGCTTTTAGATGTTCTAAGTATTTATTAAAACACTTTAATACCTTGTAAACTAAATGATGTGTAAAGGAGTATGGCTCCATGTGTGCATCCTTACAAAAAGCGTGATGAGATTTCTCTTGATTGACCATCAGTGAGCATCATACCTGAAACACACCTCTTCACTGGGATGGAATTTTTTTATTTTCCAACTCTGTGTTGCTGAGAACTTCTCTTCAGATCTCAGACTTCAAATTAGAGATTTTGAAATGAAGTCAAAGCTACATTAAGCCATTTTTCTACCACCTAAGCACTCATAGACTCACGACTGCAGAATTATCATCTGAATAGAGTCGTGTTTCTGGTCACCTGATTATCTAGGTCCAATACTGAGAACTGTGTCTCAGTTCGGATACTTCCATATAGTACACTGCACACTATGTACTTACTTGCGTAGCGTGTGAATTTCGACAGGGTAGTGTTGTCTCAAATCGCACACGGCTGTTGTGCACTCACCAGGAAGCTTGGTAGATCAGCTAGTGATAGACAGCCTAGGACATTCAGTTCACACGAATAAATTAACCCAATAATGGCTTCAATCCGACTACAGTATAGTAGTACTTTGTGAAAAAAACACATGTATAACTTAAATTTGTATAGTTCGGTGTTTTCCATTAAAATTGTAACCATTGCAGCTTCCTTGCCATTTTCACACTCAACGTTTTGACTGTTTTATGTACAACATTTAAGTACTTAGAGTGCACTGCTTTATGCCATATTTCTCAATGTGAACGCACATATGCACTCAAAAGTGTAAGTAAGGAAATACGCAAATTAAGACGAAGCACTGGTCTTTAAGCTCCTTGGTCTCCGCAAACTGCAGAGAAAAACATATCAGTCTTAAAGCTGCTAGATGATCACATTTCTTATCTGCTGTCTCATGCTGGGCAGTATGTTGCTGTATGTTGTAATCAACTGGAAATAGCTGTTTTATACTGTGTATGATGGTTGATGAGAGCAGTGAGACTCTTGCTGTCTGTCTGGGCCGAGGTGTAGGATTGGGTGTCAATTCTCAGTGGTCTTGGCAGCACTGGTGACCCTTTCATATTAGTCATTTGATCAAGTGATGACATAGAGATTAATAGAGCTTTATGAGTCCTCTGAGACTCAGAGGGTTTTGTGTGTCGCTTTTAGCGTTTGGAGATCTTTTTATCCTGTTTCTTGTTTTTGTGCTGCCAAAGAAAAAAAGAGCTACGGTAGCTCCTCCTCTCTTAGCATAGTAAAGGTATGTTTGCATTGTAAAAATACCTTACTATGATACAGATACTGTTAGTGTAAAAGCTTCTTCTGAAAAGCTTTTGTCTATATTAGATTTTAAACTTTTTTTTTTTTTCAGCATTCAACTTTTAGTACATTTATCCCTGACATTTGGCCGATAAGGCGAGGCAGTCCGAGCAGAGCATTGAAGGAGATCACACACAGTGTAATGGTGCAATAAAATTAGCATCGCGTTAATGTGTTACAGGTGTGTCTGTGCTCGTACAGTAGTGTGCTTATTCATTAATGTTTTGTGTGTGTTTATCCACAGTGTGTTGGAGTGCCAAGGTCTTCCAATCGTCAACGGCCAATGTGATCCCTACGCTGCTGTCTCCTTACTAGGACCTTCGAGGTCAGATCTCACGTGATTTCACACAGATTTCACCAAACACAACTCTGTTTATCACGTGATTAACTTTAGATAAAACATGTGTGTTTTTATCTTCTTCTGCCTCCCTGTTTCTCTCAGGTCGGAAGCCAAAAAGACCAAAGTGAAGAGGAAAACCAACAATCCGCAGTTTGAGGAGGTTTTCTATTTTGAGGTAAATATATCTGAGTTGTTTCACAGTTATTTGTTTGTCATTGTAAAGATGTGTCTTCCTATTTGCTACATATTATATTACATTTTGTTTTTCATTGCTTTTATCTCAAAGTAGTCATAGTAACTTTGAGTTACTAAACATTACATTAATTCTTGTTAATAAACAAATGTTCTGTGTAATATAATAATAATGTATAATAATATTGGCTAAATGGTAATAATAATCTTTTCTCAAAATTCAGAGATAAAAACGGTTCCCAACTTAACTAGTTGATATATGTTTTATATACTGTTTATATATATAAAATCATAAAGACATTGTGAAATCATAAAAGGTTGTGTAGGTATTTGTACCATATCAAGTTTTTTATGTAAAAATAAAGTTCAAAAGTAAAAAAAAAAATCTGCAGAAGCAACTGAAAACACTGCGTAATTGTTTCTTGCATATTTTAGTTGTCTGTTTTTTTAAAAACACGTCAAAGTTCGTATTTCTATCATTAGTTAATATTTATAGATCATTTTTGTACACACAAACACACTCAAAAACTGTCATATCATTACTACTGTAATTGTTGAGATTCATGTGAGCTAACGTTAGCTGTCTAGCATAATAACGTTAGCTAAATGGTAAAAAAAATCAGCATTTCACCAAATTCAAAGCGTTAAAAATGGCTCTCAACTTCACTAGTTTGTATGTGTTATATATGTATATATATCAAATCATAAAAAATATCACATAAAAGGTTGTTTAGTTATTTCTACAATACCATGTTTTTATGTAAAAATAAAATAAAATGGACAAAATAAAATAGCAGACGCAACTGAAAACACATCGGAATTGTTTCTTGCATATTTTATTTGTCTGTGTGTTTTTAAAAACACAATACAGTTCCTATTTCTATCATTAGTTAATATTTATTGATATTTTTTGCACACTCACAAACTGTTGTACCATTACTACTGTAACTGTTGATATTCATGTGATAAGTCTTAAAGCAACTGGAAACAGATAAATGTTTGCAGTATTTTTTTCTCTGAATGTCTTTTTAAAAACATGTCACAATTCACATTTATTTATATATATATTTATTATGATATTTTACATACGCAGACAAACTCCCGTTCACTCTGTCCCCGTTAACCCTCGCTCACCAGTCATTCTGCTCTGACATTTTTGTGTCGCTCCTCCCTCTGGCCTCCCCGCTGCAGCCCCATAAGACAGCAGGACAAGAGTATGATTGATTCGGACAAACCACCACCAAACAATCTGGCCCATTGATTTCTATCAGACAAGACCGTCTCATTTATTCCCGACCACCACATGAACAGGACTCATACCCTGTGGTGCTCTCTGCCTGCAGCCCCCCTCTGAGGCCCACTACCACACACAAACACAGGACATCTATCATGCTTCTGTCATGTGGTTGTGCTTTTTTTAAATTTTTTCGGATGTTATTTTCTGAAATTTAGATATCACTTACTTACTTTGCTACATTCTGATCTCTGATAGCTCCCATTTTGATCCAAATCTGCCAGATAGTGAGCTTAGAGTTTGATTTGGGTCATTTCGGTCTAATAGAGTGGTGCAGGCCAGCCTGGAAGATATCACGCTGGTTCCCTCAACAAAAAGGCCAATGGGATTTTTCCGTTTGATTTAGGATTATGTCAGAAAATAAGCTCTGTGGCAAACAAACATTTATGATATCAGCTAAATAATCTTCACAGACGTAAACACTTCAAAATTCACTGGTGGGATATTTACTGATGTATTTTATGTCATAGAACAAAACGTTAAAATCTCCTAAGCTTGTGTTAACCACAGACCTTACTGTATTTCAGGCATCTAACTAAATACCCATTCAAAAAAAACATTGACTTCCAGACAAGGGAACCGGACGTGCAAAAATGCTAACTCATTTACGAGTTTTAGGACTCATTCCTGCAGAACTCTATTAAAAACAAAACAACAAATAATTTCAACAAAATAATGTGCAATTTAAGAAAATCAAGCTTTTATACGCTGCAAAAGGGCATCGTATGCTTTGCAAAGTAATAGTGAAGCATCAGATGTCTCAATTAGGGCTGCAACTTTCAATTTTTTCATTATTTATTATCTGCTGATTATTTTCTGGATAAATGATTTTGTCTATAAAATGTTGGAAACGAGGTTTCATATTCCAATTTTTTTTTTTTTTAATCAGCCAACAGAAATAAAAAACAAAAATATAAAATTTACCATCATATATGACACAGAAAAACATAAAATCTTCACATTTGAGAAGGTGAAACCGTGACTGAAACAATTAGTCGATTATCAGAACTATACATTTTATGTAGATTGATTAATCAACTAATTGTTTGAACTGGAGTCTCAATATTCTGCCTCTCACCAGCCTGTTATTGTGGATGTAGATGACCCTTCAATTTACCAGGAGGAAATACCGACCATGATTTATGCTAAATGTTTACTCTGTCTCCGTTTCTAGGTGACGCGGCCGTTAAGCTACACAAAGCGGCAGTTTGATGTTGAAGAGGAGGATGTTGACAAGCTGGCACTGAGGTGAGCCCGTAGAAGATCAGTCGGTGCTGAACTTAAAGCTTCTCCCGTGTTTGAACTGCACATTGTGGCTTGTGTTCAGGGTGGAGCTGTGGAACGCCAGCAACCTGAAGTTCGGGGATGAGTTCCTGGGAGGTGTGCGAGTTCCTCTGCGGGCGTTGGGTCAGGCTGGTGTCCACGACGCATGGTGAGAGTAACATCACTAACATCATCTCCTTTTAGACACTCTGTCAATCATTTTGGGTCTGTTTTATGTTTTTTTTTTCCAAGTACTGTACTGTACCCTGCTGGGGCACAGTGGGTTTGATTTCATCATCATTGTCCGTTGACATTATGAGTATGTGTTGCCACAGCAACAGCAGAACCATAGCAACAAGTATCAACACTAACGACAGACATTCTTTAAAGTTTTTATTTAACCAGGGTCGATCTCTCTAAGCATGAAGGCTGTTTTCCAACATCGCTGACCCAACAGAGCCTGTCATTGTATTTTATTTATTTTTGGAAAACTGAACACTTCGCCTCCATGAATGATGGGAGCACTGATTTGGAAATATGAACAGAGAGAATACAACTTTTGTAGTCAGTGCAGTCCAATACAGAGTGGAACAATCACGCCCTTACATTTAATGAGAATATATTCAGTATGTGACAGTTAAACCTTCATTAATTGATTTTCTGGCCCAACTTGGGGCACCCAACAAGCCGTAAACACAACATAGACATATTATGGCCTTATAAAGGTCATAATATGGCAAACAGTTGCTTATTAACACATCAAGTAGACACGGAGCAAAATTAGCATTCATTTGGAGTCATGTTTGTGGCCGTCCGAGGAATGTAAGTCCAATATTCAGTCTCTTTTTAGAGCCTGAAGTATGTAAGAGGGAAGTATCTGGCAGAATATATACATATGTATATATGTATGTATATATATATAAGATAAGATAAGATAAGATATTCCTTTATTAGTCCCGCAGTGGGGAAATTTGCAGTGCACAGCAAAAAAGGGGATAGTGCAAGAAACAAGATGCATCAGCTAACACAGTAAAGAAGAGCTAAACAAAGTGTAACAAAATATGAACCATTTAAATAGAAGGAAGTATAAAAATAGGAGCAGTATATACAGTATTGACAATAAACAGACTATTAACAAAATTGCACAAGTGGAAAATGATATTGCACAGTGAGAATGAAATGAAATTGAAACTGTAAGTGGTCTACATTATACATTATATATATATATATATATATAATAGAGCATTTTCCGATTAAGACAGGTGGGATATGCTGATATTATTCAGGTTTTAGGAGCATTCTTTGGACATGTATAGAGCGCATTCAGAATATGCGTCTCACCTTTACGTCACTTTTACAGTTTGCAACACACAGCCTCTTGCGTGTTTACGGCCAGCTCTGTGTGTTGTACACAAATCAACTAGCCAACAGTTTGCAAGGCTAGGGGTGGAGATGCATGCCCAAAAGAAAAAGCCACATTTTGAGTTGGAAGGAGGAACACATCTACGTTTAAGCATTATGAAAGAAACTTAAATTTAAGTTATTTAAACGGGAAAATTAGTTTAATATTTCCATTAGCTATGTAAACAGCTTACTAGGAATAAAAAAAAAGAATATTTAGTGCATAGTTATTGTTAATATAAAGATTGATTAGTGCAGCTTGTAACAATTTTTTGGCATTGTAGCCATGTCTAATTTTTAAAATGTTGAGACCATTGTCGTGCATCATCCCTTCAAGTTTCATCATGGTCTGATCTGATATTCTTTTTCTTCTTCAGGTACTTTCTTCAGCCCAGAGAGAACGGAGGGAAGCCAGTGAAGGTAGAAGAGCTCGGCTCTCTGCGTCTGAACATCGTTTACACCGAGGACCACGTCTTCCCCTCCGAACACTACACTCCCCTCAGAGATCTACTGCTGCACTCGGCCAATGTGGAGGTTTGTGTCTCTGCTCTGCTCAGACGTATTTGGTGTGCTGCAGCATGTTGTGATGTTATCTGCTTTACACTTCACTGTTTGAACGCTCCATGTTTACTCCTCGCACCTCTCTGTTCAGCCTGTGTCGGCGTCCACAGCTCACACTCTGGGGGAGGTGTGTCGGGAGAAACAAGAAGCCGCCATCCCCCTCGTCCGTCTGTTTCTTCACTATGGCAAGATTGTGCCTTTCATCAGCGCCATCGCTCACGCTGAAGTCAACCGCACACAGTGAGTGTCTTGAAGCATGTTTTCCCTGAAACCACAGCTCAACAACGGTTGTCACAGTTAATAAAGTTGTACCTGACAGTCCAGCTGTTGTATCTTTGGCAGATATTTACTGTAGCTTTATCTTTCTTGGCAATATTATGAGTATATTTCTTCAACATAAGCCAGCTGAATGTTGTATATTTGGGATTTGGAATTAATTTCCACACTAAATCAAGTGCAGATTTATTCTTGAATCGCATTAATTAAAGTGATTGTAGAAATGAGGTCATCAGTTTGTATGGGGAAATCAGCTGGCTTAGCATTTTGATTTGACTGTGACAATATAGGCAGCCACAGTAATTTATTTATATTAAATAACTCTCAAAAATCATGCAGTTTTGATTTGTACACACAAAACCCTCCCTGTCTCTCTGCGTAGGGATCCTAACACCATTTTCCGGGGAAACTCGCTGACTTCCAAGTGCATTGATGAGACCATGAAGCTGGCAGGAATGCACTATCTGCAAGTCACACTCAAACCCATCATAGATGAGGTATGGCACTGCGGTACTGCCATGATTTATTTCTTGATGTCATTCATGTCACATGTCTTTCTCTGTAGAATATTTTTGCTAAATCAAGTTATCAATGGATATTTCAATACTTTTGTCAATCTTCACAGATCTGCGCAGAACACAAATCCTGTGAAATCGACCCGGTCAAGCTCAAAGAGTCGGAGAACCTGGAGACGAACAGGGTAAGAAGATGAGTTTGTTTGCTGATGTGTGTGTGTTTGTGTGCATCAGTGTGTTATCTGACCTATCTGCCCTGCCTCCCGTCTCCAGGAAAACCTTCGTCAGTACGTGGACCGTATCTTCAACGTTATCACCACCTCTGGCGTCCGCTGTCCCACCGTCATGTGCGATATCTTCTTCTCTTTGAGAGAGTCCGCTGCCACCCGTTTCCAAGGTAACTCACCCCCTCTGAATGACTTACAAATGATGGAGGAAAGAAAGCAAGCTGCTATTAAGGCACAGGAAATAGACAATAAAGAACGGGATGTGCAAGATGTCCAAGGACACTTTCAAGCTGCTATTTGTGTCAAACCTGAAAACACTTAAGCCTCCCACACACTCATTATGGTTATGTACGGAGTATGTACACCCAGTATCACATACTGTGCTGCCTCCTGTTGGCCGTCACCGGGCACTGCAGGAACGAGCTGTTGATAAGAAAAATGTATAGTTTGTTTTTTTCTATATAATTCAGACAGCACTTTAAACAGATCTGCTTTTCTCCTTCGAGACTGACTGCACATGTGATGTCACAGGGATTTAAGCAATAGTGTGTGTGATAATCCCGGTTTTTGTTTTTTCTTTCTTTCTGCTTTCCTAGTTGACCAAGATGTTCGATACACAGCAGTGAGCAGTTTCATTTTCCTGCGTTTCTTCGCTCCAGCCATCCTCTCCCCCAACTTGTTCCATCTACGGCCGCACCATCCAGTGAGTCTGATTTTTAAAACAAACACACATGCAACCAACATGTACGTATTTATGCACATATCTCTGAAAATAAGTACTGCTGAAAATATGTCGCATAAAATGTGAACATTTGGAGTTTGTTTAGTTGTCCTGAAATTGTTCATGTTCAGATTTCCACTTGAAGGACTTCTCGTGCCTGTTGGCGTAAAAGCTGTTCAAAGTTCATTCTTGACTTTGAGGACACTAGGGATGGGACGATATATGTTTTTTATCACAGATAGACAATAAATTGATCGTGGGGAATTTCCGTTATCGGGATAATCGTGAATATCATCACGAGTGACTTGACAAAGCTGTCCAGCTGGCTATCCTCATTAAAAAAATACAGGAATTATAATGTAAGAAAGAACAGACTCACATAATGTTGCTATTTTTATCAATTTTATTTATCCTTTATTTATTCAGGGGAACCCAATGGCTTATGATTACCTTATTTAAGACTAAAAAGAAGTGTGTGCTATCTGTGATGCAATACAAATATTTGTTTCTTAACAAAATGTAAGGAAAAGTATAGAGTTTTAACCATATTTTTATAATTATCGGGATAATGTCGTGAATCGCAATTATTTTGGTCAGGATAATCGTGACATGAAATTTTCATTATGTCCCGTGCCTAGAGGACACAACATTTCTTTGTTTTTATGGCTCAACCAGTGCTTTTATGATGTGGTCAAGTGTGATCGCTGATTTCTCAACATTTCATTTCACATATTTTTGTCTCCCTAGGATCCCGCCACCTCTCGAACCCTCACCCTCATCTCCAAGACAATCCAGACCCTGGGGAGTCTCGCCAAGTCTAAATCTGTGAGTTTCTCTATTTTCATTTCTGCGAATCGAACTACACTTCATTTGTGTTTCAGTCTGAGCAATTGAATTCAAACACAACTTGCTAATCGTCCTCTATCTGTCAATCTTTCTTTCCATTCAAGGCCAATTTCAAAGAGTCCTACATGGCTGCATTTTACGACTACTTCAATGAGCAGAAATATGCAGACGCTGTGAAGAATGTGAGTTTTTCTCTGTTACATGCAATAAATATAATAGTCTCTTTGTACGACAGATGAAGATGTACTCAGATAAATGGTAATGAAAGAATGGCAACTTTTTAAAAGAAGTGGAGTGGATAGAGGAATGTCAGAGCGTGGTTTTCATGGTTGGAGTTACTTGGATGTCGCTTGAGAGGGAAAAAGTTACCATGACAATAAATATGTTGATCTATGACATCCTTTACTTTCCTCCACAGTTCCTGGACCTGATCTCAACCTCTGGCAAATGGGATCAGAAGAGTATTGAAACACCAATCATGCTCAAAGAGGGGTAAGGAGCCAAATTATTGTTAAACTGATATTCATGGAAAGAAAAAGAACAAAAGTCTATAAACAGCTCTCTCAATACCACTGCTAAGAAGTCCTACATATGTTATATTTGATTAATCTGAGATTTTGTAATCGTAGTCTTATGCACTGTGGCTGTCACCTTTCCACTAAGCAGCTTTAGTGTTTGTCTTTGAACCACTTTATTAAGGTTGTCTTGGTGCGTGTTTCTAGCTGTTGGGTTGACTATTAAGGCTCAAAGTGAGCCCTCTCTAACAACACATGGGCTGTTGTTGTGATGATATTTCTAATGAGGCTGTAAAGGGGAGGCTGTGCCAGCGCCTCGCTCATCAACAATCCCCACCCTCTTTTGTTTCTGCTACCGTGGCGTAGGAGTGTAAAACTCACTATAAAGAGGGTTGATGGGAAGGGGTCAAAAGGCACGAAGGGCAGGTAAGAGCTTCTCTGTATAAAAGGCTTTGCCCTTGTGACCCCATGTGTGTGCACTGTAACCCCCCCAAACCAAGCCGGCCATTTTCTCTCCCGCCCAACATCATGCGCTACCGTAGATGCTGCTGCACTTTACTTTATACCTGGCCTATAAGCTACCTGTCCGTTACACTGTCTGACACCGTGTGATGGATTTTTAGTCTTTCTGCATTTACATGGCAGTAGACTGGTGTGTACACTGGCTGTGACGGTATAAAGTAAAGTGTGAACCTTTACGCCTTTAAGCCCTCATTAGTGCTGATAGCCCTTCTCGATCCTCGCCATGCCAGACATGCATGGTGTGACAGTGACAGCAGGGGTTGGTTACTGTACAAACATTTCTGGGATCTCATATCTGCCCGCATCCCGTCCCTTTATACCGTTTGTCCAGCAGACTGTGACCATATCTCACTACCATACACATTAGAGTTCCCAGCTCAGCTCCAGGCGTTATGGCAGATGTGAAACCAGCATGTTCTTGGCTCAGTAGTGTGATAAGAGTGCTAGTCTTCCTGTGGGAGAGTCGTAACTTTGGTGTTTATAACCCTGGTGCTTCTTATTTCATGTATACTACGGCCTTCAATCTCTAAAACAAAGACATCCTGGTGTTTACTCTCCCTTAAAGGACCATACCGGTGGTTTTACATGTTTTAGCCCATTAACAACAAATAGCGTATACCTCACTTCACTGTCAGACATTTTTCAAAGCATGCCATCATGTTTTAGATTGATTTCAAGTGACAGGCATCCAGTGGTTCCATTTATTGTATTACAGTGTGAGAATTAACTTACACAGATTGGAAACTTCCTTGAGATAGATAATGCATCATAGTGGATTTATGCATGTATTTATTGATTTATTGAGCTGAGAAGCTTCGCATTCATGAGCTTTTGGATGTCAGAAAATCAAACCCAGAATTTAAAAAAAGTATGCAAATATCTTATAACATCTTTGCTCAAAGTTTAATGTGAATTTCTTGTAGGGCTGCAACTAAGAATTATTTTCACTGATTAATCTGCTAATTATTTTCTCGATTAATCAATGTGACATCTTCAAAAGTATTGTTTTGTATGACCAACAGTTCAAAACCCAAAGAAATTCAGTTTATAGTGATATAAAACACAGAAAAGTAGCAAATCCTCACACATTGGAGGAGCCGGAACCAGACAATTGTTGATATTTTTGCCAATAATTTTTTTAACTTTTTATTTTTTTTAAATCACTAAAACAATCAATAAGTGAGGGATGATGTACAGCGAGCCGGCCATTGTTGTGAAATAAACCCCGACAGGGCAATGCAGCAAGATAAATCAATAATCTGACACAAAAACGGTCCGCCAGAGTCCGACATCAGAACTGCTCCCATAGCAACGATCTGTTATACATAGCAACGGTCTGCTATAAAGAAATAACAGACCGTAGAACACAGATATTGACCAATCAGAATCGAGTATTTAACAAAGCCCTGTAATAAATATGAATAAATATTATCAAATTAGCTGCAGCTTTCTGTTGAACATCTAATCAATGAATCGACTTCTTTCAGCTCTAATTTCTTGCATTAAAAAGGAAGCTCAGAGGGCCGAGGCATCCTTTCACACGCCAACAAGAGGCGTTTACGGAATACTCCCTGTCTACGACTGCATTACCACATGACATGATAATATAACCTTGATGTAAAAATAAACATGACATTTATTGTTCAGTGTGATGTATTAGCTATCTCAAGTTTCAAGTCTCGCCAAGTCGGTTTTCATAATGTACTGAAACTAAATGGAAACCAGCGGCTGTTTGGAAGGAAATCAGTCCAAAATCTTGTGTTATGATTTGGCAAAATGTCAGGTAGGGATTTATACACAATGCAGTAACAAGTGAGGTAATGGGGTAAAATATGCAAAAACACGGGTACCTTTGATCTGCTGACCCATCTCCTTTTTGACTCATAGACTGTTAAATTTATGAGTGCTGTACTGAAGATTTTTACATGTACAGCAGAGAGGAATACAAGAAACTGCAAGCATGTAAACGGATTGATAAATGTAGACTAATGACTGCACAAGATTCCTTTAACCTGAATGAAATGCTGGTTACCGATCGTTTTATGCAAAGTCATTAATTCATACACTTATACTCTTTTATATTTAGCACTGTAAACTTATATAAGGGATGCATTGTGCCAGATTAATAAAAAATACTGTGATATATTTAGACATTTCTGTGAAACATAAGCTCATAAGTTGGTATTTCCATTTTTACCCAGATTTATGATAAAGAGGGCACAAGGGAGAAACCGGTTTGGAATGAAGAACTTCAAGAAGAGATGGTTTCGCCTCACCAATCACGAGTTTACTTACCACAAAACCAAAGGTAAGCTCAAAGGTCTCTGGGGATCTTCTTACAGTTGCATTGTTTCCTTGTCTGTTGATGTCGTTGAGTGTGCTTATGTGAGAATCAGCAGGAAGGAGAGAATCTGCTGATTGTACATTTAGTCTGAACACAATGTGCGTTCAACACATGTGGTGGAGATTAAGTTACCGGGCAGGAAAAACATTTGTGCTGCATCCAAACAAGCTCGGGCCAAAACATACACACAAACTGTTTCTAGTTCTATACTACATAACACGTTTTCTAAAAGTGACAAAATCAAGTTCAAGTTCATAAAATCATTCTACACATTCCTCCATTCTTTCCTTTTTATTTACATTTCTCATGTCTGATGTGTTTCTTTTTCCGTCCAGGTGAGGGCGCTCTGTGCAGCATTCCCATAGAGAACATTCTGGCTGTAGAGCGGCTAGAGGAGGAGTCTTTCAAGATGAAAAATGTAAGGACCCCACACAGCCATGAGCTCTTTGGAGCTTTGAGCAATAGGCCCAAATCACTCCTACAAGTATTTAGATTCTTCCTTCACTCTCCGTCCCTTTTTCCCTCCTCCAGATGTTCCAGGTCATTCAGCCGGAGCGGGCGCTCTACATTCAGGCCAACAACTGCGTCGAAGCGCGCGACTGGATCGACATCCTGACCAAAGTCAGCCAGTGCAACCGCAAACGCCTAAGCACCTACCATCCTTCAGCCTACCTCAACGGCCACTGGCTCTGCTGCAAGCTCTCAGCAGACGCAGCCGCTGGGTGTACACCCTGCACCGGGTACGTGAAGTTGTCAAAAATCTATCCAGCATCAGGTTCCTTTAATTTGTTTGCGCTCTCTCATCCTCCTGTATGCATCTGTTTTTCAGCGGTCTGCCAGCAAACATCCAGCTGGACGTAGATGGAGACAGAGAGACCGAGAGGATTTATTCCCTGTATAGCACATACATGACCAAACTGATCAAGATGCAAGGTCAGACGCCGGCTGACAAAGAGTGTTTTTAAAGGACCAGTGTGTAATAATTGGATCTATTTGCAGAAATGGAATATAATATTAATAAGTATGTTTTCTTTAGTGTATATTTACCTGAAAATAAGAATCGTGTTTTCATTACCTTAGAATGAGCCGTTTATATTTGCATGGGGAGTGGGTCCTCTCCACAGCACCGCCATGTTTCTACAGTAGCCCAGAACGGACAAACCAAACAATTAACTTTTCGATAACGTTACTAGCTCCCGTCGCCACCGCTCTCTCTCTCTTGCTTCACCACTCAATTCCCATGTACACACACACTCTAAGCACTCTACTCTTATAACAACTGGCTCGAGAGAGGGCCATTCGCGTTTTTGCGACGGCCACCGTAGCAATTGTACACGTTTGGCACACAGGAGAAGTTGTAATCTGCAACCTCACCACTAGATACCACCAGATCCTACACACTGTTCCTTTAAGTGTCTCTGAGCATGCACATGTATGATTACACATTTTCCATGTTTATTTTCACATTGTCCCTTTTGTTTTGGTCTCTCACTCTGCTGCCTGTCTGTCTTCCCCTGCAGAGGCCTGCGGCAGTAAGTCTGTGTACGACGGGCCGGAACAGGAGGAGTACTCAAGCTTTGTCATCGATGACCCACAGGAGACCTACAAAACCTTGAAACTGATTGTTTCAGCCGTGCAGACCTTGGAGCAGCAGCACACCAAGTACAAACGAGACAAGTTCAAGAAGACAAAGATAGGCAGCCAGTATGTGGTTTGGTATTTATTTATGCTTGTAGCTCAGATTATGATTTGTTATAAACTAGGGGTGGGGGAATAAATCGATACAGCATAGTATCACGATATTTTGCGTGGCAATATTGTATCAATACACAGTATCGATCTTTTATTAAATAGCTGACGGCCCGCCGGCAGGCATAGCCGCTATTCTGACTTTCAGAGGTTGTAGCTCAGTTTTAGAGCTAGAGTGAAGATACTGGTATCATATGAAACTAGAAAAGGAATCCAAACCTAAGGAATCCATTGGTACCTCATGGTGTCATGTTAGCTTGTTGGGAGAATGTTAAATTACGCTCCAAAGTTACTCTAAATTTTGGCGAAGGAAAAACTGGCATGACCATTTTCAATAGGGTCCCTTGACCTCTGACCTCAAGACATGTAAATGAAAACTCTTAGATGAACAGTGAAAACTGTATCTTATTAGATAAAACAGATGCTGACAAACTGCGTAATTTGTAGTTGAAAAAAAGGTAATAAATTGCAATATATCACAATATATCTTATCACAATAATTAAGTATCGTGATGATATCTTATCGTAGGGCCTCTGGTGAGTCCCACCCTTATTATAAACTACAGTTATTGTATATAAAAGGCAGTAAAACGTCCCCTTTGGGCCAGCAGGTGGTGCAGTCGTACAGGCTGTATTAATTGAACATGTAAAAAGTATGTTGGAGATTAAATTTAGCAATTTTAACATTTCAAATAACAATATTGGCATCATAATTTTGGCCTCCAGCTCTGCACAGCACCTGATAATAAAATGTTGTCACTGATGCTCTATTTTTAGCTCCAAAAAACACTCTGTAACCTCCTGCCAACAAATAATCACCATTTCTGTTTGTTTCCTCAGGGAGCATCCAATTGGAGACAAGAGTTTTCAGTGCTACATCCGCCAGCAGTCTGAGAGCTCCACCTACTCCATCTAGCCCTGTGGACTGTTTCTACGATGCCCAGAACCAGCATATTTTTCTTTACCGCAAAGACATCCATTTTAACAATGCTCCGTGTCTAGTATTGAGTTTTAAATCTTTATTTTTCCTTAAAACAAAATATAAAAAGGTGAGATAATTTCACTTATTTCCAATGCAGTGTATCCATGCTTCAAAAGGAATATTTCACTTTTTTAAAGACTTTTCTGGAAGCAGGTGATGCTGTTTTGGAAACGAGTGTCACCTGACTTATCTGTTCAGTTTTAAGGAAATTAAGAGTCAATACCAGACTGAACGAGCCGTGCAGATGGACTTTTTTTTTTGCATTGTCTCAAGATGCATCACTCCAAATTTGGAGCACAGACCTCAGATCAGCGTGACAAATAGAGGAACAGTTGTGGAAGAAAGGAGGGATACAAATCAAGACATAATCATACCATCTATTTGGATCTCCTGTCTGTGATGTGACGAGAGAACAAACAAAACGTTTTCACTGGACAGTTTTGACAGTGACCAACACGCACTTTAATCGCCTCCAAATCTATGGATGAACAAGCCTCGCAGCACTCTTTCAAAAGCTTATTTTATCTGTTTGATTTTTATTTGGTTATTTTAATGGTTGACATGTTCCATTGTATTTCACTCCAGAAGGAAGGAAGGACTGTAATGTTTCCCTCTTTGGGTGGTGTTGTCCCCATTTCTTTTTTTTTTGTTTTGTCCCCAACCTCCTCAGGAAGGCTGTGAAGGTCGAGGGCACACAAGAAGGGACCAAGCACAGCCGAGAGCAGCTTGACGTTATCATTGTTCTCAATTTCATCCCTCATTTTTAATCCTTTTCATCAACGTGCTAACAGTTGTATAGGTTCAAGTTTTCACGTTTCATTTGAAGCCTTGTTCTGTTGTGGTTGCATATCATGCTCCAGTACCTGGGCTGAAGGAATAGCTTTTTTGGAGAGTTCTGACACAGACAAACCCACGTAGGCCTTTTTTGTGTCTTTATGGGTGTAAAGTTGCAGCTTCTCTTTTAAGACAAAATACACATACTGTACAAAACAGGTGTTTTCAGTTAATCTGACTGATTAGAGCTCTTCTCAGGACTGTGTGGGTGCGTATAGACTTACTGAGTGACATCTTCCTGAGTCTCCTGTTAGCTTTGTCGCACCTGTTAGGTTAGGGCGGAACAAATTACACCTTTATCATTCTTATTGGTAGATGGAAATTTGTGACCTAATACATTCACATCAAAGCTCCGGCCCACCGTCAACCTGAGCAGAGGTCTAATCAGCCAGAAGAACTGAAAACACCTGTTAGGGTGTTCAGAGGCTTTAAGTTGAACTCCATTTGAGCTCCATCTATGAGTAGTAGTCCCAAGGCCTATTGAAGGAGGCTGGGACACGAGCGGACATGTGTGTGGGGTATGGGGTATAACACTTGCGCAGTATAACCGAAACTGCAGTCGTGCGTTGCGATTGGCTCAATTTCGGCAAGTGCAGACCAGATTTTACTGTGCATGTGTACCCCAAAGGTATGTCGCGTTGATGACCCAGCC
Source organism: Sebastes umbrosus (assembly GCF_015220745.1). Taxonomy (NCBI): domain Eukaryota; kingdom Metazoa; phylum Chordata; class Actinopteri; order Perciformes; family Sebastidae; genus Sebastes; species Sebastes umbrosus. The sequence goes on from NC_051270.1 coordinate 22,552,000, forward strand.
TCTTTCAATAGGCCTTGAGTAGTCCAACCTTGTTTGACAAGCACACGCTTCCATGGTGGATAAATATTAGTGATCCCGTTGTAGGTTCATGTGAATGGAAAACAGTGTATTTTGCCGCTTTTAAGAGGTTCCTTGGCTGAGAGCTTTTCAACACACCCTCAAACTGCATGCAGACATGACAAAGGCATGTGTTTGTTTCACTCTGTGTAAGTAGAAAAAAGGCGTTAAAGCCAAACTATCCCTTCAACCATCACAAAGCAGAAACTACATGTTAGTACAGCTCGTTAACAAGGACGGTTTTTAGCTTCTAATTAACTGATATACTAACATTTTAACCAGTCTTTTCTCAAATGGATAGTGTGTGTGAAATGGATAGTGTGTTGCTGGTTGTGTTGCACTGTTGGCTGCCTAATAATGTAGTGTTTCTGTTTAGCTCTGTCTTACTTTGGATAGGCTACACCCTGTAGTTTAAAACCTATTTATATGCATTCCTCTGAGAAACTGCTTGCTGTGAATCTTACCGGTCAGCACCCCAGAATCTGTTGATGGTACAGGATTTATTGTTGTTAACCAGTTGTGTTGTGTTGTTCTAGGCAACCACTCTCATTCACATTCATCAGCACTCACTCTCGCCAAAACCAGTGCATGTGAAGTATAGTTGTAGTCACGGCGACGGTAGCCTCCACAGGTGACTACAAACCACCACAAATTTTTGTATTTTCCAAACTAAATACCTGGTTATGTAGCCTCACGTGTGATCACAGGATCCCAAACAGTGCCAGTCATCACTTTTATATCATTCTTTTTGAAAAGCAAACAAAAAAAAAAATCATTGTTATATGATATAGATATGTTTTTTATATATCTCGAAACCTATACTGTTTTAAAAACAGACGAGCAATTATTCCGATGACATCTTTTTCTTTGTCAAATTTGTTGATCTATGAACTATAAGGACGGTTCTCAACTGTTTGACTATGTTTTCTATCTCTGTCTTGTCATACAGAAATCTCGCTGTGCGTCTGAATCGAATGACTGAGGTGTGTGTTTTGTGTGTGTGTGTGTGTGTGTGTGTTGTGAGTGTGAATTTGTCAGTATGTGCATGAGTGACTGACATGACGGGTTGTATTGCCAATTGAATTGCCCCAGTGTTACAGGTCAGGAGAGGCAGAGTCGCACTTGTTAAAAAAGAGAAGATCACTGCCTGTAATTCTACTAAAGACCTCCGGCCTGATATGGTGTATCTCCTCTTTCCTCTTGTATAGAACCACTGTTCCTTTTCAAGGAACCTTTGCCAATATAATCTCCCCACTCATTTTATGTAACACAGTAATAACATTGATGAACCATTAAGAGAGCAGCATTGCTGTGACCTCTGAACTTTGATGAGTGTTTGTTTCCACCAGTTACTAACTCTCCTCAGGTTTAGGAAACTCAGCACTGCATGTTTTTTTTTGCCAAGAGCGAGGAGCTGTGTCTCTCATCCCTAACTTGGTAATCATATTTATTATCATTTCAGCAAAACCTTCCCAGAAACATCAGCTGACTCGGTGGGGGTGATGCCAGTTACAGTAACGGCAACTCCTCTACCGCGAAGCCCACAAAGGAATGACTTATGCAATAATGGTGTGTGTGTTCCAGCATGCAATAATAATAATAACAACCCCTCAATAAGCCCATCAAATTATCACAAACGCACATCTGCTGTCCTTTTCCAGTAAAATTCCTCTTCAGATAAACACGTTATAAAGGGAGAACAGTGTATTTTGTATAAATATTTTAAAAGTATTAAAATAAGCCTGTTATAATGTGTACATAAAACAGTTGAATGAATGGTGAAAATGTGATGTGTTTTTTTCCCTGAATAACTAAATGAAACCAATATTAATGCAAATGTGGTGTCGGTGTCATTTGTTAAACAGTGCATATTTTGATATTTGTGTGTTTAGCTGTGGTGCAGATACATTTACGTCTTCTTTATGTGTCCATTGTTTGGGTCCAAGTTGTATGCACGGTCCTGGTATGGCTTATTGGGACAAATGGAACAGAGTTTTAATTATTGTTATTACTTCCATCTATGCTTTTCCATCCAAGAAAAGTCCAACATCTACTATCAATTTCAGACAAATGCCTTCTAAATGATGACAAGCAATTCCCCGCTGTGGTCCATTTACTGTCATGTTCAGTGAATCATCCGATGTTTGCCTGAACAACTTCAAATGGATGTCACCTTGAATCAATTTGCCAAAAACGGCTGTTTTTTCATCATTGTCCTAGTTTGTCTTGCATTTACTGCATGTTATGCTTATGCCAGTCTGGTGAAGAAAAACAAGCCTCCTATTATCCTAGTCTCTCAATGAATCAGCAGACATGAAGAAATGTTGATGAGTTTGTACCATAGTGCATTCATTTTTAGAATATTAATAGCAGAATATCTAACATGGCAGATGGGATTCAAACTGTAATGTCATTCAATCAAACCATAACATATAAAGCCAAGTACAAAAAGTAAATACTAATTAAAATGCAGAAAATAAAGCTATCAAATAAATGTAGTACTACTAATAATACTAATAATATTTCCCTCTGAAATGTAGTAGAAGTATAATCATAATAGAAGTACTCTAGTAAAGTAGGCTACCTGAAAATTGTACTTAAAGGTCCCATATTGTAAAAAGTGACATTTTCATGTCTTTTATATTATAAAGCAGGTTTAAGTGATATATAAATACTTTGAAAGTATCGAAACGCTCAATCCACAGAGAAATACACACAGCCCGTATTCAGAAACTGAGCTTTTGAAACAAGCCGTCAGGATTTCTGTCCATTTGTGATGTCACAAATCTACAATATTTAGACCATTTAAAAGTTTTAAACGTAAACATTCTAAATGAGTCCCAGTTTATTTCCTGTTGCAGTGTATGAGAATGACATCAGCTGACAGGAAGTAAACATGGACCCAAATTGTTGCCTAGCAACGCAATTCTGTTGCAATTCCGTTGCAATTCCATTGAAATGTACTAAAACGGAGCGTTTCAGACAGAGGGTAAATACAGGTGTATTCAAGTAGACAGCATGAGGAAAATAAAGTTTTTTTTAAAACATTAAAGGGACTCTGTAACTTTCAGAAGTGCTTGTTAACAGCGACACCTGTGGCCGTTAAGTCAACAAAAGTCAGTGTCGGGCTCGCACTTGTGCTCGCTCTAAATAGACATGAACGAGCATCGCTCAAAACAGTGAGTCTACACACGTCAGCTTAAACCACAATATCACTCTATATTTCACCTGCTTGGCAGTAATGTTAGCTGACCAGACGAAGGTCTCTCCATGAATCACTGCTGATCCTAGTGTTGGCTTTTCCTGCTTCAGCCCCGCTGCTTCAGCCTCTGGGGCTGAGGCAGCAGGGCTCTGCAGCAAGTAACGTTATTGTCTCTGACTGCGCCCGCAGGGAAGACACCGGCACCCGGTCAGAGACGATAACGTTTCTCGCTGTGGAGCCCTGCTGCTTCACAAGAGACGGGAAACCTCAGTTGGTCTGGAGGAGCTGTAGCATTTATTTCTGCACAAACGTCCACTGCAGGGGTGCACACACTTTTTCAGCATGCGAGCTACTTATAAAATGACAAAGTCAAAATGATCTACCTACTATAAAAATGCAAAACATATATTTATTTATAAATATATTGAGTATTCTTTATATGTACAATATATGTTAGTGTACCTTGCATAACTGCATGAACCCATATTGTACAATATAACTGTACATTTTTTGTCATTACCTTACTCTGATGACTTGCACTGAATGGAATCAGCCAGGGATGCATAGTCCGGACAGTAGCTGCTGATAGCCAGCCTCAAGCACACTTCCAAATGATCATCAGTCAAGGTGGAACGGTATTTGGACTTAATAATCTTCATGTGGGAAAAGGCTGACTCGCATAAATAAGTGGAGCCGAATAATGCAGTCAAGGAGGTAGCACATTTCCTCATGTTGGGGTACTTTTCCTCTGTGAGGAAGTTCCAGAACTTTTTTTTTTTTTTTTTAAAGCCATGCGATCTACCCACACTACCTTTGCGATCGACCGGTAGATCGCGATCGACATATTGGGCACCCCTGGTCCACTGTATATTCACTAGATATTCTCAGAGCTAAACTAACTCTTCTGCAGTGTGTAGTGTGCGCGCATGAATGTGAGGTGGAGCGAGAACAAGCGTGTTGTGTGAGTGAAGACAAGCAGGCAGCGGAGCGGCCTGAACAGCGTAGCCACACGCGAGTGCGCATATGCGAGCGCGCATGGGACACCGACCCGGTAGATCTATATGTGTAAAAAGTTACAAACAGTCCCTTTAAAGTATGTAAACATGTTCTAGTAGAAACCCAAAATACAAGTATGGACCTGAAAATGAGCATGATATGTCCCCTTTAAGTAGACCTGCAGTACTTGAGTAAATGTAGGCTGCTAGTAACTATAGTTATCACATACATGTAAATGAGTATCAGAGTGTGTGAGCAGCGCTCCCTAGCTGCCTCCCCTCACACATTACCCCTGTACTGAGTGAGTTTCTGCTCTCCTGGCAGTCTCCCCCACCTCTCTCTCTCTCTCTCTCTCTCTCTCTGTGAAAACACTTTCGGGAAGGATAAAGTTGTTCCTGTGCTCAGCCAGTCTTTACTCAGAGCCAAACCGTGGCCTAGCAGGAAGACCAGCTCGACTATGTGGAGGAACAACCGGGCTCTTGGGGAATCCTTGGCTTGTCTCGTATTTCTGCTGACGCTCGTCGATGCTTATCGATGTAAGTATGTGTAGTGAGTGTAGTGAGTGTGTTTGGGGGTTTTGTGGTTTGCATTTTGAACCCTGCGCAGTGAAGTAGTTCACTGTTCCAGTCTGTCCAGTGTCAGTGACTGAAAGCAGCTTTCAGCCTGATGGGATCAGTTCAGGAATAACTTTTTAAAGCATGAAACATAAAGTGTGAGGAGGTCATGACTCCTTTTCTACACCGTGACACAATAAAGCTTGGACAACATGAGCTGCTCGGTATAACAGCTAGGGGTCATTTCTGGGAAATAACAGTTTCGCAATGACCTTTTTTTTTTTTTTTTTTTTTTTTTTTAAAGCCAATTCACAGAAGAGTAATTAGGTTGTCCACTTTGTCCAGGCAGCAGCAGCCATCTGTCAGGAGGACTTGAATTCCTGCTGGGATCAGTCATGTGTTATTATAATGTAGCTGTATTAATCACACATGTGAGAGAGGATCACTGCACAGTGAATAACAGGCTGGTTCACTTCTGATAGATAGATGGATGGATAGATAGATAGATAGATAGGTAGATACAGTAGATAGATAGATAGAGTAGATGGATAGATGGATAGATAGATAGATAGATAGATAGATAGATACAGTAGATGGATAGATGGATAGATGGATAGATAGATAGATAGATAGATAGATAGATAGATAGAGTAGATGGATAGATAGATAGATAGATAGATAGATAGATAGATACAGTAGATGGATAGATGGATAGATAGATAGATAGATAGATAGATACAGTAGATGGATAGATAGATAGATTGATGGATAGATGGATGGATAGATTGATGGATAGATGGATAGATGGATAGATGATAGATAGATAGATAGATAGATAGATAGATAGATAGATAGATAGATAGATAGATAGATAGATAGATAAATAGATAGATAGATAGATGGATAGATAGATAGATAGATAGATACAGTAGATAAATACAGTAGATGGATAGATAGATAGATAGATAGATAGATAGATAGATAGATAGATAGATGGATAGATAGATAGATAGATAGATAGATAGATAGATAGATACAGTAGATGGATAGATAGATAGATAGATTGATGGATAGATGGATAGATAGATAGATAGATAGATAGATAGATAGATAGATAGTAACTTTATTGATCCCGAGGGAAGTTTCCAGCACCACAGATCCATAACACAAAACATGTTAGTAAAAAGGCAGTAAAAAAGTTACTAGTGCAAAGTACAGAGTACAAAAAAAATATACCAGATATAAAAATACAAGGAGATGAAGAAAACTGTCAAAACTGAATATAGTGCAGGGTAACAGCTGTGATACACGACTATTAAAAAAAGTGAATATAGTGCAGAAGAGACTGTTAAAAATTAGTATAGTGCAGGGTAACTCCAGTAGCTTAGTCTATGAAAGTGCACTGTGTGCATTATTATCTGTCCTGCAGACCGTCCTCCTTTGTCTCCCCACCCCACCCCCCCTCCCTAGAGAGGTGTTGGACAGTTTGATGGCTCGGGGGACAAAGGATTTCCTGAGTCTGTCTGTGGAGCACTGATTGTTGTGATTGCAAACATGCCAACACTGACAATGAAAAGAAAGCTTCCCACTATATATTTTTAAATGAGTGTGTGTTTATATATCTGTTTGTCTCTCTCCTTAGTCCTGAGCCAGAGCACAGCCTCCCAGTTCCTGAGAAGGCACAGGAGAGCCAACTCCCTGTTTGAGGAGAGCAAGAAGGGCAACCTGGAGAGGGAGTGCATCGAGGAGCTGTGCAACAAGGAGGAGGCCAGAGAGATCTTTGAGAACGAGCCAGAGACGGTAAGAAAGAGAAGAGCAGCAACCCCCTGATCTTACTGGTTAGCTGTGTCCTGAAGGTAGCAGGGTAGCCTGGTGGGTCCAGATCCCTCAAAGGGGATGAGAAAGAAGAAGAAGAAGAACATTCAGAGATGGAGTAAGCAGTGAAAGTAAAAGAAAATGCAAGCGATAGATCAGACTAGGCTGCAACTAAGGATTATTTACATTAGTGATGAATTTGCTGATTATTTGTTTGATTTATAAAATGTCACAAAATAGCGAGTGACAGTTTTCCAGCCCAAGTTGACATCTTCAAATGTCTTATTTTATCCAACCAACAGTCCAAAATCCAAACATACTCCATTTACTAGCACAGAGGACAATCGTTTGTGCACTTTTATTGAAACATAACTAATCATTTCCTCTATATAGATATATATATACATAGACAGGAAGGCAATCAAGGCACTCCAAAATACAAAAACAAGTGGCAACAAGGAAGGAAATATATTAAAAAGCCTTTATTGTCGTTGAATGCCCTGATGAAGACCTACAGTGGTCGAAACATGTTGGCTTTTATAATGATTTAGCCACTACAATATAGGCTTTTTAATATATTTCCTTCCTTGTTGCCACTTGTTTTAGTATTTTGGAGTGCCTGGATCGCCTTCCTGTCTATCCTGATTTTTTCCCCGTTTTCCAAGAGAACCCGTCACGTTTTGCCTTACGATTAAATACACAGAGCAACCAGTTATCTCTCTTTTTACTTGTAGATTTATCGACTAAACATTTTAGCTAGAGATCAGACGCTATGTCTTTGAAACATTTCATTTCCTTTTCAGTATAACTTAGAAAAATGAAACACACAATGCTGATTTATGTTATAATGTGGACGTTTCTGTTTTGAACAGAGAATTTAATCAGAGCACAGCTGGCTGTAATATCTCTCATTTCTTTGTTTTCCTTTCTTTATTGTCAAATCAATCATTGTCAGTCTCTTGCCTATTGTGTTTTTTCCAGGAATTCTTCTACCCCAGATATGTTGGTAAGTTTGCAGAATTTATTGTCTCTTGTTTGTTTGTCATGTTTTAATATCAGTTCTTCTGTTTTGCCTTCACTAGTCTGCTCTAATAAAGAAAGCTCTTTGTTGCAGCGTGTCTGGGTTCACACCGTGTCGGCATCAACAACCCAAACTCGGATGCCATCCCGTCAGACCTTCGCACCTGTGTGAAGGGTGAGCGGCTTTTTAGTATTTTTATATCAGTTAGTCTGTAAGGCTAATAAAGGTTCTCCTCACGTATGAAATGCTTTTTGACGAGGCTTTCATTAACTTCCTGTGTGTGTGTTTGTTGCATGGCAGAGATCAGTGACCAGTGCTCACCGCCTCCATGCTACAAGGAGGGTACAAAGCGCTGTGTGGACGGACAGGGCTCCTTCACATGTGAGTGTAAACCCGGCTGGAAGGGGCCGCGCTGCGAGGACGGTGAGTTCTGATACATCATTTGGGATTTTATATATTTTCATTCAACTTTTAAATAGGCACACGTTTCTTTGCTTTTTGTCTAACATCCTGTATCAATATTTTGTACTTAAAATTAAGCTTAAAACTGATGAACTGTTGAAATGACTGAACTGGCTGCTGATAAATGTTGTTGTGTGATGTGTTGACTTGGCAGACATCGATGAGTGTTCAGATCCTGAATTTCCAGCGGGATGTAACCAAAAATGTTACAACTTACCCGGTAGTTTCAACTGCATGTGTGAAGATGGCTACTTCGTCAATGGCAAAGTCAACTGCGTGGGTAAGACGCCATTCATTTCAGTTGCAATATGTGAAGCTAAACTGCAACAATGTTATGAATCATTTCAAGTTTGATTCATTTCAATTACACCAAACGACAGAAAGGTACAGTTGTATGTCCTTTATGTGTGTGCAAGTGTTACAGTATGTGCTCTTAAGTCACATATATGAAGGCATCCAGCTGTCTTACTGTCCCTATGGAAGAGGGACGTATAGCGCTACTAAGCAGCTGAGCAAACACACATTTCTACAGGGTGTATTATTCCTTTTGATAACTTCCTTTTTATTTATACATATGGGCGGTGGAACCCTACGCACTTCATAACAAAAACTCTGTTGTCCAGCTGTTGTCCTCAGGGCCTGAACCATGTGTTATTTCTAAATCTGACCTGAGGTGACCTCTTATGTAACACAATGTGAAAAGCTTTTAACATCTTTCACAAAAGAAAAGATGGTCCACCAGTCTCACATCGCTGAGTAGTGATAGAACTCGCTTATAGTTTGTAGATGCTTTTTGTCTCATTCCCGCATATTTCTATTTGTCCTTTTTTGTGTGGGACGTTCTGTCAGTGTTTATCTTTGAGTTGTGTTACGGCTTGTTGAGTACAAAGTCTTCACAAACATGGACTGAGTCAGTTTGGTAAATTTGCTTTTTCCTTTTTTTTTCCGATGGGCTGTGGAGATTTAGGAGACCATACAGATGATTTTACACGTAGCCTGTCAATACATATCCCAAATTATACATTAATGTCCAGTGACTGATGATGATATTTTCAAAAGCATTCTATAAGTAGCAAGCAAACACTGTTATAGCTATTTCTTGTTGGAGCATTCAAGTTAGCTGCAACTAATAATTATTTTCAATTAATCTGTCAAATATTTTTAAATGAAATCATTATTTTCTTAGTCCAGAAAATTGAAAAATGACCCACACAATTTCCCCAAGCCCAACGTGATGTCTTCAAATTGCTTATTTTGTTGGACAAACAGTGTAATCAGAACATTCATTCAACCTTTATTTACACTCGAGAGATCATTGAGGGGTGACCCGCATTTACAATAACATCAAGTCAGTTACAAAACAAAGAAAAGGAAAACAAAACAACAACAATGAGATACACAAACAGAGAAGATGCAATATTAATATAAAAATAGTAAAAGCCATTCATTTGATAGATGCATTTGCATATTTAAGATGTCAAATAAAGTACAGTATATACAAAAGCTCTAGAATCTTGCAGTTATGATAGATAATTTAACAGATTAAAATGTACAATAAAAAACAGCAGCAGTTATTCACAGATGAGAAGCTAGAACCAGCGAATGGTTGTCTTTTTGCTTTATAAATTATGTAAGCAATTAGATAATTATCAAACTGGTTGGTGGTTATTGTCTGTCCATCAAAAACTGGTTTCAGTGCCACATTTAAGACCTGAGGACCTCTCATGTCTTCTTTTCACCCATGTACCACAATTACACTTGCAGTCAAATCCATATAGTTTATATTTGCAATTTTTATTTTTTTAATCAGGACTCAGATAGTTCATATTTCAAATTCTCACAAGACCATCTTCCCATTTTCACTCTTTATTGACTGTTTTCCAGATATCGATGAATGCCTGTTGTACCCCAGTATCTGTGAAGAACCGGCTAAATGTGTCAACACGCCGGGCTTGTATGAGTGCCAGTGTCCCCTGGGTTTCAAATATAACTTCACTTCCAAGATCTGCAATGGTGAGACCTCAATTAATTTGTTGTTCCTGTCTTGACAAGTGACATATCTGAGTACAATAAACCAGTTTTTTTTTGTATGTAAAAATCCCACTGATACACATTTTGTAATCTCAAACCTTCAATTAAAAAGCTAACTTAGACATTGAACCACAGCCTGTAATGTTTTTTCTTCCTGTCTTTGCAGATATAGATGAGTGTGAGTTGAGCGTGTGCGACGGGACTTGTATAAACTCAGTAGGCAGCTATACGTGCCACTGTGATGGTCGTCAGGGTCTGCGTTTGGCGGAGGGTGAGCGATACTGTGAAGCAATCCCTGTTTGTGTGGACCTGTATGACTTCAAACACCCTGAAATGCTTTACCTGGGGGAGCAGTTTGCAGGCCTTCCTGTCATCTATCTGCGCTTCCGTCTGCCGGAGAACACAAAGTAAGGTTCTATCACACACACACACACACACACACACACACACACACACACAAATGTAGTGTACTTATTTTCGTAAAGGATCATAAAAGGGTTTTGTGTGTTTTACCCCATTTAGCACAGAATATCAACAATAAGTCAGAGAATAAAAATTAATCTTGGAAACGGTACTTTTTTTGTAGTTTTCAAGATGGAGTAGATAAGTATCAATCGCAGCTTAAAGCTCCATCTCAGCGAATGTCGGACAAAAATGGCATTTTGACAGTAATAAATTAATGTCAAGCAAGTTCCAGGCCTCTAAAAAATGGATTTTCATATCATACTGAAATTAATGAAATCTTACGAATACGTACTACCATTACGTATTCGTAGTACAAATGTAATTGCATTGTCTATACCAATGTCGTGCCTCTTCGTGCTTCTTCTGGGTCCTCTTTGACCTCTTTTTGATCAGGACCTCTTCCTCCTCAGGAGTCATCTAACTGTAATTATGTACACATTTTGTACGTAATTACAGTTGGATGACTGTGTAAACTCATATTTCTGTCTTTCTGTTTGCTGTTAGGTTTGCAGCAGAGTTTGACTTCCGTACATTTGACCCAGAGGGAGTTGTGCTGTACGCAGAGTCCTCGCACGACTCATGGTTCATGTTGGGGCTAAGAGAAGGACGCATTGAAGTCCAGTTCAAAAACCAGCACACATTCAAGGTCACCAGCGGAGGAAAAGCCATCAATGATGGACAGTGGCATGTGGTAAGAAAGAACTGTTGTCCAGTAGTTCCCCTATGGTTAACATAGAGGTAGCTGAAGTGCTAATCGATAAACTGAGTTGATTGAAAGTGGGTGGTGTTGTGTGTAACTGTGTGCTCTGTTGCTAAACTGTGTTGAGTCATAGCACAGTGACAAAGATGATGATACTGAATGTGAAACACGCAGATCTCTGTGGATGAACTGGAGAGCAGCATCAGTGTAAAGATCAGCAAGGAAGCTGTCATGAGCATCAACAGCCCTGACAGTCTCTTTACATCAGTTAATGGCAAACTGGAGACCAAGATGTACATCGCTGGTCTGCCCAACCGCACCGACAACGTCATCAAACCTGTAAGCACGTCGTCTATGCATGCACACAATGAATCACACAGCAAACATGGATTTTTCCCCCTGTGACCTCATCTAATCGACTCACCTTATTAACATAGTGGAATGAACATATCAGGATTTAAATTGGACCAGCTCCAAGCCAGAGTTGTATTCACTGTCTGTATCCATCGATTCATTAGATCAACCCCCGACTTGACGGCTGCATCCGGGGCTGGAACCTGATGAACCAGGGAGCATCTGGGGTAAAAGAGGTCATCCAGGAGAAGAAGAGTAAACATTGCTTTGTGAATGTGGAACGAGGGACTTTCTTCACTGGGGCAGGACTGGCACACTTCAACATTGACTACAGTGAGTAAGTTAAGTTGTACTTTATTAATCCCTACGGGCAAGTTTGGCCTCTGCATTCGATCCACCCTAAATATTGAGTACTGAGTGGCACACACTCAGGAAGACAGACTTTCTTAAAGGGATAGTTAATAGGTACTAATGTATTTTAAGGCCCAGGCGCACCAAACCGACATCAAAGAACCAGCAGTGACAAAGGCCGACTGCGTCACCCCACATTGTCAGTGTCTTGGTTAAAATGCTGCACTCGAACACACTGCAAAGACCACAGCCAACGGCCAGCTACCACGTACATCCTGAGCCTGCGTGAGATGAAATAACTCCACCAGCAGGTAGCGGTAGTCTGTATTTGTCATTCAAAAAGGGAAACCGCAAGACCGAGGACTGTGGATATACAAGCCGTTGTTATGATACGTACATGAAACAAAGCGGCGTTTACCAACCATTTTCACACCACTCTCACTCACCATTTAGCTTCATTCCAGATGGCCATGTTGTTGTGAAAATATCCGTGATTGGAATGATCAGATGAGATGAAGATGAAACATGAGAAGAGCCTTCTGTGTTTTACCTCTTGACTTTACTTGTTGGCTTGCTTTGCTCACTTCAGTTTCTCTTCTCGTGCACTGATTCGTTAAAGCTGAACAGCCTATCCGAATAGTTTCTCTCATGATTTCTCCATGCTGAATCGGCCGAAAAACTTTCGACACAAGGCCGACAGACACTCACCGACGGCCCCAAACTGGCTGATGGCCGACCGTCGGCTTGGTGTGTGAGGGCCTTTAGCCACCTAAAAGAAAGGCTCATCTAAAAAGATCAATATCAGCGTAAGTGTACACTATATTTAGAATATGTTCACTGCTTTACCTTGCCATTAGACAGCACTTTCCGACGAGGAAGAAGCATTTATTTATGCTCTCTTCAGATCCACTAGACTCCATTCACAAAAACAGTAATTTTACCTCGCAGAATACGGGAGTTGCTGATCTACCGCTGCCTCGATCGGTTAGTTTGTTTGTGTTATTGTTTGACTTTGGTGAATCCGAACTAAGCCTTTAAAACACCAAAGTCACACATTAACACAAAAAAACGTAGTAATCGAGGCAGTGGTAACCCTAACCCTAACCCCACTTCAAAAAATCCAAACTGTCCCTTTAAGAGACCTTGTGATTTTTAATATTCAAAGATATTTGCAAGAGTTGAGTAAACCAAGATACATGAGATCCTTCAGTTCAGGTAGAAATGCGGAAATTGCAAATGTTCCTAAATGTCCAACCTTACAAAAGAAATGTATTTGTGTTTCCCCATGTATATGTGTGTGTGTAACTAGGTGATTCTGGGAGCTGGAATGTGGATGTAAAGATGAATATACGTCCGTCCAGCAGCACAGGTGTCCTCTTTGCTCTTGTCCACAACAACACAGTCCCACTGTCGGTCGCTGTGGTAACGAAGGGAGAATACGATGCTGTGAGTTCATTCATACATTTGTTGGAACTAAGCATGTGCGTATCTCTGCGTGTCTTCACACATGATTAAACTTTGCAATGTTATCGACCTTCATGCTCCAGATCCTGCAAGTGTTCTTGGACGGCGTCCCCGTGGCAACGCTGGACTCGCTGATGTTGTGTTACCCTGAGCGGCTGATGGTGCAGCTGAATGTGACTCCCACAGAAATCCAAATCTCAGGCAACTCCTCCACTGTTACCTACATGAAGTCTGACGCCCTGCGGGAGGCACTGAAGCACCTCAACAGCGCAATGCAGAACCCCATCAGTACATATATGGGTGGGATACCAGGTTAGTTAACGTAGCAAGTAAAAGTACAAAAGTAACTTTTTTAAAGATAACTATGATTTATTAGCTGTATAGGTCACCTTAAGTTTAGGGCCAATTTGGCTTCCTGGCTATAATCATTTCAGCATGAATACCAACCAGTCCTCATTTATTTATAAGAAAGCTCTCTCAGAGATCTCCTCAGGCCGGAAAAGAAGTTCAAAGCAAAGCCTCTTCATTGTGCTGTAACAGCAGAGCTGCAGGCGACTCTCGCTTGCAGCTCTGTGAGGCTCTACTTAGGCATAGTGGTGCTTTGAGTTTAACGCTAACGTCAGCATGCTGTAATACTCACAGTAACAATGCTAACTTGCTGATGTTTAGCAGGTATAATGTTTACCATTGTCACATCTGAGTTTAGGGTGTTTGCATTTACTATTTAGCACTAAACACAAAAGTCCAGCTGAGGATAACAGGAATGTCATTAATTTTACAGGATTCTCTTCATGCACCAAAATATTGGACAATTTACATTCTTGACCAGATGATGGCGCTAAAATAAAAGTCAATGGATCAAAGTGATTACAATTCATCCTGAAGGTGACATGGATGTCTGAATCAAATTTCATGGCAATGGTTGTGGAGATATTTCACTTAAACTCAAATGTCAACCTCATGGTGGAGCTAGAGGAAAGCTGGAGGATCACCAAAATCAACAGGAGACATTTTCTGGGAACCATGAATGTCTGAACAAAATGACATGGCAAACCATGCAACAGTTGTTGAGATAGATATCAGTCGTGGAGCAACAGGCAGAGCAATATTGTAATCCCTGTAGCCATGGCTAAAAACTGTCATTAATGACCTTTCCTCACTCTGAACAAAACTTTTTCTTCAGATTTGTTGTTAAATGAATTCAGCAAAGTCAGTCTCTCCTGGTATGGGCTGGAATATTTTAATATTTTGTAAGCTCATAGTAGCATTCTTAACTTTTGTCAAGAAGTTATTGTTATGATCAGATAGTATGGTGGACCCAAACGCAGGACACTGACAAAAGGTTGGTGAAGTTGCAGAGGATTTATTGTAAAACCACAGGGAAGGGAGGTGGTGTGACGAGCAGGTGCTGGCTGGCTGAGCCAAAGGGGCTCTGGTGGAAGACAGACTGGTGATCTGGCGAGGAGCGGGAGGAATGTCAGGATTGAAATAGTGTGGCGTTGATGAGTAGATTGCTGAGCGTGCAGAGCAGGGAGCCGCCAGGAGAGGTGATGAGCTGATTGATGGCAGGTGTGCAGATGGACTGAGCCTAGGTTGACGGCAGGACAGGAAAAGACTCACACACACACACACACACACAGACAAGCCGGGAACACAAAGGAGAAGAAGACATAAGAGACACCGGAGCACGGCCACAGCTGTGACAGTTATGACTCATCTCCATCCAGTGTGATGGTCCATGTTGTGACTAAAACTAAACATTAATGCAGTTCTCACCTCTCTTTTACCTGTTAACGTGTTTGTTATCTTGTTGTTTTTTATTGTGTAGCATGATATAACCTTGGTAGTGAAAAAGGGCTATATTTACCACCATCTCTCGTTATTGTCATTCTCACTGACCGTCCCACACTCTCTCTCTCTCTCTCTCTCTTTCAGACGATATCCCGTTACCTGCCACCCCTGTGACGGCCTTTTACCACGGTTGCATGGACATCAGTGTCACCGGCCAGCAGCTGGACTTCGACGCGGCTCTCAGCAAACATAACAGTATTAAGTCCCATTCTTGTCCTCCTGTGTCGGCCCCTGAGAGTCACCCTGACGCACCGCACCCGCACAGAAAGTGACCTTAATTAACATCACTTTAAAAAGCCCCCACGTCATCCACACAGCGGCCACTTCTTGGGATACTTTGGAAAGAGAGATATAGAAGAGGAGAGAAGATGGGAGGGAGGAAGGGGACAAGAAAGAAGTGACAAGAAGAGGAGACAGAGGTAGACGATTATAGTCATTTTTGTCGACTTTCTCTGATGGTTTATGCTTTTCATCCATAGAGTATTATTGTTCCTGTGCAGGGAGCATTTTGTTTTTTTTGTTATTTTGTTTTTAAGTGAGGCACAACGAAAGCTGGCTTGCCATTGAGCTAGTCCGAAGTTGAATGACATAGTTGTTGTAGCAGTTTGTTGCAATGAATTAAATGCTTTCCGAGAAACGTTTGAAAAGAGCTGAGCTCTGTAGCACGCATACCATGTGTTGAGCAACAGATGGTTATGTTTGTGTAGAAAAATAAACAAATGGTCACTGTGGACCAGGCTTTTAGACCACCTGCATCTTTTTCCCTGTTGTTGAATAATGGTAATATTTCTAAATTCTCTTCAGTTGTGGTCTCGTGAAGGCAAACGTCTGGAGACAACTATAAATTGTGGTTGTTGGTTGTGGCGGTGAAAACCACAGCAGAGAAAACTGAGCCTCCGGGCTCTATATCCAATTCTGTTACATTTTATTTTTTGAATCATCATCCATTATTTTATTGGGGCTCTGCCTTCCTGAGGTGTTGCATTGGTTTAGGAACGTTTAGAAACATGGTTTATCACTTTATTATTCCCAGAACCCACCATGGTTGTCACAAGATGTTTACACTTCTCATTACAAGACTATATACAACTGCTATGTCTGTCTTCTGTCTATATCTTCAGGGTTGCGTGTTCAGAATTCACCTTGTATATAAAACAAGCCATCTTTAATATATAACTTAAATGTAGTTGTTCAGTGTTGTGTTTGTTTCATGTTTGTTTTAATAAAATTGGTCAAAGCAACCTGATAGTATTGAATTTCAACATTGCATCTATCTGCCCTCTTGCCACAGCCAGTGTGTAGCCAACTTTCCTAAGTCCTTGGTGACACAACAAACTCGTTTATCACTTATTTACAAAACACTGTTTGACCCCGGTGTGTTTTTGTTGGACATGAAGTGATTTCCTCCTTCATTTCTGCAGGGATGGATGGAAACAAGGCACTGCACCGTCATGCTCCATTGTTATGGAGGACGGAACTTGCCAAAATCAAAAATTAATAAATAAATGACTCGATAAATAAATATGCCATTAAATGTACCAAAAATAATATTTAAAATAAATGTAGGTATTCATTAATTGATTAAAATGTGACATAAATTGATATTTCTGTTTTAATTTCCTTTTTTTATTTATTTACCTTTGTATTAATTCCCCTATCTATGTACTCTTCTCCTTTATTTATGTATTTTTATTAACTTAAACTTAGTTATATATTTTTGCATTTATTTTAATGTATATTTAATTCTGTCCATCATTCCATTAAACTAGGTCATCAAAATAAAATTGTCATTAAATCTTAGCATATACTACACATATTACATTGGTAAAACTTTTTTTGTTAGTAGCACCTCACCCATGAATTTTTAGGTGATCATTGTGATACTTGTTTGAGGGGTATTATTACAAAATATTTGCCTATAATACCTCTCAATTTAGTGAATAATGATGTTCATAAATCAGTCAATGTTAGACTTTGGGTCCATATTTAAAAAAACAACATACATTTTGTTGTTCTACATTTACAGTAACATTAACACATCATTTTAAACTAATAATTCTGCAACCTTTCGGGCACATTACACTCTATCTCTATTTGAGATTTCATCTGGATTTTTCAATGTGTGATGAGGAGCACAAGTAACAGCCTGTATGATAAAACAGAATAGTTCAATGTGTGTGACACACTGGTCTAATGTCAAGTCAGTAATGGCTTAGAGAGAAATAAGAAATTCAGAGGAAAAGCGGGTCAATCAGCAAAGAGGAAGGATGTGGCCTCAATTGTTAAGAAATTAAATAATGAAAGCAGAAGGACACTAGAAACTGATTTATGGTCACAGAAGATTCAAGAAAAACAAAACCGAAAGAATATTTACTTGGAAAAAGGATATGGGTCTAAAATAAACTGCTGATAGCACCATTAAAGTGGAGGAAGAAGTTCTCAGATCCCTTACGTACTTACTAATATAATAATACCACAATTTTAAAAAATACTCCATTACAAGAAAGATCATTCAAAATGTTAATTAAGTAAAAAAAACATGTAAGTATTAGCATAGTACACTTTAAGTATCAAAAGAAGAAATACACATTATGGAATATGCAGAATGGCCCCCATGCAGAGTTATGTTATTATATGTATTGTTAGATTAGTATTATTGATGCATTCATGTGTAGCATTGGCAGCAATTTAACAATAATTACAATATACTGAAAGGTTATTATGGAATTTTTGCTCAATGATGCCAAAAATGTTCTGCTTATACTGCCACTTTAAAGGGATCATGTACACATTAATCTATTACTAACTATAATCCAGTAATATAATAATTCTTCCATCACTGAAAAATAGCACACAGTTGATGGTTAAGTGAGCTTTATTTTATTTTATTTATTTATTCAATCACATTGATTTGGATCAAAAGAAATACACATTATGGAATATGCAGAATGGCCCCTTGCAGAGTTATGTAATTATATGTATTGTTAGATTAGTATTATTGATGCATTCATGTGTAGCGTTGGCAGCATTTTAACAATAATTACAATATGCTGAAACGTTATTATGGAATTTTTTCCTCAATGATGCCAAAAATGTTCTGCCTATACTGCCACTTTAAAGGGATCATGTACACATTAATCTATTACTAATTATAATCCAGGAATATAATAATTCTTCCATCACTGAAAAATAGCACACAGTTGATGGTTAAGTGAGCTTTATTTTATATTATTTATTTATTCAATCACATTGATTTGGATCAAAAGAAATACACATTATGGAATATGCAGAATAGCCCCTCGCAGAGTTATGTAATTATATGTATTGTTAGATTAGTATTATTGATGCATTCATGTGTAGCGTTGGCAGCATTTTAACAATAAATACAATATGCTGAAAGGTTATTATGGAATTTTTTGCTCAATGATGCCAAAAATGTTCTGCCACTGAAAAACAGCACACAGTTGATGGTTAAGTGAGCTTTATTTTATTTTATTTTATTTTATTTTATTTTATTTTATTTTAATTTGTATTTGTATTTCATTTCATTTCATTTCATTTCATTTTATTTCTATTTCTATTTA
Organism: Sebastes umbrosus; assembly: GCF_015220745.1. Classification (NCBI taxonomy): domain Eukaryota; kingdom Metazoa; phylum Chordata; class Actinopteri; order Perciformes; family Sebastidae; genus Sebastes; species Sebastes umbrosus. Next base: position 22,570,907 of record NC_051270.1, read on the forward strand.
TATTTATATTTATATTTTATTTTATTTCATTTCATTGTATTTAATTTTATTTAATTTAATTTTATTTTATTTTTGTTTATTTTGTTTTATTTAATTTCATTTAATTTCATTGTATTTTATTTTATTTCATTTCATTTCATTTCATCTTATTTTATTTTTATTTTATTTTATTTTATTTTATTTTTATTTTATTTTTATTTTTTATTTTTATTTTTATTGAATTTTATTTTATTTTATTTTATTACCAACTTTGTGTGATAATCTATTACTAATTATAATCCAGTAATATAATAATCATTCCATCACTGAAAAACAGCACACAGTTGATGGTTAAGTGAGCTTTATTTAATTTCATCTCATCTCATCTCATCTCATCTATTTATTTATGTATTTATTTATTTATTTATTTATTCATTAATTTCATTTCATTTCATTTCATTTCTATTTATTTATTTATTTATTTCATTTCATTTCAATTTATTTATTTATTTATTTCATTTTTTTGTATTTTTGTATTTATTTATTTAATTTAATTTAATTTAATTTAATTTAATTTAATTTAATTTAATTTTATTTTATTTTATTTTATCTTCTCTTCTCTTCTCTCATCTTATTTTATTTTATTTAATTTCATTGCATTTTATTACCAACTTTGTGTGACAATGGGTTCACACACACACACACACACACACACACACACACACGCACACACACTGTGGGAGGGAGGGATGCATCGTTACCAACTGAACTACCGCTGCCTGCACTCTCCACTCTCCAGATCTACTCCCCCTCCTGAAGCAGCAGCAGAGAGCCGTGCTGAGCTGTCTGTCTTTCTCCGCAGAGTGAGAGTGGGGACTCAGTCCGGCCAGAGAAAGAGAGGAGGGTCACAAAAACATAAAGTACAGACCGCGATGAGGACGAGCTGAACCTTAGAGAGAGAAGAAGAAGAGGACGGTCGCTTAACTTAACTGATATGCGGGAGAAACACACGAGCGTTTATATCCCAACGGTCCCAACGGCAGCAGTGATTCCACATCAGAGACGTTAACGAGCAACGGTCGGAAGTACCTGAATACCTGCAGTGTGAACGTCAGCAGCACCGAGGCTCCGTGACATTGAGACACACAGAGACACAGAGACAGAGAAGAAGGGGACATAGAGAGACTACAGGAGAAAGTTTGTGAAGCTTGGTGCAGACACAATGCGGTTGACCCCGACAGAGTCGCTCTCCTCGGCCGCCCTGCTGCTGCTGCTGCTGGTCCGCTGGTCCGACAGCAGTAAGTAAACACTCACATGCTAGCTGCTAACTAGCTCTCTAGTCACCTCTGACATGTGTGTGCTGACTGATGATGAAATGTGTTGTTAAAGGGGCTTTAACTGGTGGATGTTTCGCAACCTTTCTGCCAAAAATAGTGCTTAAATCCACAGAGTTATGTGACCTTCTCTTGTTCTTGCAGGTTAATGAATGTCTTTCTTGTTTTAGTTTCGTTGTCTCCTCAAGAGGCCAACCAGTTCCTGAGCAGACACAGGAGGGCTAATCAAGTGTTCGAGGAGACGAAGCAAGGACACTTGGAGAGGGAGTGTGTGGAGGAAAAGTGCACCAAAGAGGAGGCCAGAGAAGTGTTTGAAAACGACCCAGAGACGGTGAGGATTATATTATTATGTCACCAAAACCACCATTAAAGTTGTGTTTTTAGTCCAAGGTTGCATGCAGCAACCAAAACACACAACCACAACACCACACCTTCTTCTTCTTCTCTATTCAGACACTGCAGTACTAAAAAAACTCTGTTAACTAATCAGAACACAACCACAACGGCTGTGGCTCAGAGGGTAGAGCGGAAGGTCGGTGGTTCGATACCCGGCTGCTCCGGGTCACATGTCGATGTGTCCTTGAGCAAGACACCTAACCCCAAAATTGCTCCTGAAGTCATAGCCATCGGTGTGTGAATGAGTATTTAGATTAGATCCTGATGGGCAAAGTTGACACCTTAGCAGCGTCTGTCATCAGTGTATGAATGTGTATGAATGTGTGTGAATGTGTGTGAATGGGTGAATCCTGACATGTAGTGTAAAGCGCTTTGAGTGGTCGGAAGACAAGAAAAGCGCTATATAAATTCAAGTCCATTTACCATTTACAACACCACACCTTCATCTCCATTGAGGCACTGCAGTACTAAAAAAAAAAAACTCTGTTAACTAATCAAAACACAACTGTTCTTTTTACCCCTTGGCATGTGTTAGAAAACATAAGGTTGTTTACATCATGTTTGTATTGACTGTAAATTGATGACTGCAATGCAACAGTAGACTAATGATTCATTGTCTGGGCTGCTGGTGTTCATGCTCCAATAAGTCTGTGTGAATGCTGATAGCTGTCAGTGTACAAAATATTCCCACGTCAAGGACATGACATGTTATCTTCTTCTTTTTGTTTGTTTCTGTGACAGACATTGAGTCAGCGTGACTAAGCTTTAGTTTATGAAATACAGTTTCTGCTATCCCTACACGCCCCTTCATACTTCTATGCACACTTAAACTCACACAGGCGTTTGTGTGTCTTAAATATATTCAATTTGGCCCTATCTACTGGAGATCTGCTTGGCTTCTGGGATGCCAAACATTGGAAACTCCATCTCTGTACTCACTATCTGTATCGCTTTATGTCTACACATGCCTATTTTTAAATATCCTGCATGTGAATTGTGCAAACAAACTCCTCTGATTCGGATTGGGAGCTACTTAGCTGTTGATCATGGGCTGAGAAATGTGTTTCATTCGACACAGTAATGCACATTGCCTCGCTAATCCGTATACATACTCCCACCCTCTTTTATGTTTACCAACATACAAAATCCATCACACTGTGTGTATTCAGGAACTTTGACTGCAGATTAGTTTCCATTCTGCATTCATGAATGCACAGATTAGCCTTTCCATCCATGTGAATATGTAAGCCTATTGAATATGTTCTATATGTGCTATATATGCCAACAAGCCCCAGAGATATAAATAGTGTAACGTGTCAGAAAACGTGGAACACTGGCTATTAAGTCTTTTGACACCTGTACATGGTGTGTTGCACGTGTCAATGTTACTCAGTAAGCTAAGTTACAGTGTGGGCCATTTACAATAGAGACTCCTGCCCAAACCCCTTTAAAATGTTAAATAATAGCAACAAGTTAAGTGAGAGATTCAGATGAAGGTTTAACTGTACGTGTTTGTTAATGGTGTGCTGGGGATGCTGCCCTGCTGTTTAACAATCGCTCTTACCCTTGAAGTTTTGCCGTTGTGAATTGTTGCGGCGAGGGGGTGAATGAGGCAATCGATGACTCAGAGATTACTCGTAAGATTATCCAATTGGACAGACATGGAAGCTGATGGAGGCAGGATTAAAGCGAAGTCGAGCTGGGTTCAGAGGAAAAGGTGAAGTCAGGTGACATTAGTTGAGTTTGAATCATCTGGACGTACATCATCCTTAGGATAGCGTTGACGTGCCTGTAGTTTTCTACCAAGTCGTACCACAAAGCTGCAGACTCATTCATAGCTGCATTATTCATTCTGAAAGTGGTGCCCATTTCTGACTCTGCATTTTCTTCTGCTGCAGCTTTCTGACTCTGCAGAGAGAGGGAGAGTTCTTGGATACTATATGATTATCTTTGGTCACACACACACAATCACACCAAGTCTCTGGTCTCTCACTTGTTAGGTGAAATAAAAAGGTGTCACACAACTGACTGTTATGACCTCACTACATCTTAACCAAATGTGACTGACCTTTGCAAATCATTTGTTGCAGCAAATCAGGGGTATAATCAAGCTTAACATTGTGTAATATGTTCCTAGGTTTAGCTGACTTTTGATAACCGAATCTTACAAGAGACTTGTTCACCTCAGTCTGCTGCACCTGGCTCCTACTGCAGCAGCAGCAGCAGCAGCTCGCTAAAATCTCTGAGCCTCCAAAGCCAGTCTTTCCAATGGTAGATTATCTGCAAATTTTGACCTACATGTGGAGGAGTACTGCAGCCAGGAGGTGGGAGGGATGCTACTACTACCAGGAATGCAGAGAATCCTCAGGAAGCCTTTGGCAAAGGGCCGCACCCATTAGAGGGAGCACACACAGATAACAGAGTAATCATATTGTAATCTCTCTCCTGACATTAAACACACACGAACACACAGACGTAAATGTCAAAATTAATGATTGTTTATAAGTTTATTTCACTCCCATGAGTATGAGCACAGAGATCAGGCATGAAACGAAACCAAATCCTAGATTATGTCAAGTATTAAAGGAACTCGCCCCCACTAATCGTAAGCATTTAGTTCTGTTTCGTTTTTTGTTTATACGCTTACCTAACTGTATCCCTCTCTTTCCACCTCTTCTCCCTGGTTTAGGACTACTTCTATCCCAAGTATTTAGGTAAGTTTTCATTCTGACTAAACTCTTCATCTCTACTCCTAACTGCCGACTCGACTGATTATATGTTTGTAATGTCTTCGTTTCATTTTTCTTTTTGTCTAGCCTGTGTGGAGAGGTTTGGAGATGCTGAAAAGAAGAAACAGGATCTGATTACATGTGTTCACAGTAAGTTTTATGCCCTCTTATCTGTATCTTAATTTTAGAGCTTGATGGCAGAACTGTGGACAGGATAATAGACGGTCTTTTTCTCATCCTTCCTTCTGTGGTTCTTGTCACTGTGTAAGTATTAGTAGAGAGAGGCACCTAGTTGTAGTGTGGGGTTGGGCTGCACTGCAGTATCCCCGCTCTGCATCACACTCAGGCACACATGCTCTCTCTAAGAAGAAAAGGAAGGGAAGATGATGAAAAGGTGCTGAATCTTTTAGGCAACTCCAGGTCAGGTTTTTGTAGCGTGACACACCGGACTGATTATGTGACTTTGAGGTAGCCTGTGCGTGCTATATGTGCGTGCGCTTAGGTATCCGTGAGTAATATTGCAGCACTTTGCTACAGTGATGCTGCAGATTGGTGAATGAGTGACACACCCCTTCAGTCGTCACATACTCACGCACTATCTCTTGGTTGAGTGCACCAGCGTCTTCGTGAGTTGGCTCAGCGGAGGAGTGACGTGAAAGAGAAAGTCTGACGTGAGTGGAGCACAGGGTTTCTGCTGCATCAGGATACAGGAGACCAACCCGGCTTCACTGCTATTGGCTGAGGAGCCTCGAGGGGGGGTTTCCATGACTCAGCTGCAGCATCATGACACGGCAGCTCATCAGCTATCTCTCTCTCACCACTTCTCTCTCTCTGTCGCTGCAATTCTCTGCCCATCTGTCTCCTGCCTCAGTGCAGACTAGCGGTGGGTGGTATACCCGTATCAAAGCACATCATTCCACTAATTCCATTTATGGAATATTTTGGACATGGGATTTTACAAACATGGCATGTTATGGAAAGATACAGTTTCGGCTTCATTTTTCCACATACCAAAAGCACAGCAGACAGTGTTTATTCTCCCACTCCTCCTCCCTGTTTCTGTTCCTTTAGGCTGCAGTTTGCAGACTCAAATGTTCTGTGAATTGCTCTGCAGAAAAATGGAATCATTAAAAACACATTTTCAATTCTCTAGCATATACTGTGTGAAGTGAAGTGAAGCTGCTCAGTAAACTTCGGAGGGCTTATCCAAATTGCCATTGTGGTAGCCCACAGTGTGTGCTTTATTAAATGAAATTAAATGTGGGCATGCTGTTAAGGGACCTCTAAAATGTTAAGCAGAGGAAACAATTGAGGCTCCTGCGGTTGGTGACCCTGTTTGCTCATAGACCCCAACATATTACTAACCAGGAGCTTTGGTCAATTTGGTCTGATTCATTTAAGGACTGTCCTTAGAAGGAGGCACATAAAGAGGCATGTAGAGATGAGCACAAGTTGCTCTGACTCAAATGATGAACAGAACAATATTATGGAATTTAGTTTGTTAAGACATGTCGAGCATCTCTGTAGAGCTGCAACGATTAATGGATTAGTTGTCAACTATTAAATTATTCGGCAAATTCTCTGATTCCAGCGTCTTAAATGTGAATATTTTCTGGTTTCTTTACTCCTCTATGACAGTACTGAATATTTTTGGACAAAACAAGACATTTGAGGACATCATCTAGGGCTTTAGGAAACACTAATCAACATGTTTCACCATTTTCTGACATTTAATAGACCCAACAACCAATCGATTAGTCAAGAAAATAATCAACAGATTAATCGATAATGAAAATAATTGCTATTTGCAGCCCTACTTCTTAGTAATCGGCCAACAATATTGCATGGTTGGGGCGGCTGTGGCTCAGAGGGTAGAGCAGGTCGTCCACCAATCGGAAGGTTGTGTTTTTTTAGTCCAAGGTTGCATGCAGCAACCAAAACACAACCACAACATCACACCTTCTTCTTCTCCATTCAGACACTGCAGTACTAAAAAAAACTCTGTTAACTAATCAAAACACAACCACAACGGCTGTGGCTGTGGCTTAGAGGGTAGAGCGGAAGGTCGGCGGTTCGATACCCGGCTGCTCCGAGTCACATGGTGATGTGTCCTTGAGCAAGACACATAACCCCAAAATTGCTCCTGAAGTCATAGCCATCGGTGTGCGAATGAGTATTTAGATTAGATCCTCATGGGCAAAGTTGGCACCTTAGCAGCCTCTGCCATCAGTGTATGAATGTGTGTGTGAATGGGTGAATGCTGACATGTAGTGTAAAGCGCTTTGAGTGGTCGGAAGACTAGAAAAGCGCTATATAAATGCAAGTCCATTTACCATCTAAAGTTTTTTTTTGTACATGTCAAAGCTAGAAAATCGTCTCCACTTAATTATGAAAAGCATTTTTTTTTTACAAATGTATAGAAATGTATTCAGTAAGTTTATCAATGCATGATTTACTAGTAACTGACACAGTTAACAGAATATTAGCTAAAATAAATCAAAATACATAAGTATGGCCGTGTAAAATGAATCATCCACATATATCAATGTATAACTACAGGCATAATTTTGATATTGGTTCTGATTGATGATATTTTAAAGTAATTCTTGTCCCTATATAGTAAGCTGACTAATATGTTTTGGTATTTTAGAGAATATTTAACCTGGTAATGCACCTTAAATGCATTTTTGGTATTGTGGTAGCTCACAGAACCCAGTTGTTTCAGATTACAGGTAACATTTAGTAAGATCTTGATGAATTGATGAAAACCTGCGGTCATCACTTTACTCAAAGCCCATCATTTTTATTTTTATGTTTGTGTCTTTCATTTATTCTCACAATTGATGGTTCACCCTTTGTTTGTTGTGAGTATCCGCTGGCAATCAATAAAACATCTCACAGCTGGAGCATGTAATTGATCGACTAGTTTGCCACTATATGCAGCGCCCACGTGTTAGTAGTTTAGTAATAGATGTATTGCTATTGGAATTAAGGTATTTCTTTGTACAGTATTGTACATCATTCAGTGAAAAAGCTGCGCCTTTGTGTTTCCCATGTGAGCTTATCTCTTTCCTGCTCTCCTAACACTGTCCTTTTCTCTCTCTGAACTCCAGCTAACATGCCCAGACTTGTCAAGCAGTAGAACTCCACTGCTGGGAAAAGGAAAGTGCATGGAGAGAGAAAAGATTTACACATGTGCTCACTAACACAAGCTTGGTGCGAAAGAGAGTGCTCAAGTGAAACTATTTAATAGAAAAAATAAGACAAACAAAGGTTGAATTTCTATTTGATCTTGGGTTTTTTTTTAGCTAGAGGACAGGTATGCTGGGAAGGACAGAATTAGGGCATCTCCTGCAGGAGGGCTTAGGCAGCATTAGGCTATTTATATTGAACTCCTGATATGCAGAACATGAGATATGCCCTTCCTCTGTCTGGTATCAGTATAGAGTTACACTCATCGTATGCATCCGGTTTGCGCAGACTCAATTTGAAAGCAATAATCACACCTCCTTCCTCTGTGTCTGTCTGTCTGTGTTTGTTTTTTCTCATTTGAAGATATTCCAGACCAGTGCTCTCCTTCTCCCTGTAATGCCAAAGGTACGGTGCGCTGCGAGGACAAAAAGGGCGACTTCCTCTGTCACTGTTTCACAGGCTGGGCAGGAGCCAGATGTGAGAAAGGTACTGTCATTGCTATGGAAAGGGGAAGAGGTTATATAGTTGAACACCGTGTGCTAGAGCTCAGCAGAGGTTGGATTTTTGCACCGTCACTTTGTGTTATATCCAGAGTCTCTAGATAGATGTCAAAGTGTCTGTGACCTTGATTCTGACTGTCGCCTACACTGATAGAAAGATCTGGCTTCCCATCACTGTCATTAGTCACATACTTGTCAAATATTTTAATTGTTTCTCATCATGTTGATGTGACTGTTTTTTATTTTGACCTCACAAAACTCTACTTCTAGTGTTTCTGTTTCACTTTTATCTTAACAAGTGCAGCTGTTGTTGTTGACATGCCTCTTTAATATCCAACTGCTGCTGCTGCTATTAATGATGTGTGAATGGTGTGTCAGGTCAATATGAACTGCATGTACGGGAACCCACAGCAGGAATCTATTTGTCTCATTAGAGGTCAGAGCTAGTTACTGTATATAGATTTGAGGGGAGGCTAGCACTGAAAGTTAGAGGATTCCACTTTTACAAGGGAAATGTAACAAAGTGTATAAGCGGGAACTGGAAAACACACATAATACATACACACACACACTGTGAGGGAGAGGGAAACATGGTTGATTTATGGCACAGCCACCATTCCTCACATTTCCACTGTGACTCATCCTGCCACCTTACTGTGCGAGGAAACCAAAACAGATTCAGTTTGACTCGGTCTGAGCCTTTTCCACTTGACGACCGCACTCCTGCTAAACACTCAAATGCAACACTCAGCCACAATGACATAGTGTGTCAGTTATTTGTGAGGCGTTTAACAAAGTACAAATTCATAGGACATTTAGCATTTCAAACTTTATCAAACTGGCAATTCACGCTGTGCGCTCTTGTTCAGAATTTCAAAATTAAACTTTGAGTTACGTTAAATCTAACCTGATCCTGAATTACAATGAGAAATCTTAGCGCAAGCCAAACAGCCTATTGCTGTTCACAGCCCCATGATGATGTTTTTCCTGCGCTCATGTTGACTGTGCCCTGTACGTTCCTATTTGCAGATGTCGACGAGTGCAGCAAGAGAAATGGAGGGTGTGACCACGAGTGCAACAACACTATGGGCAGTTACCGCTGCTCCTGTCACCAAGGCTACATGTTGGTAGGACGCCACATGTGTAACGGTGAGCACATCATACAACAACTGGAATCATGTCAATACTGTAGCTGCAAATAACACTTTGTTTGACTCAGTCTGTATTTGAACACTTTTGAATCCACTTCAACTATAACAAATATTATTTCTGCTGTTATTGTTGTATATATATTTTGAATTTGCAAGGAAATGTAATGTGAGAGGTCCCTTTAGTAATCCAATGGCAGTGTTGTTCTGTCTTGTGACATAATTATCTTTGTAAGTCCATAAAGAATAAATGATTTAGTTAATGATTGAATGACAAAAACACATCAACCTCACAGACCCTTTGCCAGGTCCAACATGACAAAGTCATGTTGTGCAAATAATCATTGTCTAAACCCACAGAAGTCATGATAAAAACACCTCGACATTTCCACTTGATTTAATGGTACCAGCCTCTGAAAATGGTGTCTTCAGTGTAAATATGTGACGTAGTTTCAGAGAGTGCTGGAACAAGCTGATACTCTATGTATGTACGTATATACAGTACGATGCTGACAAACAATTTGAAGATCACATGAAAAATCACACTTTATTTTTTTTTTTTTTTAAATTAGGAAAAATGCTACGTGTGCATATCTTTGATATTCAACTTGTTATGAGTTCATAGATACCAAATATTTGATTGTGCTCCTTGTAGTTTCTGAGATACAGCCATTTTCATATCATACTATATTTAGTATTTGGGCACATGGGACAACCGTTTTTTCCTAAAATATGATAGAGTCTATAGCAAAAACAGTAGTCCCATGTGCCCAAAGACTAGATATAGTATGATACCTTTTCAGCAAAATGATTTCACAGATTTTGAAAATGTCTTCACATTTGTGCTTAGGCAAGCCCAGAGAACACTTCCACAAAAGGAAATTAAATATTTCAGTTTCAGGCACAAATGGGTTAACCAATCAGGACCATAAATTACTAGCATCTGACTTGTCACTGATTTTAATTTCAATTCAGTTAAGGTGTCAGATGTCTTTTCCTGACCCGTTTTTTTCCTGACACTAATGAGCAAAGATACAAATAACCTCCTCAGATCATGTCCTCCTAGCTGAGGAGTTGACTTTATAGTCTTCCTGGTTCTGTTGAATTTCCACCAGACTTTGACCGGTCCAGCTGACCACATTTTGTTTTCTTTCAGATGTGGATGAGTGTGAGGACCCAGGTGTGTGTGGAACTGCACGGTGTGACAATACGGACGGCAGCTATGATTGCTCGTGTGATATCGGCTATGTCTACGACAATGAAACCAAGAGCTGTGTTGGTAAGTGTGTACACACACAAAGACACACAAACACATAGTCTCATGAGAACTGACTGAGGAGCAGCTTCAGCCTCAGCAGGACTTGATGCAGCTGTGTTGTGGGGTCAGGACAGGAATGCAAAGACATTTGGAGAAATTCTGTGTAAGTAGGTAACAGGTCACCGTCTCCATGCGGTTAGAAAAAGTTAATTTCAGGTCGGAAAATAAATATGCAGACTGACGCTGTGATTCACCTTTGCTTGGTGCTCTTTTTGATTTCAAATGTGGTCAGGACAGAAATAGTTATAAAAGCAAAATAAATGAGGTAAAATGCAGTAGTCAGAATTCATAAACACACAACGAGACCTGCCATACTTTAAGTTTACATGTTAGAGAAGTGTTTGTCACTTTTCAGAGTCATCTTAAATGTACCAAATCCTGCTTTAAACATGCAATGATCTGAAAACACCATGACAGCCAACTGTACAATCACAGCAGCATTACCAAGCCTAATCCTCAAGTAGCCTTGGACCTTAATAAGTGTAATGTTAAGATGTACAAATATGCTCAACATACACTTTTATACTCAAGGAATGGAAGGATGTTCGAGGCCAAAAACCTGCTTGGAATGTCTTGGAATTTAATAAGTTAACATAATAAGATAAACAACCACGACATCAGGTCTGTTGGTAAAAACATTGAATAAGAATTCACAGACTTAAAAGTCATTAATCACTCGTGATCCCTGTTTTGCTCTGCAGTGGAAACCAGACTTTTCATAACCTCTGTGTTCCTCCTCTGAGAATTAACGTTTATTATAGCCAATCTTCTCATGGCCATGTAAGGTTGTACATGGAGCGGGGAGATACAGTACCACCCAGTCAACGGCAAAGACCACTTGACTCGAGTGTTGTTTGCATTCCCCGATGTGTTGACAGAAGAGATCTGATATATTTTTAAAAGCTTGAGGATGTTTTTTAGGTCCTTGAAAGTTTGGACTAATGATAACTTCATGAACTCTCTGATTCTCTGTAACCTTTTATACCTCACTCCTGACTTTCATCTCTCCTTTTCTTTTACTTTCTTCAACCTGCTGTCACTCGTCAGATGTGGATGAGTGTGAGGCGCACGTGTGTGCAGAAGAGTGTCTGAACACTCCAGGGAGTTTCCAATGCTTCTGTGATGGTCGTCAGGGCATGAAGCTGGGCCAGGACCTCCGGAGCTGTAAGGTGAAATACATATAGCAAATTCATAGTTCAGCTCTCACCTTTGTTGTTAAATGTGAACTATAAACTGCATTCTTGATCTGTTAAAGCATTTTGAACTAGTCGTAAATACACGAAGGGTGCTCATGAAGTAGCACCATGCGTTATCTCAAGATTTATGTTTGTGTTTTCACAGCCTATAACTCCCTGTATGTCGCCGTCTCTGAAGAGGAACTCTCGTTCCCTCTACCTGGGCCGCATGTTCAGCGGCGTGCCAGTAGTGAGGCTACGTTTCCGCAGGAGGATTCAAACTGGGTGAGAAAATTGTTACTCTCTCAACAGTTTCTACAGTTTTACCTTAGTTATATTGAGTATGAAGACAGATAAATGATTAAATGGACTCTTCCAACCTGCCGGTTGTTTCTGGTAGGACCGTTTTAGTTTCAATTATAGATGAGATCTAAAAGGAAGTATTACTCTGGCAGCAATCTATCTCAATGCTGCCTGAGGAAATGTATCAAACTCTTATGTTGTCTAACTTTCTGCATGTTTGTCTATTTGTATGCATTAGAAGATAAAATAATTCAGTTTTATTAGTATAGTTTAAGATCATTAGTATAATTTAAGATTTAGGCTTTAATCAAATCCCGTTTTTAAAGTGTTGTCCATATTTTTGTTTTTGATTGGCATGTTTCTGTTGAAATGATACCGTGGGCTGAACAGCCACTTGGTTTGATGTCTTTAAGGGAAACATATTTCGTTTTTTTTACCATACATAGTCACTCTATGAAGTTTTATCAGCTAATTCTAAAAAAAATGTCTAATATTAGCTGGGAAAATGCCACCCACTAAGTTTGAGTGCCAAGTGCATAGCAGTTCAAATTATTTTGGTCACTCTAAGGAATTGTTTTTCTTCGTGTCCTTTCTTTCCTCTTTTTTTCCCTTCATTTAATATTTATTCTCAATTATCTTTGTCATACAAACTTACTTATTCAAATACACACTCTGTCACTGCTCCCCACCTCCCAGCTTTTCTGCAGAGTTTGACTTCCGCACCTACGACCCTGAGGGCGTGATCTTCTTTGCCGGAGGTCACATAAACAGCTCCTGGATCGTGCTGGCAATGCATCATGGGAAGCTGGAGCTGCAGCTGAAGTACGGCACCGTCAGCAGGGTCACCAGCAGCGGACCCATCGTCAATGACGGCCAGTGGAGAAAGGTTGGAGGTTTTCTATCATGAACAGTACATTAGCTTAATTAGCTGATTGAGTGCTTCTTCTTAAAGGCTTCTTTAAATGTCTCATTTCCCTCTCAGATCTCGGTGGAGGAGCAGGGTCGGAGTCTAGTGATTAAGATTGACAGGGAGGCCGTCATGAAGATTGCAGTAAACGGTGATCTGTTTACGCTGAAGAAAGGCATGCACGAGCTCAACCTCACCGTGGGAGGAGTCCCCTTCAGAGAGGACGGCCTCGTCAATCAGGTGTTTGTTTGTATGTGCTTGTGTATTTTCTTGAATATACACCTAAGAGAGATGTTCTTTACATATTTCTCAACTGGTATGATCATGACGTAGGTGAACCCCCGTCTGGACGGATGTATGAAAGACTGGAGGTGGTTGACGGGGGAAGATACGTCCATACAAGAAACCATTCGGTCCAACGACAACATGCAGTGTTTCAGCACCGAGGATCGTGGAGCGTATTACCCTGGCACCGGCTTCGCTCTCTTCAACATCAGCTATGGTGCAGTGTGTGCATGTGTGGGAGTGTTATGCATAGCGTGGCTGAGGGTTGTATATCTGAGCTTAATGGCTTCTTCTTACTCAGTGTTTAATTTGTTTGGGTGAAAGTTAGGTGGCTCTCGTCATCGCCTACTCTTTTGTCAACAATTCGCCTCATCTTTGTTTGTCGATAAAGTTCATGACCGGCTGTTCTCTCACTTCCTGTTATAGTTACTTCAGAAACACAGAACCTGAGCGTACAGTTGACCCTGCGTCCAACTTCTGCGATTGGAGTGCTGTTTGCACTTGTTCACCAGGACAGAGTCCCTCTCTCCATCGTTCTGGCAGACTATCATCCCGGCACCGATGAATGGAGAGATGTGAGTACTTTAAAGCTCTACCTGTGTCTGTTTGTAAAATGTTACTCTTGTTTGATCTCCAAACTGACCTTTTGTGTGTCTTCAGTTTGTTCTGGTATCTGTAGGTGATGTCATCATTGCCAGCTCTCCAGCCCCCCTGTGTGACGGCGAGAGTCATGAAATCCAGGTGACGATCTCAGGCAACCAAACCCTGCTGCTGGTTGATGGCCAGTCTGGACGTAGTGAAGACACCGACATTCCTATTGATGTCCTGTCACAGTCCAGCACCTTTATAGGAGGCCTCCCTGGTGAGGACATGCACATTTCTATACACATTTAGCAGGATGTTATTTAAGCAAAGCTTAAAGACAGCTTGTCATTTAACAAAGACACACACATGCACATTATTTTTTTGCTATTCATGTATTTTACTTCAGTGAAGAAAAATGTTGTGCTAGAACACATGCAGAGTCAAAGCAAGTATTTGTCACACGTCGATTTTAAAATTGAAAAGCCACACAAACCTTGTAACATCCAGTTTTCTTGAGCCGATCAATTGAATAACGTAAAATTATATTTATCTTCCAGTCTCTCTCTAAACACTCTTAGCTTCCACATGTCAGCAATAAATGATCTTAACCATCAGTGATGCACGGGGCTTCGAGTGAGCTTACTTGAAAATATTGCGGGTTTAGGCGGATAAAAAAGTGACAAAGCAGCGTTCCGAGTAAGTTATTAATAACTTACAGAAACCCTCTCTGTGTCTCTCTCTCAAACACAAACACACACCAGCCGTGGTGGCGGTACGTAATTTTAACACATTCCAACACACCTCCACGTTATGCGCTGTCAAGAGGTCGTGGTCATTTCACATATATTTGAGATCACGATGCAGACACACACAAACCGCAAACTGCGGCACTCGAGTCTGCTTGTCTCTGTTGTCTCAGACCTCAGGCCTGACATTTATTGTGCTACTATAATGATAAAGTTGGTGGTTTGCGGGTCGGGTCAGGTTCGGGTGGTTGATGAACGCATATTTTTGCGGGTTGGGTGTTGCGGATTGGCTCTCATAACGGGCTCTCATAAACCCTGACTTTTACCCACGAATAATGAGATGAGGTCATTCCTGCAAAAATCCTACAATTTATTAGTGGTTCACTTTCTTGTACTGTGTATATAGCAAAACCATAATAATGATCCATAGTTCTGCAGTGGCTGGCAGCTGATTAAATAATTCAGGATCCAACATTCCCCACATTGGAAAGAAACCATGATAAGGATTTTGTCTTTTTCGCCTTGTTGCAAATTGTGATGTCGTAATGCGTTTGCTGAGTCTGACTTATTCCACACACTGACTAATACTGTTATCACACTTACGGTTAGGTCTCAGTTAGGGCTCCCACACAGTCCATCTTGTTATCTGCTGAATCACATATTGTTGTTTCCTCCCTCAGATGTTCCTCTGGTGTCCACGCTGGTGTCGGCGCCCTACAGCGGGTGCATGGAGGTCAGTGTTAACAGACAGCCTCTGGACTTGGACCAGGCCATCCACAAGCACAACGACATCCGCTCACACTCCTGCCCCCTGCTGGACTCTCACCAGTGACCAGCGCATCAGTCTGCCAAAACTGATCCATAAGCAGTTCATTGAGGCAATGGAGAATATTTCCAATATATTTATAAAAGCTTTGACCAGTGGGGAGATGTTTAAGATTGGAATGTAAAAAATAAAAGCTGGACCAGGCGTCGTGGTTCAGCTGGAGCCTTAGCCCACGATCACCCTGTCCTTTTACTGTGATGACACTGCTGCCTAGTATCTCAGTATAATGACTCAGTAAGGCAGTTAGTCAGCCAATGAGCAATGCCCCCCTGTACTAGGCAGAATATATGGGAATAAATGCTGCACAACATTGCCTCAAAAACTGCCCATGTATCACAGCCTTGTAAGCCCACAAGAACACACAGGGCCTTATCTAGATCAATGCCCACTGGTTGGTCTTGGGTCAGCCTACTACAGCTGGCATCCTGTGCTTAAATGCAGATCCTACTGGAACTGTGTAGGCAGAGTGACTCTTCGCTGCAGCGACTCCGCTGATAGAGCTGTGGTCATGCTGCTTACATCCAGTCCACCTAAAGGCCCATGGGGACCAGATAAATAGTCCTTCATCAGCTACCCTACTCAGAGAAAATGTGTGAATAGGTGCTTCATGAGTGTTTGCTGCATAATGACTTTAGGGGCTGATTGGGGACTAAATCAATCTTATTTGCTCCTACCAAGCTGAATCCCCTCCGTCACCACTGCAGGGGTGGCGTGGTATTAGGCACAACTTTGTGTTCTGTAAAAAAAAACTTGCACATTGTTGCAGGTAGCGATGGACTGCGCGTAAAAGCCATTTTCTTGATTTCCTCGTGTCTAAAGCAGCACTCCATGTCTGCCTGCAACCTTAAAAATCAACCATGTGCCTACAAAGAGAGCAACCAACCCAAACTTCACAACCGCTTCCCTCCAAACAGGTTAACCATTTCACAAAGGTGCAGTACTGTAACACACACACACAGAGCTAATACTTCTTCTGATGACATGTTGTGCTCATTGCAGTTAATACACTATGCATTACAGTCTTTTAAAGACCCGACTGACACCCTGATTCTCAATAATCTTCGTCACTAAGGCCCCTTCTTTCCCTCAGAATCACCCACTCACATATAATACCTGCCGTATACGGATCTGAGGATGTTAGATGAGTCTCACAAGCACAGGGAGACAGGAAGGGGCCCTCTCCATGAAGGAGAGAGCGAGCACTGCATCGAACGCACCACACAAGCTACTGAGAGTAAAAAGAGTGCGCTGTAATATACTGAATATGTAAATAATGTGACTGTACAATGCTTTATAGGAGACAGAAAACAAAAACACTACCTTGTGCTCACTGAGGTTTTCTGCACATTTAAGTTGATCCAAAGTCAAACAATAATCTGAGTCTCTGCTTCCTAAAAACGTTTGAGCGACAAATACACAATTATTTTCTTGAAGTAGGAATTGGGAGACTGTGAGAGCAATAGCTGGGGATCAAAGTATCATAAATCTTTGGGGACTCAGTTTTTTTTTATTTGATTTTATAGGTGCTGAGCAAATCAAAACACAATAAAAACAAAGAATGTCAGGAGCATTGTGACTGAGAATGCCAAAAGGGCTCCAGTGTTATTTTACTTCCTTCTGTAATGTATCATTTTCTAGTTTTCTGATGAATGAATGCCAGAATATAGAGCTTGACGAGTTATTGTTTTGTTTTTTTTACCATGAGTTGTATATTGAACTTGTCTTTAGTTTTCATTTTTCACTTTAACTGCCAGTAACGTGTACAATGCTGAGAGGAGTGTGCCTTTTGAGTTTCAACTTCCCTCAACAGTGAAAATCCTATTTAAAAAACAAAAAATAAAAGCAGTTGTATGAACACCATAGAGTAAAAATTGTATTTTCAAAAAATGCATTTGTATGCTGTGTGGTTACTTTAAGATAAACTTTTCATGCCTTGCTCCGTGTGTGACATGTGGTTAATCTTCTAAATTCAAGGTTTACTTTATGTGCTAGCTTTTTCCAATACAGCTTTCGACTGTTGATAAAATAATTTTATTTCATATGAATTCAACTTTTTATTTGTAAGAGGAAGAATTGTGTGACAATTACACAACAATACAGTAAAAACACCTGGTACTGGAGTAAAAGTTGTACTGGTGCCATACTTTAAAATGAGAATTTAAAGGAAAAGTTTGACATTTTGGGATTATTCCCTTTCTTGTCGAGAGATGAGAAGATTGGGAGAAAGTGGCTAACTAGCCTGGCTCTCTCTGTAAAACTGAATTCTAATTTAAATTTAAACTTTTAGTTTTTATTTTAATTTAACAAGTGAGATAAAACCTGTTAATTAGTGAGCTTTAGATGTGCTGGAAGGCGGATTTTGTTACCTTTCGATAAAGCCAGGCTAGCACTTTCCCTGTCTTTATGCTGAGCTAACCGACTGCTGGTGGTAGCTTAATATTTTCTGGACACACATGAGTGTTATCAATCTTCTCATTTAACTCTTAGCGAGTAAGCAAATAAAGCACATTTTCCAAAATTGTCAAACTCTTCCTTTAAATGTGAAATGTTGATGAAGCCCTTACTACACATGTATTTGTATGCATCAGTGAATATATGCATTTCTTAAAAGTGCCTCTTTAATACATAATGTATTTTATAACAGCTACAGAATCCCTCCCACATGCATCATCAATAATATATACAGTATACTGACTTTAAAGTGCACATTAAATGATTCACACTAACATAGTTAAACAACAGCAACATCAGCGTCATTTACTCTCCCGTTCACATTTCAAGAAAGCCCTTTTAATTGCTCCTACACTAGTTTGGTATAGTGAGACAATACACAAGAAGACGTGTAATCCAATCTACACAAGTTAGAACACAAATAACTATCAGATCACAGTCAAGTGTACTACTATACACATATTCACATGTAATATGTAAGCATCTGGAGGCCAGCTTTAGGCTTAAAGTTTGACATTTTGGGAAATACGCCTATTTGCTTTCTTGCTGAGATTACGATGGCAACTGCCAACAAGAAATAGTCCTTAAACTAACGAGATATAATGTGTTAAGAGGTGCTGGTAGGCAGGTTTTGTTTCTGTTGTACAGATCCAGGCAAGCTGTTTCCATCTGTTTCTAGTCTTTGTGGTAAGCTTAGTTAGCCGGCTTCTGGCTGTAGCTTCATATTTACCTAGAGATATTAGGAGAGTGGAATTAATCTTCTCATCTAATTCTCAGCAAGAAAGCGAATAAGCATATTTCCCAAACCGTTTCCTTTAATGAATACACATGAAATAACTTAATCATGTCTAAATAATTACACTACATAGTTATAAATCTGTCTCTCCTAGGTGCAACCACAAGAAATTTATCATTTCTATCAGTACAGAGTAGTCGTGACGGTCACAGAGGGTTTTACCGTCTACAAGGTCACCTATGAAATGTCTTGTGCTACATTCAGTCTGACCAGATCAAAATATTTTTCTCCCAACACGCCCCAGATGTTTGTGTCAGGGGCTCAGCAGGCGTAAGGTGGCGGTTTCTCAAAGGGGCTGTAGGTGGAGCCGTAGAGGACGGGGGCGTTGGGTGTCAGCATGTAGCCCCCTGGTTCCTGGGTGGCTCCCTGAGGTTGTGGCTGAGCCTGAGAAGGCTGCTGGTTCTGGTTCTCCTCAGACAGGCCGGAGTTGCAGGCAGGGCCTCCGTCAGGGTTCATCTGGGGAGTAGCAGGAGGCTGATAGCTGCTGTTATGCTGTGGGAGAGGTGAAGAGACAGGGAGTGGTAGCTTGCATCGGTATGTGGAAGTAGAGCCAAAGATAGCTAAATTCTGACATTTTTATGTGAGGTGTGGTTTTAATTCTCTTTGTGTCGTTTTGGTCCTCAGAAATATCAGCAAATATTAGCCATAAATCAGTAATAAAACTGTAAGGCAAATCAGACAAAGTCACCATGATATAAATAAAACTATGCATCTGCAGATTTAATAAAGTGATTGGCTTGTTTAAGAAGCACAGCTCTTATCACCGTTTACTTTATGGCACCAATTCAGAAAGCATCAATCAGACATTCCTGTTTTTAACAGGCTCTTGGATGACCATCACAAAGAATTGTCTCATGAAACAAGACCAGCAGAAGAAGTCGTCTTTATGTAGTATGATGAAACGGGGTTCATTCCTCAATAAACAGTAAGATTGAGGGTACATGGTTTTAGTACAGGTATCCACCTCCGTAATGTGATGTGGCAGCCGTGCAGATTAATAGTTTTCTTTCTGGTCAGGTGCTTTAATGTTAGAATGAAACAGCTGTTCAGCAAAAATAAATATGATCCAGTGCTGTTACCAAACGAATACACTGGAAAGGAAGATTCAGCTTTTTCACAGCAGACATTTTGACTTGTCATAGTAGGAAAAACACAAATAACATTAACTATGGCTCAGTTATATTCAGGTGTCCCAGTAAACCAGCATAAACAATACCAGGACCCTAAAACTGAGGCAGCTAAATTTATTTCAGCCATCATTAATTTTGTTATTCACACCTGTGCTTTACAGTGTATTAATATACATTTGTCTTCAAGGCCTATTAATTGCTCTTTTTTGTGTTTGTGTTCTGGGGCCCCTACCTGCATGGTTATTGGATAGTTGGGGTAGGCGGGCAGCGTCTGTCCTGAAGGGCAGAAACCAGCGTAGGTGACCATGTGCTGGGTCGGGTTGTACAGGATGTGGGGTGGCGGCGTGGGGCTGGGAGCCGTCTGAGAAGTCGGCTTCTGCTGCACGAAACAGTAAAAATGAGCGTTAAGTTACACATGAAACACACACTTCATTATATAAAAGGTAATGAAGTATGATTGCTGCCTGTAGGCACGATAATCGTAAAATCAGGACCATTAAGATTGATAGAATAAGATCAGAGATTTTCATGTCTTTGAAGCTTTGACTCATGGCAGAGAAACTTTCTTGTGTGAGCAGTAGATTTTTGATAATGTAGTGAGTGAGGCAGTGGAACAAAAATATATCTGCACACACATATAAATCAATATTATGTTTCAGACAAAGCTTTGGTAAAGTAAAAGAGCAAAAAAGAGGTTAAAATAAAAATAAATTAAAAACATAAAAATGCCAGTATACAACACAGTGCAGTATTTAGTTGATACAGTTCAATCTCATGAGTTTTGGTCATTCAGGAACCATGTTGATTAGATTCAGGCAGAGCACACCTCCACTTGGTAGTTTATCGTCACAAGTATAGTAAAAATCCTTCATCAGAGTGCCTTTTAGATCTTCTTCCTTTTAATTTTCTTTGCCTTTAACTCCAAACTACACTTTTTTTTTTTAAATTTCGCGTCTATAAAGTAAAGATGCACTCCAATTTTCTCTTTTTTTTGGGCTCCTGCTCACCATATCCTTGTACGCTCCGAGCATGGCAGCGGTGATGATGCCCAGGAACAAGCAGATCACATTGAGCACCACTGAGGCCCAGAGCAGACGGTACAGGTGGATCACATCCGAGCAGCCGCTGACCCCGGTGAACTCGTAGTATTGTGTGTGGAACTCTGTGCTGGAAGACGAAGAGAGCAGGAGTCAGTACAAATCTTAGATAAGGTAAGAATGGTTTTGTATTGTAATTATTGTTGCATTTAGATTACAATGTATCCGTACAAGAGGCCTTCTTCACAGCAGACATTGTGACTTGTCATAGCAGGAAAAGCACTGATGGCTCTGTTCCATTTAAGTGCATCAGTCAGTGAGCCAGGTAATGCCAAATGGAGTGCAGCTCTTATTAATTTCATTTACAACACCTGCAGGAAAACTACAGTCCATCAAAATGTCAGCCATGAAAAAGTATGAGAACCACTTTCCACAGCACATCATAGGTTTTTTATATTTCAGGGAGGGAAGAAAACAAAGAATCCCTCAAACTGCCCACCACTTGAACTCACTTTATGACTTTATTAAACCTTCCAGGCAGCTGTTCATTAGCTAATAACTGAGTAGTAACGTATAGTTGCAAGCAGGGAGGGACTTTTTGGAAAGCTCTTCCTCTTGTGTGTGTTCAAGAGCTCATGGAAACATCCGGGATTTTGAAAGTTGGCGTTAGAATAGGAACCTCTTAAATGCAAGAAAGTGACAGATTCATATGATCCAAGAGTGATTTTCCAACAGTGGAGCCTGTAAATACAGCCAACATTTTCTAGTATGCTGTTTTTTACATTGCTCTCTACTGTATTATCATACTAGTATAACATTATAACAGGTAGAAAGTTGGAAAAAAAAAGAAGTGAAAATACTCTGCAGTGATGTAAAGCACATGCAAATTGAAGTTAATTGGATTAAAACTGTATGGTCCGTGTTTATTCAAAATAAGGTGCACTCACTCACATACACACACACAAATATCAACAGCTGGTGGTGTGTCTCACCTCGCACAGTTGTACAGGTAGCAGCAGTAGCAGGTGTTGCTCCTCAGCTTCATCTTGCACGTTTTGTCGTACGAACGGCATGACACCTGCAGTGTCAGAGGTTGGAGAGGTTCTCAGAGCTTTAATAATTTGTAATAAAAGTTTTATAAACCTCATGAAAATGGATACGACAGCCAGATAAGCAGGTCTGGACAAAGAAATACATGAGGAAACTGTCTACATGTCATTTCCAAAACTTCTATTTGCTTATAATTTGATACAAAGTGAACTTTAGATGCAATTGTTGCTCTCAGTGCAGTAACATTATTGGACCACTAGATGTCTCTACACACTTTGTAACTTTTTCAGTTAAGCGCCAAAAGGCTGCAATAACACAGAATATAATCCTAAAATGCATTTCAAGCATCATTTAAAAGACAAGATCTGAGACACAAACGTGAAGCAGTGTGTGGGAGGAGGAAGGTGAATGGAAACCATACATGAGGTGAGGTGAGGTTAGGTATTTAGATTGTTTAGACCTTTTTCACAGCATCCATTTAGACATGAAACAGTAGGAGTCACCAGTGATAGTAATTAAGGTTTCATTCAGGTCAAACAGAATCAGGGTGCTGCTATTGTGCATGTTGGCTCACTGGAAAGGCTTCGCTACACTAAATGGAGCAGAACCTTTATTAATTTAATTTATTAAACCAATGTTTACCTGCTGCAATTTCATGTCAATATCGCTGCTGTGAAAAAGGTCTATTGAGAAATGACTTTGACATTTATACAATATAGACAATGGCAGGTGTGTACACGTTATATGAATCACCTCAGTATAGTAGCTGTCGTAGGCGTAGCCCGCTCCACTGGAGTAGAAGTCACACATGTCCTCCTGCAGGGGCCTTATGTCCTGTGTGTTAGAAAGATTAGAAAAAGAGAGGAGAGACTCGATTTGTTAAATAAATGAGCCACACAGCCTAATATAGGATGTATACGATGTTTTTCTGTTCTTTTTTAGAGTAAATCTCTGATTTAAGGGTTTCAATGATGCACTTTTTGCCTGAACCCTGGTTTATTCTGTCCATTGTCCTCTGTGTCACTGCAGCAGTGAAGGTTTACAACATGTGCCTGCTCAAAAACGTCCACCGCAAACCAAACCTCACTGGGCTTTATATAATGTGAAAGGTCATATAATCATTTTCATTGTCCGAAGCTTCAAGGTGCAATAAAATATTAATTTTACTGTCCCGTGAGCACAAAATAAATATATCTGCAGAGGGTTTGATAGCACTATTGATCAATAACAGTGACTGTGCCAGCTTTTTAAACTCTCTCTTGCTCATATTAAGAAACTCATGAAATGATTTAGGCTGAACTGTTCTGTCCGTGTATCCAAACACCGAGAACATCTAAGACATCCAGTAAGGAAGCAACAGTGACCTTATTTGACCTCTCTGCATTTTCTGTTCATTCCATGGACTGTATATAAAGATGGACGACGCGTCTCCACTTCCTCCCACTGTACAAAAGTGAAGCCAAAATATATATAGATTTTGATGTCATTTGGAGCCAGAGTAGCGCAGTAGTGATCGGGGGGGGTGGAGCCACGGCATCGAGGTCCCACCCACACACCCGGCTGAGCGAATAACGAGCCGAGCGCGGCCGCAGTTTGTTAGCCTGAACCACCTATCTGCTATGTTAGCTCCATGGTAGCTGTTTAGCTAGAAAGACACAACAGCTAACCATAATATCTCCATAACTACTTTTATAATCAAACTGACACATGTTCTTTTACACAGACTTGTGACAGTTATGGGAAGTTAAAGTTACATCTCCTCTCTCGTACAATTGTCGAGGCTCTGGTTCCGCGACTACTTCACTCAGAGCAGCTGTCAATCATGACGTCTCACCCACTTTTTATAGCATCAAATAACTACTTAAAACCAAACTCATCAGAAAAATGAACACTTGAACATACATCAGAGTGATAAGAACTCTAGAAATGACAGAAACCATCTTTGGGAAAAATGTATTTGACGTGTACTTTGACTTTTTAGTTTGGCCCCTGTATCATCCGCTAACATGGAGGGGGCGGGGCTTATGACCTAAACTGCAGCCAGCCACCAGGGGGCGATCAAGATGTTTTGGCTTCACTTTTGGGAGCTGTTATGTCGTCCATCTTTATATACACTCTATGGTTCATTGCCATTTAAACAAATTCAGGTATTTTCACAAATTGAGTTTCACGCATATTAATTTACTCTGTAAGTTATTTAAAATCAAGAGACTTTGAAATTGTCGTCTGACTGATGCCATGATGTGGACAATTAATGTTAAACTGACTGTTTATGAAAATGTTTTAGAGTAAATGAGGCTTCTTCCTATGAAAACGAAGAACTCAATATAGACATTGTGTAAGAGTGAACATGTTTGTAGTGGGACGGAGAATGAAAAGGAGACTCTTTGTGGAATTGCTCTTTATGTGCTTATTTCTTTCTCAATATAAACAAATTGCAAAATACTGTATATGTATCAGACCATTGTAAGGACGTTTCCTAGAAAATCAATTCTCAGTTGAAATAGAGTTAGAGATGTATTTTTGGAAAAGTGTATTCTTCTTGGGTTGTTGCATATTGTATGTTTTTATTTACGGTGTATTTGTTTGCATCTTAATACAAGAGTTTTCAGTGACTTAGAGAAAGGTGGGTAACTTTTGGACACATTTAATCAGCCCTGTTATGCTGAATGTCTCCCCAGCAGATCTCTGCAGGTCAGGCTGAGATGAGTTGGTCTGGTCTACCTGTCTGGTGTCGTGATGCTACTGACAGATCTGTCTGATTGAATCTGCAAAGTTCCTGATCTTACTAATGTGTCTGTGCCAGTCTCCTCTGTTTCTGTTGACCTTAGTGTGACCTTAGCATGTGTGATTAAATCTGCTGTGTGTTTGAGGGTTTGTTCAGACAAAAAAAGCTTAACGGAATTAGTTTGTCTTTCTTTCTTTTCAATGCAGGCATGTAAATACATGTGATACTTACAATGAACTCTGAAGCGATAATCCCGTCCACAATGGCACAGAAGAACGCCGCGATGACTCCGATACTGATGAATATGATCGCTGCCACGAGCTTAAAGAGACGAAGAGGGTGAAAGCATGAGAAGTCATTTGGAACAAAGATTAAAAGTACCAGTAAGTATCATCAGAGTAAGTACGCAGCAAAATGTATGAGATTATCAGCTTGTGTTTTGTTTGTGTTTATTTAAATGCACGACTATAGCTATGGATTGGAAACACACTTCTTACATATTTCAAAATAAAAGAATGACAAAAATTATCAGTAGGTAAAGCACAGAGGTTGTAAAATAAATAATCAGGTAATAAACCCACAAATGAATTGGGAATCTGATGTGGAAATTTTTAATTTGCAACAACCATAAATCTATTTATAAAAATGTATGTATAACCAGAATTGTATTGTGTTTTATCAAGTATTTAACAATAAATGTAGTTTTGTAGAGTTTAGAGAGACCAGGAGTAAATACTGTATAACGACAGAATACAATAAATGATGCCACATATGCATCTATTTCTACTATAATTTAATTTTCTTGAGTATTTATTTAATATGCCAGAATTTGTATTGTATAAAGGCAACGTCTAAATTGTATCATAAGCTTAACACACACACACACACACACACACTCTTGCACATGTAAGCTTTCTGCATGTGTGTGTCCTGATTGGTCATCTGCAGCGTCTGGGCTGCTGGACGATAAAGGAAATGTACGGCCTCTTGCTCTGCCAACAGAGGTGCTTTGTGGGTAATTTATGGGCACAGAGGCGACGTACAGGACACAGGGACGGCCTTTTGTACCAGCAAGGTCAACCTAATTCTCCCAATCTGAAACACGCACACACATACACACACACACACACACACATTAACCCCAAGAATCTAATCAGTATCCTCCAATCTGTGACACGCATCTGTTCTCCCATGTAGCTTTTACTGTAGGTACTTTTCTGATATTACACACACACACAGACCCAGCTGGCTGATCACAGATGTCTGATCATGAACTTTTTATCACTGAGCATCGTTTACTGTCTGTTCAATCGCTCCTCCAAGACTGCACCTGCTGTACTGAAGCAGCAGATTAAACACACACTTTTTCTCTATCTGTCTAAAATGGTAGGAGGGAAACATCAGTTTGTTCCCAGAAGCAAAATAAAGTAAAAAGGTAGAGTAGATTAGAGTATATCTAATGATCCTGCATTGACATGAGTGACTTGTTTGATTCATGGGAGACTGATGAGGCTGAAGAAGCACAAGAAATTCAGAACAGATGCAATTAGAAGTGGTACAATGTACTTACGTTCCTAATTGGTTGTTTTTGTGGCTTTGTGTCTTGGTCCCACTAACAACAAGAGTGCTTTGTGAAACCAAGAAAAGACTTTCCGGTTGATTTTCTCTTTGTATTCTTGTGTTTTTCAACTGAAACTATTAGTTTTGACCAAAATTACTTTTTAACTTTGCAGCCAAGAAAGGATGAGAATCTAATATTTGGAGTCAACAGGCCTTTTTCACTGAATACATTTGACAAATCACAGGTGTAAATAATGAAACTAATGAGGGCTGAATTCTAGTTCGCTTCCTCGTTAATGTTATTAGTAACACCTGTGCTTTTACTACCATAACAAGTTACATTTTGTTCTATTAGGATAAAGAAGGACTTTTCTTTCAAATAAGAGTTAATTTACTTCTTTAAGGACCCCGCACACCGGCTCAGGCGTTTTCACTTATTCTGGCTGATTAGACCTCTGCTCAGGTTGAAGCTGGGTGGAGTCGTGCTGTAAATTATGTGAGATTATCAATTAACATCTACCGCAGGCTGCACTTGGTTTGTTCAGCCAATACCAGCTTTTTGAAATATGTATTAGTCTGTAATGTTTATGATCAGGTGATCCCGTTTGGCGGCCAAAAATCTACTGTTGGACTCTTTACTGACCCCCCAACTACCAACCACTGTGCTTTGTGTATGTATATCCCCTGTCAAGTACACATTGTGTACACAGTACTGCATATGGCAGCTTCATTATCTCTCCAGTGCTATGAAGATTAGCTTTACTGTATGCTAACTCTGATAAAGTACATCAAATGACAACATTTATGTACAAATAAAATGAAATTAATAAATAAAATCCTGGAATAATAGGCATACTACCTGCCCTCATGTTTTCAGTGTGTCAGTTAGTTGGTGTTAATTTGATTAAACACAACTTTATTTACAAAAGTACAACTTGTGAGCACGATATAAAGCGCCCACTATGTCCGAGGCCTCGGGGAAGTTACCTGCTTTGCCCACTTGGTAGGCCAGTCTCGGGCTTTGGAGCGTATCCAATAGTAAATCTAAAAACATGTGAGGTAAGCCCAGTCTATACACGCCCTCACAGTCCTGAGAAGAAGTCTAATCAGGCAAAATCCAGGTTGTGGCTCATCAGAAATAAACTTTCCTGTACAATATTGTGCTGTAAATGTCTCCGACAGATCAGGTTTATTTGACAAGTCAATTTTATTGAGGCTAATCTTTAGTTAACCTCAAGTGTTATATATGAAATGTCTTTATAACACAAGACACAGTGAAATGGATATTAAAAACAAGGGGATTTTTTAAATAATTTCCCTGAACAAAGTGAAATAAGAGCTGAGAAAATAAGCTCTTTTCTGGGTGGGTTTTATCTGCCGCTGGCCCAGACTCTCCACTTCATTAGCGGTTTAAATGACTGCTTTTATGGGCTGCAAGTGGGAGATGAGGCCAGCGGCACAGACAATAGAGCCTGACAACTGCATTACTTCACATTACCTTAGCACCAGCTGCCAGCACATAAAACACCTCAACACACACTCTGTCGCCCAAACCACCGAATCTCCCCTGATACAACTGAAGCAGAGAGAAAAATCAAAAGCTGTAAAAGATTAAAGGCTAACACACTGTAGATGGGTTTCTGCTCTCAGGAGATTGAAGACTGCAATGGTGGAAAGAAACTCAGTACAAGTACTGGACTTAAGCATAGCTGTGATGTACAAGTACTTGATTATTTCCATTTTACACTACTTTATAGGCTACTTCTACTCCATTACATTTCAGGGAGGGATATTGTACTTTTTATTCCACTACATTTATGTAAATGCTATGTTACTTTTTAATTTTTAAAACTTATATAAAATACAATGAATTGTAAAAGACCAGATACAACAGTAAATTTGCACTTTTTGATACTTTATGTACATTTTGCTGATATTACTTCTGTACTTTTACATTAGTAGGATTTCAAATGAAGTACTTTTACTTGTAATAAGGATTTTTTTTAATTAAGGTATTGGTACTTTTACTTAGACTGCAATTACTTTGTCGGGCAGCAGAAACAAGTTATGAACACAACACTGACATATCATCTTCTCTTAAGTTTATATGGCAAACTTGTTAGCAAACAGCTGTTTATTTACACATCCAGCTTGCATCATTAACTCCGAGTCATGTTTGTGTCGACTCAAGGTAACCTCGGGGTCGGAAAAGTGACGCCAATGTGGAAGTGCCTTAAACTTGCATTCTTTCTAATAGCCAGCAGGGGGCGACTCCTCTGGTTGCAAAAAGAAGTCTGATTGTATAGAAGTCTAAATGAGCGTACTTCTCACTTGATTTATTACCTCAGTAAACATTGTAAACATGAGTTTATGGTCTCAATCGCTAGTTTCAAGTCTTCTTCAATATAGCATGATGTTTATTTAGTAAATTATGGTCCCATTTAGAGTCAAATAGACCATAAAGCAGGGTATGCTTTAGGGCGTGGCTACCTTGTGATTGTACAGCTAAATGAGCTGAGACTCGATATAAAGCTCAGTAATTGATACATTATTATAAAGATATTGATTATAGCCGCTTTAAGTACTGAAAAAAAGAGAAATACAATAAAGGACAAAGACACACATGATGTAAGTTTTAGAGAAGACATCAGTGACGAAGAGATAAAGACACAAGGAGGATTTTTATAGCTTCAGTAAAGATACCTATCAGGTTATGTAACTAAAGTCGCTGACCGCTGCAAGGTCTTTCTCCCTCTGCTCAGTGGTCCAGTGACCAATCAAGACCACAGCTGGACACACCGGTAATAAGAAACGTGTTGGGTAAAATACGGCCCTTTAAAAGGTTCACCGTTCTGCTCTCCAAGCTGCAAGGTGACCAAAAGGACGTCAGTCTGTGAAATACAGGCAGTTACTACGGAACAAAGAACATGAGCTACATGAAGCATTTAGTCATAAAGACATCTCACAGTGTATCAGGGCAGTGAAGCCTGTTTTAGGAGCAGCACGGTGAGTGCAGATAGGAGGGAGTTTACAGACAGAATTTCATGCTTCACCGTCCTTTTGAACATTTTGGAGGACAAGATAAGACAAAAGTGGCAATATTCAAGTCATTGAGATTTTAAAAAGCGTTATCCAAGAAATGTCAGTGGAGTACAAATGTGTGTTTTGCCTGCAACACGCCTCCCATTCATAAAAAGGGCTGTTTTCTCAGAAACATTTGTGATAAAACTAAAATCTAGAGATATAAAGATTCACACTTTGCAAAAAGACACAACTAGACGGTGGTTTAACACTTATGGGTAATAGATTTGTCTTTCTCTTCATCTCTATGCCAAGTTTTATATTATGGGTGACATTTTTCAAAATTGTTTATTATCATATAGAGCTTTATGTAGGCCGTTGATTTTTCTTTTCTCCCAGAACGAACCTTCTCAGCCTTGATCAGTGTTTGTGTTAACGTCTGCATTCACTCAGCAGCTGGATGAGTTACTCAGGAGCCAACAATCAAATCATACATACACTCTGGTACAGAGCTAATCATCAAGAATGAAAAGACCATAATCCTCTATTTACACAACAGCAATATGTGTTTGTACATACATATTGTATAGTCTTAAAATGTGTATTGTACATAAAACATACTCATGTAGGCTGCTCTGCATGTCTACTATAAATTCAATTAATCAATATAAGTGATTTGTAAGCACTTCAAACATGACAGCAAATATACACAACATTATAATAAAGTCAATATAAATGTTTGTGAAATTAAATCAATACTGTAGATGATCTATTTTGTTGGTTATTGTTTATTGCTATTATCTGATTTTCATTTTTCATGTGCTAATGTTTCTGTCTATAATTGTTTTTAATCATATTTTGTATATTTTGTATTTTTTGTTTTATTATCATTTTCATTCATACCTTAATCTTATCTTTTTTATTTTGCTGTGCATTAGTTTATCTTTCTAACGTATCATCAGTCTTATAAGTGTGTCTGCCATCTGTAAAACACTTTGAACTGCACTAAAAGGTACTAATACAAATACATTTTAATTGCTCCATTGATTGGTCCACTTCAACAGAAGGGAGGGATTTAAAGTTGTTCATTTCTGTAATCAAACCCGTAAAAGTGTCTGTTTGGCAGCAGTAAATAAACTTGTCACTTCTCTGACTGTTTACAGTTCAAACTAGAAAAGTGCACTCAGTAGAGTGCAGATCTCCGCCAGGTGTGTCTCCCTCTCCGGTTCCCTTACAGCCAAGATGGCGGCGAAGATAACAAAAACGGGGATTTATTAATCTCGCATCATAACTTTAGTGGATCATATCGGGTATGGAATTAATCTGCAGATGCTCCAGTCCAGTTTTAGAGCCACAACAAATGTCAAAATGTGGCCTGCAACAGACTAGGTAAAGTATGTCGATTGCCAGAAATGCCTTTTGCTACTGAAGCAGTTGTTGATCACTTGCAGCCCCTACCGACCGGTTAAGAGGAGTGAGGAGTCAGCAGTCAATGACGGTATAAACAGTCAATAAAATAGGTTTTTCAAAAAATGTGAATCACGCCAACCACGAGAGATCCTTGAGTATACAGTCATAAATGAGCACAGAATATACTAGGTTGATGGGTCCAGTAGTGCACAACATTAGCTGTGGACAGACAGATACACACACGACTGAACGCATGATCTCCCCTCAGGCTTAACAACATCAAACCCTCCATCTGCTGCTTTAAGAGGTCAGAGAAGCAAAGGCTTGTGAGATCCAGCAAGTAACAGAAGAGCTCTCCGATGTCCGTGGCATTGTCGGTACGTTGGTTAGTTGTTCTTTAATGAGCGACCTCGCTCTGCCAGCCGGCTCTCGTGTTACAGTGCTGAGCCTCGGACACAGGATGGGAAGAAGACACCTGTGTCAGAGTAACATCGTGCCACATGTGCCTCATAAGAGACACCGTAGACCGGCGCTACTGTGGCAGCGATCTCAACCATTAAAGTTTAAAGCACAGACTTGGGAGCGATGCCGGAGAGGCAGACGGATACAGCAGGTATAAATGTCTGTGTGCTTGACTTTCCCTTACAGCCACGCACACAACACGAGACGTGAAACAACGTAACGACTCTAACGAGCCTACAGAAAATATTCTTAAACATTAAAACCTGTCTTTATCTTTGTTAAATGAATTATTGTGAGGTCGGCTGTAAACTGTTTGTCTCTACCCACATGTGAACAGCTCAGGGCGTCTGTGTATACCGGATTGTACACTGCAGTGTAACGTAAGACAACGACACCCAGAACACCACATGAAAAATTCACAACACACTTTAGCACAGTCATGGTGACAAGTCATCTCTGTCATGCCAAGACAACTGCATATTGTCTATTATAGACTATTGCTATGTGCTGTAATAAGCCTTTAAAGTGTCTGTAGTCATTTAAAAAGAAAAACTGTTTTGATGTCTGTTTAAGCTTTTTTTTTACTTTAACATTTTGAGCAGTGCCCTAAGGTCATTTTATGTAAATTTGGAGGTTTTAGCACTTTACTGTTCAAATATCTGCTCCCGTTACTGTAGCTACAAAAACATCCTGTTCTCACATGGCACACAATGCTGATGCTAATGTCTAACGGTGGCAGATTTACCACTCAAAATACTTAAATAATTTTTCAAACAATGAGTCCTAGATTTCAGATACAGGTAGACAAAGGTGGATTCTCATTTCTAGCCGGCGACTGTTGATTTTTGTCAGCTAAAATGACAACTGTAGCTAGCTAATTAAACTAACGTTGGCTGAAATGTTTTCTGCTGACATCATTTCATAGCAAGAATCTTGCTAAACGAGTCTTGAATTAGGCTTCTTGATGGCTACATAGATATTGTGACACTGAGGCAAAAAACCTTAAGTATTGTAAATATGATGTCAAACTCTTGTTTCATTCTAATGTTATCATGTTTAGCTGCTTATTTTACAGACCCGTCCAAGCAAAGGTTATAAATTTATGCTTTGTTGTATATTTTCAAAAAACATGTTTCACAAAAAAGCTTTTACAATGAGGACTAACTGTTTGGTGACCGTATCTTGGTTAACAGGTTTGGCTGTGTAAGCAGTGTAAACTTGATCAAATATAGTAGAGCAGGACAGAGCCGCTAAACGTTAGTTTCGGTCTAGTGGGACTACTTTTAGGTTAACAAAACAATGAAGAATTTGGTATTTCTCGTCCAAAATGTTATTCCTCGCCATGTGGAAACATTTAGTTACATACTGAAAATATAATTCAACAATAAAATAATAAAATATGAAAAAACGCAAATAATTAAAACATTTTAGAGACATTATTTTTGGTATGTAATCTGTTTTTTTTAATCTAATCTGGAGTTTTGTCTGAGGGAAAGGCGTTGTGTTAACAGCGCTCATAGTGTCAACAACGGAAAAAGTGCTGACAGAGCTAATACCTGGGGGAACCGGAGGGTGGGCGTTAAGCTTTCGTGACAACGCCATTGGTCGGGAATGCGTTATCAGCTGTAACCGCTATATGAGCGGCAGCAAAGAGCTTGCCAGGGGGGCATGCTCACATGCACGAACATGCACCAAAAGTACACGCACGTAACAAAGCGAGGAGAAGCTCTGATTATAACACACACAGAGGGAGAGTGACTTCATTCTCTGCTCAGGTAGACATTACTCCACTATATCTTTACATAGCATGTAGTTGTTTGATGCTATATTAATGCTCTGAATGTCGTATAGAGCACCTTTAAAATCCTGGTTATGGCTGTGTTATGTCCTGAAACTTCAACTTAATCTGTTTTTATTTCTTCTTTGTCCCTCTCTTTTTTCTTTTCCTTTTTTTTCCCAGTATTTTACGTAATGTAAGTGATGACAAATGAAATATTCCTACCGAGATATAAATGAGATGTGAGTTATTAACTTTGAAACTAACTTTTTTGCCTAATAATTAGGACAAATTCAGAGGTGAAAAACAAGGACTCCCAATCAGCTAAAGTTTCTGTGTCACTGGTGTCCTCTTCAGTCCTTGCAGAGTCTCATGCTGGGTTGTATGTCCTGTGAATGTGATACTGACTTTACGTAAATGACACAGAGGAACAGTTTCAGCTGGTTGCCACTGGCTCTTGAGTAAAGTCTGCATTTGTAGGCCACTTGACTGTTGCCACAAAGGACGCCGATTGGAGGTCAGTTCACGCTGATTTCTTTCCCCTTTTATTCCGTTTTATTATTCTGAGTCTGAAATTCTCAAACCGGGGTTTCTACTTTTGTTTTTTTTTATTCACCATGAGTTAAAAAATGGAGAATTTATAAAGAGTCAATAATCTTTTCAGACAGGTCTTCGGTCTACTCTGTTGTACAGAGAGGCACTTTGATGATATTATACCTGTGTCCCTGTCTGAAATAAAGCATCCCTGTCAGCAACTGACCAATACTAATACAATTTCCCCCTCTTATCTGGTCATAGAAGTCCAGAGCCAATCGCATTCACTTCCCCCGGCCACAAATCCAGTCATGTACTCTGACGTCGGCACAAGGAACAAGAACACATTACGGCCGCCATCGAGTAATCGGATTTGCTTCTTGCTCATAATAGAGCAATTTCCCATAAAACAGTTTAGTGAATTTGCAAAGTCTGTAACATAATCCTCTAATTTATGGTGTATATATGTCCCGCTTTCCAGGAACAATGTCTCATTTTTAGAAGATGAATATTATGAAGCTCAAAAAGCTGACAGAAGTCACCTTGAGAGAGAAAAAACAGAGACGGCTACACACTCTTTTTCTGTCCACTTAGGTGTAACAGAACAAAATCTGAAAGAACTGGCGCTAGCGGCCTCAGTTTTAGAGCTAGAGTGAAAATACTGGCATCATATAAAACTAGAAAACCTAAGGAATCCATTGGTACCAACATGTCATACTAGCTTCTCGCAAAAGAGGCTAAATAATGCTCCAAACTTGCGCTTAATTTTTGCGAGGAAAAACTGGCAGGGCCATTTTCGAAGGTGTCCCTTGAACTCTGACTTCAAGATATGTGAATGAAAATGGGTTCTATGGATACCGACGAGTCTCCCCTTTACAGATATGCCCACTTTATGATAATCACATGCAGTTTGGGGCAAGTCATAGTCAAGTCAGCACACTGACACACTGGCAGCTGTTGTTGCTTGTTGGGCTGCAGTTTGCCATGTTATGATTTGAGCATATTTTTATGCTAAATGTAGTACCAGTGAGGGTTTCTGGACAATATTTGTCATTGTTTTGTATTGTTATTTGATTTCCAGTAATAAATATATACATGATTAATTTACGATTAATTGCAATTAACTATGGACAGTCACGCGATTAAATATTTGAATCGATTGACAGCCCTAAAATTCACACATCCTGCAACTACAGAGCAACATTAACATTCATTTGGAGGTTGTAAGTCCAATATTCACTGTCCCATAGCTTAGTGTGTTTGGTGCCGGGCAGAGAAGAGTCAAGGTAAGAATATTAGGCCCACTGCCCTGCACATATCATACGTGAGAAAGACTTATTATAAGACATCTTTGCCACTAGACCCCTACAGAGATTAGCTCATCCATCTACATTTACCTGCGTGCCTATCGTGATCCAGGCAGGTCTCCACCTTTCGTCATTTATGATGTCCTATAAAAGCTCACAGCTGTCATTGTCATAAAGTTTATGGAAATTTACCTACAGCTGCTAATGAATAAAACACCAACCACGCTTTGCAACACCAACACATTACTTGAAGTCTGAAGTACAAATCGTATATAGTTAAGGGGTCTAAATGAAGACCATAAAGGTGTTAAATGGGATGGAATAAGTGAAATCATCATTATAATGTGATTTTTAAATGTGTTACAACAATGACATGAGAGTCAGAGGATCAGACTCACCATGGGTCTACGGTTTTCCACCAGGTGGATGCCAACGATACCCAGAAACGCTCCAAAACTCAGCTGGAGGTGCAAAGAGATCAAAGTGGAGGACATGATTATAAAAAAACACACCATCTCACAAT
The DNA here is from genome assembly GCF_015220745.1 of Sebastes umbrosus. Classification (NCBI taxonomy): domain Eukaryota; kingdom Metazoa; phylum Chordata; class Actinopteri; order Perciformes; family Sebastidae; genus Sebastes; species Sebastes umbrosus. Next base: position 22,606,116 of record NC_051270.1, read on the forward strand.
CATACAGTGGTTGAGGTGTTAATGACATTATAATGCTTTCTCAGTGTCAGGACAAAGAAGGTGCAACGGAAGGTGGTCGTCACTCACGGTGATGCCGGAGTAATATCCAGCAACAGCCACGTTGTCGGTGCGAGTGGCTGAGATCAGACCCACGGCCAGCACCACCAGAGCCAGAGCCAGCAAGGCCACCGTCACCCACAGAGCCGTTTTCCTCCGACGCAGGTACTGATCTGAGGATGGATGACAGGAGGACCTCTTTACATTCATTACGTCCCAAACCCTCTGAATTACAGGCCTTTCTAAACCTAATTCTACCTATAACCTCCTTTTTGCTCAAGAAAACATGCACATATTTGTCTAGCAGTGGAAGAAGTATTCAGATAATTTACTTAAGTAAAAGTACCAATACAACAATATAAAACAAGTCCTGCATTCAAAATCTTACTCAAGTAAAGGAGCACAAGTAAAAGTACTCATAGCTGGCTATGGTGGAGCTGTTCTGTTGTCTGGTTTGATTTACTGTATAACAAGGCATCTTATTTTATATGATCATTAAAGGTTTTGTCATCAACATTTTGCAGGATTTTTGTTCTTTTCACAGACATATTTTTGTTTTAGAGCACCGATCAATAAGGTTTTCTAATGTGCAAGAACTGTGGTTATAGATTTTTAAAATCCTAATTAGCAAAGTAACCAGTGGATACTTACAACAACATACTTACAACTAGGAATACTATGATCAAAAAATACTCCATTGTAAGTAAAAGTCCTGAATTCAAGTAAAAGTACAGAAGTATTATCAGCAAAATGTACCTCAAGTGTATTTCAAAGTACTAGAACTCATTGTGCAGAATGGCTCCTTTCCCAGTGTTATTATTATATTATATTATGATATAATATAATATATTACTCAATGTGGAGCCACTTTTGTGTATACTACTGGGTAGATTAGTGGTATGATACTGCATCTTATCATATAAGCAGATCATTTATGTAAAAAGTAACAAGTGTCAAATACACACAGTGCAGTAAAAAGAACAATATCTCCTTACAAAGTGGAGTAGAAGAAGCCTATAAAGTAGCAGAAAATGGAAATACTCAAGCAAAGTACAAGTAGCCTATGTTCAAATTGTAGTACAGTAAAATACTTACCAATGCACAGTTATATTCAACCAGTGACTATATGGCTCAGGTGAACATAGATAAAGTACAATATTTATAGAACAATAAATACTCAGAATAAGTTACCCTCAGGAATATGTCTAAGTACATGCAGTACTTGAGTAAATATGTACTTCTCCACCTCTGCAAACGTTTTCTTTTCCTCATCTAAAGAAGAAACCTGTCTTTGAGAACTATATCATCTACAGTATATATATATATATACACACAGAAATGTGTCCTATGCATTGAATTAAAGCACACTACAAGAAAAAAAACATGAATAATGTGTTTAAAATAATGTGTTAATGGTATTAAAGCTGGAGTCAGGTTAGAAGATCTCAGGATGAAACTTGACATAATGTTACCTGCTGGATCCAGTATTTCTGTGGCTGTTTGAGGAGCTGTCCGCTGGGTTTCAGGCTGCTGCATCTTCAGTCTGGATGAATTAAAAATCTATAATAAAAAATAAATAAAAGCAGATCAGGCAGCTGAAGCTGAATCGAGGTGTTTTTTTGTTCCTGTTGATTCAAAGCAGAGTCCTCATCCTGCACAGACAACAGGCTGCAATAAGATGCTTCTTTTTCCTATAATTCAAACATCTTTATAATACATAAAAGAGCTATTGCATATTAATTTTACAGCTGACTCTGAGCCTGGACCAGTTCAACTTTTCCTGAAGCCTGAGAGAGAAAGAGAGAGATAGAGAGAGAGATAGAGAGATGGAAAGAGAGAGAGATAGAGAGATGGAAAGAGAGAGAGAGAGAGAGAGAGAGACAGAGAGAGAGATAGAGAGATGGAGAGAGAGAGAGAGAGAGAGAGCGACAGAGAGGGAGAGAGAGACAGAGAGAGAGACATAGAGAGAGAGATGGAGAGCGAGGACCAATCAGCTCCCTGTATTCACCTCAGTGATAAATTATTAAAGTATCTATCTTACACAAGTTGAATGCAGCTTTAATACAGGATCCATGTTGTTGTTGTTGTTGTTGTTGTTATGGTGTCATGTTGTGGCTAAACTCTGTCCTATACTATATTATAAAAGGTGGTAAAAAGTGTGTTTTAATGTGCACAGACTGTGATCTGAGTGGTCATGATGCTGCAGAGATGATGTAATGTGAGTTTACAGCGCCCTCCATCGGTCAACACATGAATAAACAGGCATTGTACATACATCCTATTATTCAGTGTCATTGAAATATGAAACAAATATCAATATAACATCTAGTTTAGGGGTCAGCAACCTTTACTATTAATCATCATCTTATACAGCTTATAGTCTGAGTATATAGAATATACTGTAAATCTACTGCAGTGAGGGCCAAAGTGCAAATGTACTACAGAGTATTAGGGCCATTGAGGGAAAGAAATCTGAGATTTCCAGAATAAAGTCATAACATTACGAGAATAAAGTCATAACTTTACAAGAAAAAAATTCGTAATATTACGAGAATAAAGTAATAACTGTACGAGAAAAAAAGAAAATAACAAGTAAAATTACTACTTTATAATATTATGACTTTATTCTCGAAATCTCAGATTTATTTTTTTCCTCAATGTGGCCCTAATACTCTGCGTACCGTCATACCATGGATCTACATCAATGATAAATAAAAATGAAAATGTAAACAAAAAAGGGTTATTCATTTCCATTTTCAAAAGTCAACAGGGATAACCCTGATGTAGATGTTTGATATTGTTAGAAAAACTGTTGTTTGTAATGGTTTCAATTAAATTAAATGTACCCGCACGTCTACATCTGTGGTGGTGAAAAGTTTTAAGAAAAAAAAAATATGTTAATATATATTATAATTTCATCCATTAAAAACAAAAAAAGATACATGAAACTCTTTGTTTTATTATTCCATTTACAATAAAGATGTTTACTCTGGCTTCCATGTGTTGTGTAGTGAAGTACTGATATCACATTTGTGGTGATGAGTGACAACATACTTTATGTAGTGTGTAAGTATTGTAAGGCTTAACGTCATCAATTAGTTGATCGACAGAAAATCAACCCACAACCACTTTGATTAGTAATTTAAGTAATTTTTCAAGCAAACATACTAAACGTTCCCCAGTTTCAGCTTCTTAGTTGTGAGTGTTTTTTCTTTTTCTTTGACTTTTATGATGATAAACTGAATAAATTTAGGCTTTGGAGAGTTGATCGGAGAAAACAAGCAACCTGATGACATCACTTTGGATTTTTAGAAAATTGCAATAAGACAATAAATAAACGATTCATCGAGAAAAGTAATCTACAAATTAACTGATAAAGAAAGTTACTGTTATTTGCAACTGTAAAATACAAATTATTGTGAACAGCTCTTTAAATGTCAAAGCTTTTTCATATAAAAGGTAGCAAGGACTATAAGCTATAAAAGGTTAATAATTAAAAAAAATGTTTTCACTTAATGTCTGTCATCATATAGCTACATACATGAAATTTAACCTTTGACCTTGTACTCGTAGATTTGATTCGTAGCTGTAAACCTGAGATTCACACATACAGTTGAGTTCTGCGTGAACTTTTTTCACCCACAAACAGATAGTTGTGTAACTACAAACCTTTTTTGTAACTGTGTGGCAGCTGCCCATTCTCTGGTGCTTGCTGTCATTTCCCTTTTCCTGGGTGTTTTTTTTTTGGTTGAATTGCTGAGTGATTGGAGGGTTATTCATTTCACCTGTTGAGCAAGGTGTGATAGTTGAGAGCAGCTTGCTGCATTCCCCTCTTGGCCAATCAGGGTGACCGTGCCCTTTCTGTGGGCTTAAAAGAGGAAACTGCACACCCAGTGTCATTCTGATCCTTCCTTCACTACATGCAACATGTGTTAACAGCCAAGAGGCATTCTATTTTATATTATTATGTGGATGGGAACTGGTTCTCAGTTTTCTGCCTGATCAACTGAAGTCTGGGGGAATCAGCAACGCCACAACTGAAAAATCTTCATTATGCCACTCTACATTTGTTCACAAACTGTCATGCACAGCTACAGCTCTCCTTTTAGGTTTAAAAAATAAATCTATTTGTTCAGATATTGTTTACACATTCAAACAAAATTTAATTAATTTGTTCTGAAAGTTTTTACACATTCACACATTTGAATGTATTCATGCAAAATGTTTTCACAGACTCAGATATGGTGACACACAGTTAAATACTTCTGACTCTACTTTGACTCCATTAAAGGTGGTAGTGGTGTCTGCTTGTATCTAGGATGACGCTTGGCTGTAGGTGGAGGAACTAGATTGTGTTAATGTTTCAGTCACACACAAAACATGTTGATTTTAATGTTAAAATATGTATTTCAATTTAATAAAACATCTCTGCAGCAATGGATACAAGTTTTATTTACACGTCTGAAGCTAGAAAACGATTATAACACAGTGGAGAAACAAAAAGTGGAAAAAGGCAAAGGAAATTAAAATGCTAATTTTTTACTTGCAATTCATTCACACTGACACACACACAAAATAATCAATCATTCATTCCTCTACTTAAAAAAAAAATCCAACAGTGGGACAATGTTAGAAACAGATAATTAGATAACAAGTCAAAAGTGTGCAGCAATAAAGACAAAACATGTCAGTCCACATAAACAACATGAGTTTACAGTAAAGGGCTATAAGTAAAACTGGACAAAAAGTGCAGGTAATACTGTGAGTATCTCATTATCTATCAGAGACATGGATCCCCCTCAAAGTCTTGTACAAAAAGTGTTAAAGAAATAAACAATCAGCTGATGTAAACTCCTCCATTAACAGCTGGATGTTTTGCTGTGGTGCTCTGTGGTCGTCGCTGTCTTACGTCACCGTGCAGGTTGAGGACTTGGCCGGCTGCTCCAGGATGGATTCACGTCGCAGGTCGTTGGTCAGAGCGCCGTTGGCTCCCCAGACCGTGAGCTCGCCATAGATCCCCATCTCGATCATCTCCTCCTGCCAGGGGATGGGGATGTTCCCCGTGGCAAACTCTTCAAAAAACTGGTTGTCCATATCCTCCAGCTGCACGCCTTTAACCGTTGAGAAGGCCCCGACGTCGTCGATGTCCTTGGCGTAAACTGTCTTTGAGTCTGGCACGAAAGGGGGTGTGAGGATCCCTGAGGAGACATGAGTGTTTACTGGACATTTGGCTTGTTGAACTTTATTTTTCTAAGTAAAGTAGTAAATGTCAATTTTTTGTCATTTATGTGTCTATATTTGTCAATATAGACACATAAATAGGTCACTTCTAAAAGATGCTGTACCCCATATGCAAACATATTTTGAATTTCAAACAAAATGTAACATAAACAGCAAAAACTGAACACAAAGAGCCACAAAACTGATGAGTATTTAACCCCCAAATCCTAAATACTTCTTTATAACATTAAATATTCATTACTAACTGTGCATCAATAAACTGCAGAAAAAATATGAATCATCTTTAGTTATTCTTCATCAAAACCTCATCTATCCCCTTTACCACACCTGTGTGGGTGTGTTTTAGTTTGATTGACAGCATCCTGGCAACATCACAACTGTGCCCACAACTAAAATTTTGTTAAATCCTGATTGGTGCACAGAAATACATGACATCACCTTTCTTCAGCTGAGTGCGACCTTCTTTAAACCAGTTAGTAGAGCTAAAACTACAAAAATATGGCTTATGAAAAAGCCAAAATAGTTCAAACGTGTCTCGTTCATGTGGGACCTTACTGCTCAAAGTAAGAAGCTGATTCAAAAAAATTGTTTTTGGGGCCTTTAAGAACTAAGAAAATATTTAAAACTGCCCAAAAAGTGCATACAGATAACAAAACTCTCTTCTCTGAAATAAGTTTTTAACTGTTTTTTTTCATTATTATTATTATTTGAGCACAAAGTTGACTAGTGAAGAGGTGACAGCACTCAAGTGAATCTCATCAACTAAAAGAGGACCATAAAATTATTCAAGATTAAATACGACTGTTAGAAAAACTGGAATGAAGGTGTTTTCACATGACGATAGCCATAAGTAGATACTGACCATTCATTCTATGTATGTACTGTAGCAAAACGAAATATTGGAATACTTTAAAAAACAAAATCAGTGAGCAAAAAGTAAATACAAAAAAGACGTGCATTTGTGCAATTTGATGCAAACAGACAAGATTGTGAAACTTTAATGTTATGAAACAGACCTGCATTGAGTTTCCTCCAGTTGATCTCGCTGAAGAAGGGGAGCGCCCTGATCTCGTCACAGGATCCGTTCTTGAAGCCGAGCCTCTTGTCGACCTCTTTGAACAGCAGACCCTCACAGATGGACCGGGCGTTCTCACTGAACTTCTCTGGATACATTACCGGATCATTCAGGATCCGCTTCTTCACCACCTTATTCTCCACCTGAAAACAGCACAAAGACGAACATGGAGAGATGAATTTGTTCCTCTCATTTAAAGTCCAACTTTAACACATATTCACCAAGTCTTTAAAATGAACCAGACATTTTTAAAGAGATTTAAAGAGAATAACCAATTCAGGCATTTACCTGCACAGCTCTAATTTATTATCTTTCTGCAGGAAAATTCAGGGTATTCAAGTTTATGTTCATGCACAGTCATCTGAATATGCCATATAATACCACTGTAAATCCTCTATTAAGTAAATATATACATTACATCAATACACATAAATGCTTAATGTGTAAATAGGTAATAAAATCCATCAGTTCTCCTCAAAGTTAAATGCAGGGGTGGAAGGTAACTAAGCACAATTATGAGGTACTTTTACTTTTGATACTTTAAGTGCATTTTACTGATAATACTTTTGTATCATAGCAGTCCCTCATTCTTTGCTGTCATTTCCCATTAACTTTAGCTGAATGTCACAGTTCCTCTGAGTTGATTGGAGGGTTATTCAGATCACCTGTTGCTGCAGGTGTGCGGACTAATTAAGACTCATAATTAAGAACTGAGAGCAGCTTGGGGACTTTCGTGACAACGCCCTTTCTTTAGAGCATAAGAGAGGTGGGGAATCGTCCATGTTGATGTGTCACTGCAGGCTAAACACCAGTGTAATTAATGACATTAATTATAGTCCTGTTGCATTGAGGTGTGCCAGGGTCCAGGTATTGTGCATGCTGGCTCACCGGAATGACTGTGACACACTGAATAGAATGGGACCATAATTAATTTCATCAATTACACTTGTGTTTTGTTGTGCTATGACGTCGAAATAGCTGCTGTGAAAAGGGCCTATTGCACACCCAGGGCCCTCTGGTCCTTCCTCAACTTAATACAGAACTCATTTTAGCCAATTGACCCAGAAAATCTGGTCTTTAGGGCTTTTTGAGGCTTCTTTGCTGTCTTTCCTTTTCTGATTCATGCAAGAGTTTGTCGTTTTCTACAGATAACCTAATGCCTCCAGGCTTTATTTTGGGTTCATTTTCCTCCTTCATACACATTTCCTTATTATCGAAGAGGCATTTTATTATAATTGAAGAGGCATTTTTACATCATTATTATTATTAAGGAGGCATTTTTTATTGTGAAGGCACTTGTGAAATGTGTTTCTCCAAGTAGCTGTTAAATATTTCTGTATTATGTGGTTGGGAACTGGGGAATCAGTACCACCACATACTTTTACTTAAGTTAAATCTTTTATATGTAACAAAGTATTTTTACAGGGTGGTATTACTACTTTTATTAAAGTAAGACATATGAGTATATTTTCCACCACTGGTTAAATGAGGGCTTCATATTTCACAGCAGTGTCAGCATCAGGCCACAAGTGGGCGAAGTAGAGCCATCAAATCTTTAAAACCTGTTACTGTATTTATTACCCACAGACTGTATTGAGTCTATGGTATTATCACACAGGTTTAGTAAAAGCTTCAAACATCACATGACAAAGAGGCAACAGCTAGAAGACTGTAACGAAAGAGACAGAGAGCCAAAAGAACATGTTTAAAGCACACAATAAATGTAAAAACTGCTCTAAACGTGGTCACACAAAGGATATTTACCTTCTCTCCTCGGCTCCTGAAGGGTCCTTTGGCAGCCATGAACTCAAACAAAGTGACCCCCAGAGTGAAGTAATCCACCGAGTAATCGTACTCTTCTCCTTTCAGCAGCTCAGGAGCCATGAAACCTGCAGGTCAGAGAAAAGAGGTCACGACCTTTCAATTTCAGTACATTTGGATAAGACAGATATGTTTTTTTAACATACTTAAATAAGTAAATCTGCATGAATAGTGCATCTCTTAAAACAAATCCTGAGATGCAAGTCACGTTATCACATTTCACTCATTAATAATACAGCTGCTACTACATTAACTCAAGTACTGTACCTGATACTTCAGTACTTCTATTGTTGTTCAATTTACGTGCTATTTATTCGACACTGCATGTCAGATGGAAATGTTGTACTGTTTCTTACTCCGATATTTATTCACAGGTGCAGTGACTGGTTACTGGTCACAGATTTAGTTTTTTATGAATTATAAACTCAGAAAATACGACAAATTAAACTATCTAATGTATAGTAGTACTAGTATACAGTATGTTTGGAATTGCACCACCTTATCTGATTTTAGAAATTAGTTTTAGAAATACTGTCTAAATTCCCTCAGAACACCACCCGAGAAACTTTTGACAAGACACCAACCGAACTCTGTACAACATTTTTTTTTTTTTTTTTTATCACAACATTTCACATGTAATAGTGGGAATGACGGCTCACAGTAATGATGAATAATAATACTGGAGACAAAGAAGAAGAAACTTCCAATTGATCATCCATTGTGAATCTGAATTATGGGCTTGATGAATATGGGTTTATATTGTTTTGAAAAGAAACAAATGAATCATGAATCTTGAGTTAATTTTATTCATTTCAAAAATGATATATTTTTTACAAAATAGGAAATGAAACAACAATAGGCCTATCAGATTCAGCACATATACATATATACTGTGTTTATACTATCTTTTCATGCTGATATTGTATTTTAGAGCTGATATTTGCTCTGTTTGTTCATTGTCCTCTGTTATAAAGTGGCAGCAGAGTTTCAGTCATTCAGTTTAACACTGGTTGGGTGAAGGCAGCTGTACAGTAAAACTAAATGTCATATATTAATTACAGAGTGAGAAAGTACCTGGAGTCCCGGCGTAGCCCTTGATTTTGAGCTGATCATCAGCCAGCTCCACAGCCAGACCAAGGTCAGAGATACGTACGTTACCTGTGAGAACAAATACACACAACTAATGTCAAGAGTGGTGCACGTCACAGATACCAATGTTGACCTGCACCACTACGTCTGTGGCTCGTTTCCCTGTATGGCATGATAACTGAAAGACGTCCTTGCCTTAGAGGTAAGACTCAGTGCTTCAGGGTGTTTATACAGCATGTGTGTGTGTTTTGACCTCAGGAGGCCAAGAATGAGGCATATTTTATCACAATAAAAGCACAAATTAGTATATCTGTTGTAGTGTTTAGAAGTGGTTGGCGGTTTGAATCAGCTAACGCTCCCCTCCTGGTTCCAACTTCATATTTAACAGACAGACATGAGAGTGGTATCCTTACACAATTCATTTGATTAATATCTTAGTAAAATATTATATCCATAAAATGATTTGGCTTTTAAAACTACCCTCCTTTTATATTTCTAAAGATACTGATTTTAAAACTTATTTGACTAGATAACGTTACTATTGAAAACTTAAAACTCAAAAATAATTATTAAAAATGATTATATAAATTGGCAAAAACTATTAGATTATTTAGACATTTCAAAAATACTCCAATTGTTTAACAGACCCAAATTGTTTTTGTTGTTTTTATTATTTATTATTATTTTTTATTTTATTTTTACTTTTATTTATTTTTTCATTATTATTACTCTCTTCCTTTTATTCTTTTATTCTTATTCTCTTATTATTTAGATATTTCAAATTTACTCCAATTGTTTAACAGACCCTGATTGTTTTTTATTATTATTATTATTATTATTATTATTATTATTATTATTTATTTATCTATTTATTTTATTACTCTTTTCCTTTCGCTACATTTTGTTATTTGTTTTATAATTTATTTTATTTTTATATTTTTATAAGCTGAAATATATTTACTACAATTTTTATAATGAAAAAATGTAACATGTATACTCTATGTAACAACTGTAGGGAGAGTGTGGTATCAATCTTCAAACTCAAAGCAAATTTCCTAGCACTATTGTTCTAATTAAATATTCTAGTCATCCAAAATCAGACGGTTACGTTACCCCATAATTCACTGTTGAACCAATATGGTGTATTGAATGTATAATGAACCTCTAAAACAGGAATCACCAACAGCACAACAACTACGAGAACAGAATGGCTGCATTTCAGGACCAAACACAAGAGACCTTTTTTGAACTTGAGTGTCTGACCTTGATTATCCAGCAGCACGTTCTCTGGTTTGAGGTCTCTGTAGATGATCCTCTTCTGGTGGAGGTGCTCCATACCCTGGATGATCTGAGCAGCGTAGTAGCAGGCCCGCGGCTCGTCCAACCCCGGGTTGTCCTCGTCCACGTTATAAATGTGATACCTAGTGGGATATGAGCGGTTAAGTTAATTCTATACAGTATAAATATATATATAGACTGTATATGTTTATACAAGAAATAAACACTATGTGGACATTCACACTGACATGACATTTAAAACACATCTATAAAAAAGAGATTGTTTTGAAACATCAGAAAAATGGCACCATGAATCATCTCATTTTTAACACTACATGACATCATACTAAAGCCAAATAAATATCGGATTTAAATTTCAATGCATAATCCGTATATTAAAATATAAATTCTTAAAGGGACTGTTTGTAACTTCTTACACGTATAAATCAATTGGGGTCGGTGTCCCATGCGCGCTCCCGTGTGGCTACGCTGTTCAGACTCAGTCTCCAACACAAACTAAATGGAAGCACCAAAACCACAAAGTTCTATCTAGTGAAGCCCGTCTTGCAAAACAGTGTTGGCTGCGGTCAGAGGACGCGGGGGAGACCGTAGCTTTAGTCTCCAGGGCCGGAGTATCTGCTGTACTCTGCTCCTCTGCCTGCCTGCCTTCACTCGCACGCCGCGCTCGTTCTTGCTATTTGCTCCACCTCACGTGCATGCGCGCACACTAAACACTGCAGAAGAGTTAGTTTAGCTCTGAGAATATCTAGTGAATGTACAGTGGACGTTTGTGCAGAAATAAATGCTGCAGCTCCTCCAGACCAACAGAGGTTTTCCGTGTCTTGTGAAGTGACGGGGCTCCGCAGCGAGTAACGTTATCCTCTCCGACCAGGTGCCGGTGTCTCCCCTGTTCCCTCCGGCCGCGGTCGGGAGGCTGAAGCAGGAAAAGCCAACACTAGGATCAGCATTGATTCATGGAGAGACCTTCGTCTGGTCAGCTAACATTACTGCCAAGCAGGTGAAATACAGAGTGATATTGTGGTTTTAGCTGACGTGTGTCGCCTCACTGTGTTAACGAATGCTCGCTCACATTCACGTAGCGCGTGCACACAGGCGAGCACAAGCAACTGGACGCTGACTTTCTTTGACTTAACGGCCACAGGTGTCGCTGTTACAACCAATTTCTGATTCTTACAAACAGTCCCTTTAATATTGGGTTGCAGAAGTGTCTTAATCAGATCCTGAGAGGATGTAGCGTCAAAGGGACTGAAATATGGAGAACTTGTAGTCAGTGTGTCAGTGAGTGAGAGAATGAGATCTAACCTCAGGTCTCCTCCGTTCATGATGGTCATGACCAGACACAACTCTGTTTTTGACTGGAAGGCGTACGCCAAAGAGACGATGAACCTGCTGTGAACTCGAGCCAGGATCTTCTGCTCCACCATCGCCCCCTGCAGGACAGGAAGGGACAGCAGATGTGAGGACATTTACAGTGTTTACAGCACTCTAGGTGCTGTCATCTTTATTGGACACAAACAGTCCTGCCTGCACATAATAGTTTATCTGCAGGTGAAGCACATACTGTAGTTTCAGCGTTCTGTCATGAGAAGGTGTCATATGATGGTGGGAAGCTCTGACACCTGACGCTTGAGAGTTGGCTGCACAACAGCATTGCAACATCCAGTCAAGGAAGTAATTTCCCAAAATATATGATTGCATTTGAATGCACTGTTTCAGTCAAGTTTCATCAGAATTTACACACAAAAAAAATTTTTAAAAAATGGAAATATTTAAAACAAGTCACCGCTGCATCTAAACAAAGCTTGCTTTTCTCATATATGTCGGCCTATATGGAGCTAACCAGCATTAATTTGATCAATGAAAACTTGATAATCTTAGCAAGATTTTAAACTGAAGTTATACAGACGTCTTACTGTTTTTGTTTTGAGGATTGAGCAGAAGATTAGGAAATCCACTCCAGAGCTGCTCCATTTATAATCATGACAGGGCTGGCTCTTTATAATGAGATCAAAATGCTTTAATGCTGATGGCACTAATTGTATAAGCCAAAGGTGCCTAATGTCGTCTCCATATGAGTGTTGTTTAGAGGGGGGATTACACAGATACTGTGTACAACTGCTGGAGAACAACAAACTAGACCACAACTCGTGTTTCCAGATTTCAACCACTGCACAAACTACAATGTTTAATAGCCCCAAGTAATAAATGCAGATTTTCCACTCTTTCTCTGATGAGAAAGGACTTGTCTTCTTACCTCATTGCCTTTTCTCTTCTTCAGCCTCTTCTTGTTGAGCTTTTTGCAGGCATACAGTTTCCCCGTGGCCTTCGTCTGACAGGCAGACACTTCCCCAAAACCCCCTTTCCCCAATACACGAAAATCCAAAAACCAATCCTCTCCCATGGGCTGCATCTCCAACCACTTCCACTGCAGAAACCTTGTCAGATACATACTCTCCAGGAAGAAAGTGTAGGGCACTTCCTTGAGAAAATCCATCACATTGTTCGTGGTCTCACTGAAAAGATCGTCCCCGGCCTCTTGGTGCTTCTCTTTGACCTTTGTGATGCCGTTTTCTGGCAGAAAGGGGCAGAAATACTTGGCGTCAGGCTCCATGTACCGGGACAAGATCTTGCTCGCTTTCATGACTCGATCTTCATCCTCAGCCATGTTGTATTCCTCAATATCCTTCCACAGGCGGCAGGGGCCTTTATATTCTTTGTTGGCGTCTAGGAACTCCTGGAAGAGACGTTTGCCGATGGGCTGCTCCACACAGACTGTCTGGAAGCCCAAATCTAAAGTCTCCCGCAGGTCTTCACACACTGTGATGTGAGGCAGCTTCAGGCGGGAGTGGTACTTCTTGTCTCGATTGGTTGCAGGGTTGGCAGTGCCATCAAAGCTCCCGCGGGCCGAGATGTAGGCAGAGTTGGCCACCACTGTCGTCAGGCCACCGATATCCATGGTGACACAGTCGAAAAATGAGGAGGAGGGACGGAGAAATGTGTGAGATGCCGCAAAAAGCTACAGAGAAAATGTGAATGTGAATAATTCCCAGATAAGAACAAGATGTGGATTCAAATCTCTTCAGAAGCAGAGGATGTCGTACATCCAACCGCCTGCTCGCTGCAGACAGCCACAGAGAGCTCAGTGTTTCCCTCAATCATTAAACCTGTGAGTCCCTTTCACACACACATGCAGACACACTTGCAGATCTACCTGACTCATCACCTTTCCCCAAAGAGATTTATCCACCCTGTAACACCGTAATGCGTCATCCTGCATGAACCCATGTGCACGCTGTAGAGGAAGAGTGAAGGGAACAAAGAGTGAAAACAAAGACTCAGGAAACATGATGGAGAAGAGAGACAGAAAATGAAAGCGAGAAGGAGGAGAGATAAATGTGGTATGCATGTAGTGGGCTGGTAATGACAGGAATGCAGTGAAGCTGAGAGACAGAGCGAGTGGCACAGAGAGAAATGAGAGAAAAGTGTTCACAGTAGTTAACATCATGCTTCTGCACAGTGCTGTACTTTTGTACTCTTGTGGTCTTTTCCTATTTTAAATCTTCTACCAGAAAGAAACACCTATTCAGTCTCAAAACCTGATTCCTCTAATAATTGCTAGTGATAACATTTAGCTCAAATGCTACCACGATCACAATGACAATGCTAACATGCTGATGTTAAGCAGGTATAATGTTTACCATGTTCAACATCTTAGTTTAGCGGGTTAACATGTCAACATTTGCTAATTAGCACTAAACATACAGTAAGTAGCTTACAGCTGAGGCTAAATGTCATTAGGTTTGCAGGTATTTGCTCATAAACCAAATTACTGGACAAATTGAACTTTTGACCTGATGACACCAAATACTAATGTCCCCCCCACAAAACGGTTCATCCTCTGGAGGTCACGATTGTTGTTGAGATATTTTAGTCTGGACCAAAGTGATGGACCAAACGACTAACTGACGTTGCATCTATAGAGCCATGCTGCTACGTATAGATATGAATTTTTTCAGGCTTCTTAAATTTGAGGATTTGCTGCTTTTCTTCATTTGAATCAATGTAAATTGAATATATTTTGGTTTTCAACTGTTGGTCAGACAAAAGAAGCAATTTGAAGATGTCACCTTCGACTCTGGGAGCTTGTGAGCTTGGCAACTTTCACAATTTTTTGACACTTAAATAACTAACGTTGATCTAATCTGTGATAACATTGTTACAGTATCTACCGACTCCCTTTACTGTAAAATCTCCCCCTTATTACTTCTGGAAAAGTAAAATGTTACAACCTCTAATTGGCTCTTTGGCAGGTACAGAATCAAACAGATGCAGACTTTGGTTTCAATGTGCCAAACATTTAAATCCGAGCAAATCATATGCACTCGTTCACCTTGACTGTTGCCATTAGTAACCAAGCTGCCTGGCTGTTCAAGGTGATCCTCAGGTTTCACCGAGGAGTGAAGGACGTCGCTGTTCACCTGTTTCTACGTTGGCCCACCTCAGCGTCCCTACAGGCAGCATGCCCACCTTATCTTGGCCTTATAAATAGTGAATAAGAGATAACACATACATCACACTCTGGAGCGACGTCCAGGGAGTGAGTTTTAGCTTAAATTACTGTAAAAGAGAATGAGACAGGGGCAAAACAAGACATTAGTACAAACCTGAAAGGGCCTCAACATCTTTGGGGAGGGACAGGAAGGAGAGAGGTTTGAATCTTGTGAGGGAGGGAAGAAGAGAAGAGAAGTAAAAAGTAGAGTTGAGTGAAGGAAAGAAAAGGTCTGCTGTGGATCCTGGTCAGCACAGAGCTTCACCATGGCCGCCTTGAAGGAGAAGAGGACTTGTGGGCAAAAATGTGAAGACTTTGGCCGTTTTGTCTGGAACTCCGATGAGGGGACGTTAATGGGGAGGACACCAGAGAAATGGGGTAATTATAACTTCTTTAACCTCTCTTGTGCAACGTTAAATAATATAATACAGTACAGTGGCTCTGTATTAAGAACAAGAGTGGACGTGTCATTTATGAGGCCGTAGTTTGTAGCTCTGCTAAGGGAATATGATGGTGAAGGTTTATTTGTCTCTTTGCCTTATTGCATCATTTTGCATTGCTGGGGACCAATGCTACCAAACATTTAGGCAACATCTCACCTGCAATGACTGAGAAATACTTAACTACTTTTTTTTTTTTTGCCTAACAACGCAAGAAGGGCCTTGAAGTTGAATTAATATGTGAGACAATGTGAACAAAAATCTAACTTTGTAAACATTGCCAAATTGTGGCTCAGAGGGTAGAGCAGGTTGTCCAACAATCGGTAGGTCGGTAGTTCATATGTCAATGTGTCCTTGAGCAAGACACTTAACCCCAAATTGCTCCTGAAGGCATAGCCATCGGTGTGTGAATTAGTATTTAGATTAGATCCTGATGGGCAAAGTTGGCACCTTAGCAGCTACCAACTCTACCATCAGTGTATGAATGCTGACATGTAGTGTAAAGCGCTTTGAGTGGTCGGAAGTCTAGAAAAGCGCTATATAAATGCAAGTCCATTTGCCAAACTGTTTTAAATTAGTTCAACTTCTTTATTGTCGTATGCACAACAACTGAAGCAGTCACGTAAGTATTATCTAATTAGAATACAAGACATTTGTCCATGTGGAACAACTGGAACAAACTGGAACAAATATCCAATGTTTGTCCAATATTTAAACTGAAGAATTGCAAATATTTGCTCGAATGAAAGTTAAAGTACAGATTCAGATTTTTCTGTCTTAACATAATACCCTGATGTCCTTCTGTACATCTGAAGAGTTATGGATCTCTGTGATTATTTCTCCTGTCTACACAGGCCCTGAAGTTATTCACCATTCATGTATTCTAAAGTTTAGCTTAAACTAATTACTGGCTGACATTCAACAGTCTAAATTAGCCAAATTAAGAGGGTATTTAACGGAATTAAAGTATTTTTTTAGTACACATTTGTGTCTTAAATTGGAGTCACTTTTAGCTTCACAGCTAGCATGAACAGGAAGAAGGATTACAGCAACCCATGACTCTTTCCATGTGCACATGTAGTATGGGCAGTACAGGAAGAAGTAGCAATACTCCAAGATAAATATCATCCCATTATAAGTAAGAGTATATAAGTATATGTAAAAGTACTCATTATGCAGCAGAATGGCTCCTGTCAGTGTTATATTATTATACATTATATTAATGGATTAATATCATTACTAAAGCCTTAAAGTGTAGGCTGTATTTTAATGTTGCAGCTGGTCGAGGTGGAGGTATTTTGAACTACTTTATAGATAGTTAGGTACTTTAATCTATAACAATACTTTATGTTTAACAAGATCTTAATATATTTTTGTGTATAAATTCTAAACCTGCAAAGTAACTATATCACTGGAAAATAAATGTACTTAGTTACATCCCACCACTGCATATGGGCACGTGAGCGTTGTGTTGTAAACGATGCACCACATACGTTGAACTCTGTGTGCGTATTAGTGTGTGTTACAGTAAAAGACAAACACACATCATGTACTTGTATGTACCGTTCTGTGTGACATTTTCTGTCCTTTTAATATCACCTCAGCGAGTAATTATGTTTGCAGCATGTGGACGGAGAGAGATAAGCCCGCTGTTTTGATAAGCTTTGTTTTTTTTCGTCAGAGTCCTTCCCCCTCCGTTTGATCTTAAAATCAGATTAAATTGAGCTCATATCAACAGAGGACACCTTGACCTCTGCGAATGTAGACATACACCTTTGTAACCACACCTGCTTTGTGTCACGAGTGTTTTCACATTAAGCTAGTGTATACTGTACACTGTAATCCTGACTGTGTGTGTGTGTGTTAATAAAACCATCTCTCTCCTTCACAGTGTACATCAGTCTATATTATGTGGCCTTCTACGTGGTGATGACGTCCCTCTTTTGTCTGGCCATCTGGACGCTCATGTACACCTTGGATCCGTACGCCCCGGACTACCAAGACCGGTTAAAATCTCCGGGTAACACAACAACAATAACAACAAGAAGGAGTTAAGACAATGACGACTTAAATGAAACCTCGGTTAACCAGCTCTCTGTTTGCTTCTCTGTTCAGGGGTAATGGTGTGGCCGGACACTTATGGGGAGGAAATGGTTGAAATCAACTACAACACATCATGCAAGAAAAGCTTGAAGAAGATGACCAACATCCTTAATGAGTTCCTGAAGCGTCAGTATTATTACTATTAGTAGAGTTACCTTAATATTCAACGCAAAGTCAGACAACTTAATCTTTCTTTCTGTCTCTCTCATTCAGCCTACAACGACACCATGCAGCTTGAATGTAACAACTATAACTGCACAAAAGGAAAGTACTTCATCCAGAACACCTTCACTGCCCCGCACCACACCAAGTGGGCATGCCCCTTCATGCAAAGCATGCTGGGACCCTGCTCAGGATTTGAGGACCCAACCTTTGGCTACAACTGCACTATGCCTTGTGTCATCATTAAGATGAACAGGGTACGTTTAATTCATAAATATCCTTCTGAGCACTTTCGGAAAAAACTTTGATCTGGAAATAGAAATGTTCTGTTTTGTGTCTGCAGATCATCAGCTTTTTGCCAACTAATCACACTGGTCATCCCCCATATGTCAACTGCACTGTACTGGTGAGCAACAACTGCATATACTGATTTTAACAGCATACATTTTTTTACGTTTTACATATTATTTTCAGGGGTACTCCAGTGATTTAGTATTGCACTTTCATAAAGTCGAAGGGCTTCCCGAGAGACAAATTAAAGATCACAATCCATGCGTCAGAGATATGGTGACTTTTAGTCCCAGTTTGGGCCAAACTCCAAAAGCACTGGATCCTACATATCCCATAATGCAACTCTTTTCATTAGAACCTTCTTGGCTGGTTAACTCCCATATCTTTCAAACTCAACAACCCCAGTTTGTAACAAGGACTTTCTGTTATATTTGTTGTCTCTGATGAGGGTTATTTTCTCAGACTTGACAAAGCTCCTCCAGGGTAACATGAGAAACTAAAAAGGTACTCGGAGAGCGCAGACCTCCGCCAAGGCCGTTTCCATACGTGAAAAATAATGTGTGTATCCGCCCAGTGATTTGGATCAGCTCAAAAATGTAACGGGTTCTTTCTTCACCTTTCCACCAAAATCGTGCCAGTAGTTTTTCCAGAGTATAGATGCAAAGAGACGAAACTCCGTTTTTTTTTTACAACGGCCGCTGCCACCATTTTGGACTGAAAATGTTTTTTATATTTATAATATTTCATTGTTCAGCAGTCCATTTTGGTAGAATATGACAATATAATAGAAATATTTTGTTTTACTTTTGTACAGGACTTTGTAGACGTCGCTATCAGTCTAAAATGACAGAAGCGTAGCTTTGCTGCTGGACGCTGATGTTGCAATGGAACGAACAATTGACTTTCACTTCTTGGCAATATATACGTTCTTTGATTTTTCTGTAATCCTGCTGACAAACAGGCAAATAAACCAACAAAACATAACCTCCTTGGCGGAGGTAATTATACAGCTGTTTTCTCAGGTTGAGTAATATTTGTGACGAGTAAACTGATCTTCATGAGTAAAATTGGTGCCCCATTAAATATGATGAAATTCTTTGTCTATGTGTGTGTGTTTAGGAGGGACAAGACAATGTGGCCAAAATGGAGTATTTCCCTGAAGGGGGAGCTATGGATCTCTCTTACTTCCCTTACTACGGAAGACTGGCACAGGTGAGCGAGAATCAAGATCTGTTTATGTCGTTAAAAATGTTCTCGGTAAAAGTAAGGCTGAATTACCAAGCAGGCAATGGCCCAATATATTCATTGTGTTTCACTTGGTTTGTGGTAAATACATTGTGCATACTGTATATCTAAATAAACTTAACTAAATTACCACAAACAGGTGGTCAACAGAGGCTCACAGCTCATTTTCACCACCTGTAAAATCTAACACACTTCGGATTTACTACCAGTTTAGCAAACTGGTGTTAATGCATTCATGTTAAACGTTTTTTGTGTCACACCAATGACCAAAATTCTCAAGTTATTAATATTTAATTCGGGAATTAAAAGAAATGTTTGACATTTTGGAAAATATGCTGAGTTAGATGAAAATATCTACTGGCTAACTATCTCATGTCTGTATGATAAATATGTATTTGCAACCGGCAGGAGGTTAGCGTAGCACAAAGACTGGAAACAGGGAAACAGCTAGTCTGGCTCTGTCTTAAGGTCAAGGTCAAAATGACAATTTGCATTGATTTCCTGCAGTCGCTGCTGGTTGCTTGGCAATCTCATTGTGACAACAAGACCTGACACAATTCCCATAAAACCACAAATTGTTGATATTACACTTAAGCTTTTGTACAGATTAAACAAACAAGATATGCCATGTTAATTTGTGCGATTTAAAGGTGCTTGTAGAAGGCTAGCTGCTTCCCCCCGTTTGCATCTTTATGCAAAGTAAGCTAATCAGATTCTAGCAGTGTGGTATCAATTTCCTCATCAAAATGTCAAAGTTTTATCAACATGTTCTAGATAAATAGAAATTAAAAAACATATTGCATTACTTTCTTCCTCCTTTTCTTCAGCCTACTTACGTCAACCCGTTGGTGGCTGTTCGGTTCAGCCTGGTTGGAGAGAAGCATGCCAAGATCCAGTGCCGAGTGGTCTCCCACATGATCAGCTACGAAAACTTCCACGACCCCTACGAGGGAAAAGTCGTCTTCTACCTCAAAGCAGTGAAATGATAAGCAGAAGAGAAGATACTCAGATATCCCGTAATCACGTAACAACTAACCTGCCAGTATCAAAGATAGAGCCTGTGTCTACACATCAATATTTAACAACCTTTAAAGCACTTGTATTGAACAGTATAGGCCCACTTGTAAATGTCTGTGTGGTGCTTTTATAGACAGGATTTGTCATGCTTTGCTGAGTGATTCATGACCTTCTCTGTCATCTGATTTTGGGATTTTACCCATGATATAAAAAATAATATCTTTAAATCTATGTGTTGTTATGTAATCTGATGCACGCTATAGCAAACTTGCACATCTGTCTGCATGTGTCTCAACAAAGTATACAAAAATCTGAGTATGTCAAAGGGAAACTACTCGACTCGAGGTGGATTTGGGATTTTAAAAAACACTGCAGAACATGTTGCCAAATGTAGCTACTGCATTTTGAAAACATCTTTCTAAATAAAAACTAATTCCAAGTTTTGTTTGGTCTCGAGAATATTTGACGGAGTTACCAGTTTGAGGTTTAGGGATGATTAGTTTCAGTGGTGGAAGAAGCTTTCAGATCCTTTACTTAAGTAAATTTACAAGTAAAAGTCCTGCATTCAAAACCATACTTAATTAAAAGTATGTAAGTATTAACAGCAACATTTACTGTAAGTATCAAAGTACTTATTGTGCAGTAAAATGTTCCCTGTCAGTGCTTTACTATGATGATTCTGGATTAATATTAATGTGTATGTTACATTTTACTGCAGTAGTTGTTTAAGGTTGTGCTCATTTTAACTCCTTTATATACTGTTGGCTAGTTTAATCTACAGCAATGCATCATGGTCTATAAGATCATCATATATTTGTATTTGTAGTGTCGTTGTCTTATGAGAGCCATGTATCTCTAAAAAGTCCATTACTTTTCACAAGCTCAGAAAAAACAGCCTGTTTTCAGCTTTGTGACGATGCATTTTCCAGCTGATCCAAGAGGGTTTTTAAATAGTGTATTTAGCTTAAACAGGAGGAGAAATTTCTTCATTATTCAGTTTATCACAAACATTCAAAATCCTGAGATGCATGGTTTTCACTGGACAGGAAGGGTATTAAAGCTGTCAGACAAATGTAGTGGAGTAAAAAGCACAATATTTGTCTCCAAAACATAGTGGAGTAAGTATCAAGTAGCATAACATGGAAATACTCAAGTAAAGTACAAGTACCTTGAATTTGTGTTTAAGTGCCACTGTTTAGTTTACATCAACATAACCAAAACTATCAGTTATAAAGTTGTTGCAAAAGCAGGATACCTCTAACAATATATATTCAAGTACAGTCTGAGTACAAAAGGGACTTTTTGTAAGAATCAGAAATGCTTGTGAACAGAGTAAACTAACTCTCCTGCAGTGTGTAGTGTGCGCGCATCCACGTGAGCGTGGGACGAAATAGCGAGAACGAGCGCGTGTGTGAGTGAAGGCAAGCAGGCAGGCACAGGAGCAGAGTACAGCAGAGACTCCGGCCCTGGAGATCAAAGCTACGGTCTCCCAATGTCTTCCGACCGCGGCCAACACTGTTTTGCAAGACTGGCTTCACTAGATATAATTTAGCGGTTTTGGTGCTTCCGTGTAGTTTGTGTTGGAGTCTGAGTCTGAACAGTGTAGCCACATGCAAGCGCGCATATGCGAGCGCTCATGGGACACTGACCCGGATTGATTTATACGTGTAAGAAGTTACAAACACTCCCTTTATCTCATTAGTGTCTAGTACCACTGCTAATAGGATGATGATGATGATGATGGTGATGAGGTTTCTCACAAATCTGCTGACCGCAGTTTGTGGGTTATCAGCTTACACAGTGCAGCGTAAATAAACACACACACATGCAGTCACATATGAAAGAACCTGTTCATTCATATGTTCTATATGTATGTGTGTCATATGTTCAGGAAGTTAAATGCAAATCCCTGCAATAGCTTCACAATACCTTCGTCAGAAAGCACGTGTTTAGTAGCAGTAAATTGTGAAGAGAAGATAATGTAAATAAATATATGAGGGTCTCTTGATAAGCACGTGGATACTTTAATCTCTTTGGGGCTTCTAAAAATCCTCCAAATGAAACGATCTGAAAAAGAAAACCCACTCTTGGTTGGTCAATTCATCAATTCCACAATAAAACCGTAACTTTTAATGAGGGGTCAAATGGAGACATTGGTTCATTTTTAAGTGTTCACAAGCCAAAAAGGTCGGGAAACACTGGATTAGAGGACTCATACTGACATCTGACATAGAGTCATTAACTTTATCTTTCTGCACTTTCTTTTAATGTTCCGAGTGTGATTTCTTAGCCAGGGAGAGGGTTTACGTTTGAATGTCGTCTTTAAAAAGGTGCAGTTTTATGCTGCAACATGTACTATTAAAACCAGAAACTACATCCCCTTATTGGGGAGAAATTAAAGGACTCAAACCAGAAAACCCTGGCAGGACTGAGTGGCTGACGTGGAGTTCAGAGAGAGAGGGAGTGTATGCGAGTATTGGAAGCAGGAGAAGAAGGTGAAAGTGAGATTTGGAAGATTACAGCTTTACGGTCGGATGGAGGGAAGAAATTCCAGAGAGCTCGGTGATCTGCCCGATTCACGCACCAGAGCGGGACTCTCGATATGACGCACTGGTCAAAGTTAAAAAGCTTAAATCAAAGTTATAAATCAGAGCTGAGAGGAGACATGGATATTAAAAACACAGAGGATTAATAAACTACATTATATCTAGGTACAATAAGAGATACAAGTTCAGAATAAAATTGCAAATCAAAAAACATAAAATACGTCTCACTCTCAAAAGTGATGGATTTGCTGAGAAATGTGAGAAATTAAAATAAAATAATAAATTGTTTTCTTTAGCAGCATTAGGTCGTTAGGGTGGCTTTTGTTTGCGATTAGACAATTCATTTTCATGTTCTCCAGAGAACAGAGTAAATACAGACCAAAACCAAGAGAATACTTCTTTGTCATCGTATTTTTTTAATAAATAAATTAATGAATTCAACAATTTAAAAATACATGAACATTTTGATGAAAACGTTTCTTTGTGCCTCGGAGCGTCGGTCATGACCACCAACACAAGTATGTAAACTACACAATGTAAAGAAAAATACCCCTCTGTGCTGACATACTGCAGGGAAATGTTAAACAGAAGACAACATATAACATGTATGTAGCTCACACACTGCACATTATGAAAGATAAGACGAGGACATTAACAGCAGGAGAGGCCAGACGGGCTCGCTTCTAGTGCAGAGCAGGCACGTAAGTTTGACATTCAATGGTAACTAGTGCAGGATGTTCCTTTAAATGTAGCATCAGTAAATACATCGTGATGAGCTGCTCTCTAATATTTCAGTATCTGCATTTTTTACTTTTTACTAATGTACATTATACCAGAGTTTACATATATTTGACAAGAATGGAGAGCCCAAAAATTAATTAACAAAGACAGTTATAGTCTTTGTAAAAGGAATTGTTATAGTTCTTAGGTAACACTGAAGAGTGCTTTCACAGCTAAATTCACAGTAGTACAATGATTACAATAAACTACAAGTGCCATCTATTAAATACAGCAGATATTTGCTCTTCGTAAGGATTTGAATCTGACATTTGCAATAACCTTAATTTGAAGGTTAAAGTCAGAAATAGTAATGTGAGATGGTCAAATGTAGGAAAGAAATGGAGGCAATATAAATTATAGAAAAGTTTCCCTTATTAAAAAAATACAAACATTCATGAAAAAAGAGACAGAAATGTGAAGTTAAACCTTCAGATTTGGTCCATGTGATTGTTACAAAGAACTAGAATGGAAGACCTCTGCCCCCCCCCCTCTCCGTTCAGCTTGCGTCATCATCCACATGTATTTTTGTGTATGATGAGATGAGCTGTACGCAGCGGAGCATCGTTAAACACTTCATTCAAACTGGACAGAAACAAAATAAAACTCACCTAAACCATTATCGTTACTCTTTCCAACAATCACCAAGTGTGCTTTGGTCGAACTCAACTGTAATTTCACAGAGTTTAATGTGAAAAAACGCCGAATCTACAGGTATCCCCCGCTCTCTCTCTGTCCCTCTCTCTGCAGGCAGATGAAAGAGGCAGGGTGACGCGTCATCAGTTACACTGCGCATGTCTTTAAGCCTGTGGTGTTAATGCACAGGCTGAGCGGAGCTATTAAAAAAAATTCCCGAAGCCGGATCATGATCCGGATCGCCACCAAAATCTAATGGATTGTTCATTGTGCCACATCCCACCCCTCCAACAAATTTCATTCAAATCCATTGCAGACTTTTGGAGTAATCCTGCTAACAGACAAACAGACAAACAAACCAATGCCGGTGAAAACATAACCTCCTTCCTAGGCTTCGGCGTTGGCGGAGGTAATAATAAAAAACTTGGGGTTGAAAATGCAGAAACAAAAGAGGAAAAAAGAGGAATTCCATTTACTTTCAATGGGAAACAAAATCATTCTTAAAGACAGTAGAGAGGGAAAGTATCAGTAATTCTTCATAATGCAGGAGAAAGTACATGAAACGCATCAGAGCTGGAAGGATATCAAGTATTTGTGCTTCTCCACTGAACTGTCGAGCCGGTGTGCTTCCTATCAATGATTCTTTAAAGAATCATGATGCATCTTCACAGATGCTGTTGAGCTTTTATCAGAATTTATGTTGGCATTTGTTATCAAAGAAAGACCTTAAACCGTGGGGGGTATCTGTATCTTAGATGGTCCAGGTTTTAAGCTCTTTACGTGGAGAAACAGCGGTTAAATCTAGAAGAAGGAGAGGAAGATTTGGTCCAACCTTTCTGAATGGCCAATTAAGACTTAACTCCTGCTTCTCGCTGTCGTTTTTTTAGGAGTTACACGGGAACCTTTTGGCCCTGAAGGCGGTCTCTGGTCATGTGACTGTTTTTCGTTCGGCCCGGGCAACCCATTTGTGAGTGGCGACCCTCCACAACACCGGAGCCAGCAGCAAACTGAGGGTGGTGACGCTGAGGACCAGCAGGTACACCTGAGCAGAGAAAGAGAAAATGTATTTATTCGATTTTAGTATTTACTACTTAAAATGAGCACAAGCCCCGACACCTACACAGTATCAATATTCTGCAATATTATACCGTATATATGGACTCTATTTTGTATATTTTTTCTTTGAATGTCTACTGGGGTCACAACATTTTATTAAATCTTACTTTTAATAGAAAATAATCATGACTTTTAGACGTTATTCCACGTTGACCCCTGACAGAGCTATATGGACGTAATTATACATAAAAAAAAGTTTAAAGGGTCAATCCACCCAAATTAAAAGTGGTATTTAGTCAAGCACATTGCTGTGGCTTTATTAGCCCCGATTTTTGAGATACCCGTCTCTGAGATTTCTGTGTGCTGCTCACAGCATTGAAAATTGACATTTAGAAAATTCAACAGCAACGTTGTTTTTGGATTTTTCTAGCGGGGGCAGAAACCTGAGAGGCAGATATATCAAAATCTATATCATAAACCAAAACTATCTACAAATCAGACACCTCTAAGGTGAACAATCATTTTAAGAGGGTTCTCTAGTGATCCTTTCACCAGTCAGCGCTCTTAAACTATTATTTTCTGCAACTATAAAGCTGCAAAAAAAGCTAATTCATGCTTTCATCTCAGCACTGGTTTTCCAAAAATGTCTATTAGGAGGCTACAACTTATTAAAAATATCATTGCTACTACACTCTTACTAAAAAGACAGAGCATATTACTCTGCTTTTAGCTGAACTTAAATCTTCCTGTATCATTTACGATTGATGTTGATTTAAAAGTGTTTTTGATTGTATATTAATCTATAAACAGCTCAGGACAAGCCTTCACTATAGACTTTTCATCATATACTGATTACCCGATATGTGCAGTCACCTGTGTGTCACTACAGTTGAAGACCTTCAGGAGAAAGCTGTTCAACAGCCCAAAATATACAATAATAATCTTTATTTTAGAGTAAAAACAATAAAATCGATTATTTGATTAATGGAAAAATGTATCTGCAAGTTCTGAAAAGAAAAAGGCAAATCTTCTCTGGTTCAAGCCTCTCAAATGTGAAAAATTTATGCTTTTCTGAGTTTTATATCATTTTTAAACTGCATATTTTCGGGTTAGTCAGACAATACATTTGAAAATGTCATCTTGGGATTTTATAGACCTAACAGAAATAATTGAAAAGATTAATCGATAATGAAAATAATAGTTAGTTGTTGTCCTACTATACTTTAATTATAAAGCACTTTTCAAAACCCAACAAAGTGCTTCACATAAATCAGCAAATTAAAAAACAACAACAATAAAAGCAAATGAAAAAGACATTAACTGGACCAAAACGACTGGGGCACCTACGACCACTTCAGCCCTTTTCTGAGTAAAATAACGTATATTTTCAGTCATCACTGACCTCTCGGGAGATGATGCCAGCACGACGCGCACGGCTGCTCAGGACGAAGGAGAATTCGCTGACCTGAGCCAGACCGGCTGAGACGATCCACCGTAAGTGTCGAGAGCCTGGAGGCAAGATGGCCGACAGCACCGCTACGGCCATCACAAACTGGGAGGAAAAACGAGGAGAGAGGAGGGACTGAGAGCGCGGCAAAGGTGAACTGTAGAGAACAAAAAGAGAGAAAAGTGCTGTACCTTCATAATGACGAGTGAGAGTGTTAGCACCATCAGAATGGTGAGTTCATACAGCACGAATGTCGGGAACACGTGGAGACCTGCAGCGTCACACAAACACACGATGATTCAGTCAAGTCTTACTCGTACAAAAGCGTAACATGATAATAAAGCTGCTCTTAAATTGACACGTTGCTTCTGACCGATAGAGGCAAAGAAGATGATTGCGAGGAAATCTCTTATCGGCTCGATGCATCCCATGATCTCCGTGGTAACCATGTGACCCTGCGTGGACAGCAGAGCTCCCGCCAGGAAACAGCCCAGCTCCATAGACACATCGAAAAACTCTGTCACCTACAGTATCAGTCAATGAGAGAAAAGGAGTTTAAATAATACTGCAATGCAAGAGATATATCAGATGTTTTCTAGAGAAATGCAGGAAAACTACGAATAAATGATTAAAATGTAAAGTGCATACCGTCAGCATGAAAAAGACAAAAGCTGTCATCCCCAGCACCAGGATCTCCTTGTTGCCTTTGCTCTCAGCATGCAGTTTCTTGTAATACGGGCCAATCAGGTATGATTTGAGTAACAAACACAGCAGCAGCACAGCAGCCAGAGAGACCAGGACCTGGCCCAGGAGGTAAAACACACGGAGACTTCCAAACAGGAAGCTGTGTGTTTCACAAAGGGAACAACGGGTTTAAATAAGCGGTGCATGCTTTTGGTTGAGGAGAGGACACATGCAAAAAAACAAACAAATAAAGGCTAACTGACCTGTCCAAGTCTCCTCTCTGTGCCTGGATCAGAGTCGGCATGACGGCGATGAAGAGGCCGAGCTGAACGTCTTGCATCACTAACATCCCGAGGAGAACGCTGCTGTAGTCCAGATCACCTGTCTCACACACACACACACACACACTCACATTATTGATCATTGTGTCATCAAGTTTTGCTCCAAATACTGTATAACTGCACGGGAAATATCTGGTGCTGCTGCTGCTGCTGTATTACTACTTATGCACATCTGTGTTCATTTCTGTGCAGAGACATACCTACATACCTTCTTTGTCTCCTCTGCTCCCCCCCGCCAGGAAACGAGACACTAGCGGCGTGCTGGACAGGGACAGGCATGTCGAAATGAAGACAGTCTGGGTGGGTCGAATATGCAAGACTTGTCCCCACAACAAACCGGCCCCAACCATCAGCAGACTCAGATAGCACGAGCCCTGGACTGATATCTTCCATACCTACACACACACACACACACACACACACATGCTTATCAGCACGCTTTATGGAAGTAAGTAAGTAACTAACTAAAAGCAGCTATATTTTAAACTATGAAAAATTGATCAGTAGAAAAAGGTCATCAACTAAAACATTCAGGGACATAAAATGTATTTTATAAAAAGGTTCTTCTTTTCTTTTTAGAACGATACAGATGTTATGGCATATTTGCAGGGAAAGTAACATCAGAAAATGTTAGTAGAGGGAGTAGATACTGTGACAAGAAGTGATAGATAGCAGGAATAGAAATTAAGTATTGGAGCACCTTGCTATTATGATTATTTATTTATTTATTTATTTATTTTTATTCATAGATTAAACATTTTAATTTATTATATATACAATTTTTTATTTTTATTTTATAATTTCTATTTATTTTGTTTTATTACCATTTTTTTTCTCCTTCCTTGTTTTCTCCTACTTTGTTTTTCAATTTACAGTTATTATGTGTTATATGTGCACATTTATTTGTTGTGGTTTAGGCTCTTGTAGTCTTTTTTCTTAAGGAAACAATAAAAAGCAAGATTCCTTGGTAGCCGAATGTCCCTGCCGGTTCAATTACAGCTGTGTGACCTTTTTTGTATGTCATGCCGCCCTCTCTCCCCCATTTCCAGTCTGCCTCTAAACTTTCCTCTGTCCAATAAAGGCGAGAAGAAGAAATTTGAAATCAAAATTTTATTTGGTGGTTATTTAGTCATTAATGTTTCAGGCATTTGCTTAAAAAAGTTAGCATTACCTAAATGAAGGTTACACTATGCAGCCATAACATGTATATTAGGATTATTCAACACAATATACTGCCTTACAATCTAACTTGGATTGTTAAAGTCTAAAAGCTTCTATAACCGAATGCTTTTACAGATTTTGCAGGTCCTTACTCATTATATGTCACTAATCTCGAAATCAAGTTTGAGGTCATTTCAATCTGCATGCTAATAAAAACATGACATTAGTGTGAGTTGCTTACTTCTTATGTATTGTCTTTCACTGCTTGCAAAACAAACTTTGATGAAAATGGACGTTATTGTACAATTTTAATCCTGAATTCGAATCCCTCTTGTTTACCTTTCGAACTCGCTCAGGTGAGAACTCCAATCCCACCACAAAGAGAGTGAAGAACACACCCAACTCCCCCAGAGTCTCCACCTGGACCATCGACTGCAAGACAGACACTGACATGAACAACTAGCAAAGACTGGTGTCGCTCTTCAAGTCTGATCTGATCACACACATAAACACACCTTGATGCTGTTGAGGCCAGAGGGACCCAGCAGGACCCCACAGATGATATATCCAAACATGGGAGGAAGACCGACCAGAGAACAAATCCAACCACATGGCAGCGACAACATCACCACCGACACCAAGTCCTGCACATACATGTACGGTTTAACTGTGTCAAATATT
The DNA here is from genome assembly GCF_015220745.1 of Sebastes umbrosus. NCBI lineage: Eukaryota > Metazoa > Chordata > Actinopteri > Perciformes > Sebastidae > Sebastes > Sebastes umbrosus. The sequence continues at coordinate 22,635,834 of NC_051270.1, forward strand.
AGAAACTGAACTATTCTAATCATTATTAAGGAGTCAAAACAAATTAATACAGAGCTTCTTATGTATAAAACAGGATCCCACCTGAGCTGGAGGAATAAACTGACCTTGATGAAGTGATGGTCTGCTCTGGGCATCGTGGAGTCTCGTGGTTTGGTGAGGACATACTGGTTGTTCTGCGAGTCGATGAGCATACTCAGTCCCAAGTCATCCTCCACTTCCTTCTGCTTGGACTTGTTCTTCCTCTTCCCTCCGTTCTCCTCGTCATCCTCCACCCTCAACACTGCCTCTACATTTACTCCTTTCATCTGCACAAACAGTGAGTACAACAGGAGGCACAATTTGATGCTTTGTCGAACACGACAGTGTATTTAAAATCACAATCTCGTTGGTATCACGACTATTCAGTCTCTCTCAAGTGTCTGACGCATTTTAATTAACCGAAGTCTGTGAGTGATGTTTACCCACCAGTTTGTTGTTGTCAAAGGCGTGCTCCTCGATCTCCTCTTCCAGCCGGTCTGCTGCCTTCCTGACGTCCTCCAGGATCTCGTCCAGCATGGACAGAGTCTTATTCTGGGCTAAAAGGCTCTTAAGAGCTTCCTGCTGGTGCTTCTCAGCTGCCACCAGTTCCATGTACTCCTGTTCCTCCTGAAAGTTGACAAGTCAGGTTGTAACAACATGTTAACAGAGATGCATGTGGCAGTATACACAGGAAGCATACAATTATACATGATATTACTACTACCTTTGACATACTGTAGGAGTTAGCAATGTGGTTGAAACCAATATCATAGTATTTGTCTGTAATGTCATATATCACAATATGACAATTTTTTTTTTCATCCAAAAATTAAACTTGACTTATTTTGATAGTTTTTAATTACAGTCTGCCAAAAATGTCAAATATTGTCTGTTGCAGCTCCTCAAATGTGAAGATTTGCTTCCATTATATTATTTTAAATTGAATATCTCCGAGTTTTATGCTGTTGCTCGGACAAAACAAGACAATTTTGAAGATGTGTGATGTGTGTGAAGGGCATTTTTTATTATTTTTTGCCATTTTATATAACCAATTAATCAATTAACTGAAATCATCAAATCATTATAAATAATAATAATAATTTGACTCATGAATTAATAATTAAAATAACCCTATTCACATCATCACAAAAAATGTTCCACAAAAAGTCACCTTGTGGCATCACCATGCATTCCTTGCCATTGTTGAGATGTGTGTCTACATACAACATGACAACATTTATGGACATAGAAACACTAATCTTAGTTCACTTAGACTGACTGAATACAGTATGAATCAGTGACTCTCTCCTGCCCTCTGTCGAAGTCTCTATGAAACACTGCTGACCATGACGCCCTCACCTTTATGGCTGCCTCCCTGAGGGCCTCCAGCCTTTGTCTGCTGCTCTCCTTCATGTTGACCACATCCCTGTAGTCTCCCTGCAGCGCCCTCTGCAGGCCGTGCACCGCCTGGAACACCAGGTGCTCGCTCTCGTTCAGCTCCTTCTGGAAAACCTCCAGAGTGTGAACCTGAACGCAGGGATTGGACATGAGAAAAAAGGACAAAATAGATCCAGATAACATGTGTTAAAATGGGAAGAATGGTCATCATTACTCTGAGAAAAATAATCCACCTGATTTGGATGAAATGTTTTATAGAGACAATTAGTCAATTAATCAATTAGTCAGTTAACAAAATATTAATCAGCAACAACTTTGATAACCATTTATCATTGAAGTCACAAATCAAGCAAAAATGCCAAATATTCTCTTGTTCCAGCTACTCCAGTGTGATAATTGTTTTGTATTGTTGTAAATTTAATATATTTTGGTTTTGAGATATTGGTTGGACAGAGGGGATCTTTTTTACTGTTTTCTGACATTTGATCAATTGATTAATCTAAAAAACAACTGACTGATTAATGCATGGTGGAAATGATTGCTAGCTGCAGCTCTAATATAACCAAGGCATGTTCTCTGTATATGTGAAACCTGAACTGTGAGAATGAAATATGAACAGGTATTATTGTCAAGCTACTGTGTCAACACCCAGAGAGACAGAGACACCACCCTGAAGAGTTGCAAACCTTATGACTCACACACTATGTACTTTTTACTATAAAAAATAAAGCTAAACAGTCGCCAGAGGGCCTTTGTTTGATCTGGTATTTATTCTCAGTCTGGTACCTGGAAGAGCCTCTCTGGTTCTGAAAGAGCCCGGTCTCGTCTAACACCATCAGCAGCAGCCGCCAGCTTCCTGACAACCACATTCTTCTGATGCAGGAGACCCACCAGACGCTTGCAGTTGCTGGTCACCCAGTTCTGGGCGTGTGTGGCCCCCTTGCTCCGATAAAGCTTGATGGCGTGCTGGGCCACTTGGTCCTTCTGCAGCACAGCGAGTGCCCCCACCGTGCCAAGGCACATCAGCCAACACACAACCTGCATCCAAACCTCTACTACTGTCTTCACCCGAGTGTGAAGATGGATGACGAGAAAGAGATCTGGGAACGGGAAAAGAAAGTTTGTTACAACGATCAACAATAAAAAAACAATAAAGCTACTATGATATGAATGGACTCAAAAAGTGTAGAGGAGACATGAGGAGGGTTTAAAGGATACGTTCAGTGATATTTTATGTTTTTCTTATTGTCAACAAATCTCAAGAAAAGACCAAACCAATGAAGAATTGATCCCACTAACAAGTACTGATATAGCTTATTCCTTTGTGCCATAGAGCTCCATTGTCGTCCAAACTATCAAACTATCACATTCAGTCAGTGAACCAAATCTGCAGCGGAAAATCGTCCCTAACAAATACACTATTTACTCCTATTTGAGCAATGTTTGCTAAAATCTGCTGCTTTTTTAGGAATTGATTTAGCCTTTCTTTTTTAAATCAAAGTACTGTGTATATATATATATATATACTGGAAAAACAAAGTTTGGAAACTTGTGTTTGGTGGATTATTTCTCTGTTGTTACAATGCTAATTGGCGTTGTATTTTACATCGTTGGAAAGCCTGTTTATTTACCTTCGCAATGATGTCCCACTTGTAAGGATCATGCATTTGTGGGATGAGCAGCATAGCTGATTATGTGGGTAGCGCTCAAGAAAAATTTGCCAAAATGCTCCGTCAATGGTAAACAGTGTATTCTCCTGTTGGTGTTGACTCTTGTTTTGAGTTGTTTGGTGGATTGGATGATTGAACTCTCTATCAGTAACAAGGAACAAACAAGACATATTGGCTATTTTACACTTTATTCATTTAATACACCATCAGGAGCCTCAATAGCGGTGGAAGATCCATACGCAGCCACAACAGCCTGGCACCTCCTCCTCATGCTGGCCACCAACCTGGTCACACGTTGCTGTGGGATGGCGTTCCATTCCTCAACCAGGATTCGTTGCAGGTCAGCCAACGAGGTTGTGTTGGTCACTCTAACACGTAGAGGGTTAGAGTGACCCAAGCTGATCCCACAAGTGTTGAATTGGGTTGAGGTGTGGACTCTTGGCAGGCCGTTCCATTGTCTCTACTCCCACAATGTGGAGGTAGTCTGTGATAACCCTGGCTCTGTGGGGGCGAGCGTTGTCATCTTGGAGGATGAAGTTAGGTGCCAGATTGTGGAGATATGGGATCGCCACTGGCTGCAGAATCCCCTCCTGATATCTCACTGCATTGAGATGGCTTTCAATGATGACAAGCCTTGTTTTGCCAGTGTGGAAGATGCCGCCCCACACCATGACACAGCCATCGGTGCTACAATCAGCATAGTGTTCTCCGCGTCGTCTCCATACTTTGACCCTGCCGTCCAACTTTGGCAGACAGAACCTGGACTCATCACTGAACATGACATTCCCCCACATGTTCAGGTTCCATTGTCTGTGTTGTCGACACCAGCGCAAACGGGCCTGACGGTGAAGGGCAATCATTGCAGGCTTCCTGGTAGCCTTATGAGAATACACTGTTTAGAGCATTTTGGCAAATTTTTCTTGGGCGCTACCCACATAATAAGCTGTGCTGCTCATCCCACAAATGCATGATCCTTACAAGTTGGACATCATTGCGAAGGTAAATAAACAGGCTTTCCAACGATGTAAAATACAATGACCATTAGCATTGTAACAACAGAGAAATAATCCACCAAACACAAGTTTCCAAACTTTGTTTTTCCAGTTTATATGCTTTGGTCTTTTAATGGTATTTGTTGATAAAAGGGCTGCCCCCTCTTAGTTGACTAATCGATCATTTTGGTCTTTGTCGACTATGATTTTTTTAGTCGTTTGGTAATTTTTTTATGATTTTCATGCTGAATGACTTATTTCCAAGAAACCTATGAGCACATCTCTGGTAAAAACAAGATTTAAAGTGGTGCTTCTGTGTGATTCTTTGTGAAGAAACTCAGATTTACAGATTTGTCGATTAAATCAACTCATCGATTAGTCGACAAAATCGTATGAGTGTTAGTCGACTGAGAATTTCTTTGGTCAAGGACAGCCTTATTGATAATAACAAAATTATAGAAATACAGAAATTGCCAGTCATCCCTTTAAAGCACAGACAGTGACAGCCCTAAATTGTCCTAAAATTTGATATAGATAATCTCATTTTATGTGGGCCACTCTGTGCTTTTGTCATCTCAAGAGACGGTTTAATCTTTTGATCACAGCTGAACAGCTTAAACAACAGCTGTGTATACTCACCTGTGCTCTGTCCTACTGGCTGCTTTGAGTCGCTAATAGCACCTTGTAGTTCTGTGTAAAGTGCACTTGACTTGACTTGACACGTCACAAGTATAAATTCCAGTAGTGCTAGCTATTCTGCCTACACCTAATGTGATGTTGCTTAAAAACTGAGCAAATTTAAGAAAACTGTTTTACTGTCCTCTCGTACCCTGGCACCATGTGCTTGATTACACATTAACGACTGAATGCATTCAACTCACAATTCAGCTGGACCGCACCTTTGTAAGCATGAGTCAAGCTGAGTGATGTTTACTTTCCAAACTCCTCCTATGTCCTTCTTCTTCCCACGACTGGACCGCAGCAACTCTGCTACTGTTGATAGAAATCAACAACATAATTTTCATACTGTTAGGTGGATTAATCTATAGCCTAATGTGTCATATTAAGGGATGCACCGATCCGGCTTTTTCAGTCCTGATACCGATAGCGATACCTGGGCTTTGGGTATCGGCCAATACCGAGTACCGATACCAGTGTTTAATTAATAAGCTGTATGCCTCACTGGGATCATTCCTTTATGTGTAAACATCAGGCTTGACTTAAGCATTTCTTTCCTAACTTTGTAAAACAAAATGTAACAAATAAATACATAGATATACATTTATTGAACTGCTATTTATTATTAAATTAATAAATCATACACCAACAACTTGGTAAAAAAATCTTCAAAATTAACATAAATTACAATTCAAATGTAAACCTTTTTAATGAAGCAACAAATTGGTCACAAATTAAACAGGAATTAAAATTACAGTATATAATGTATATAGTATATAAACATAGAACTGAATTGAATAGGTCGGCCCCATTGTCACCAATAACCGATCAAGCTATTTGAGTCAGTATTGGCCCGATATCTGATCCAGTATCGATCAGTATTTTTTAATTTAGATTGGCTTTTAATACCTAGTAGCGCTGTGACATTTTTCCTGTGCTTTTTATGTACCTTTTTATCATTTTATGATATGTTATGTTTTTATTCCTGTTATTTCTTGATGTTAATGTAAAGCACTTTGGGTACCTTTTGGTTATTGTAAAGGGCTATACAAATAAATGTTGATTGATTGACTGATTGATTGATTGATTGATTGATTGATTGATTGATTGATTGATCGGTGCATCCCTACTAGTCATATTTCATAAACTGTGTAAAAACGGAATGTGAAAAGTAACAAATACAGTTGTTAACAAAATGTAGTGGTGTAAAATAGCATAATATTTCTCTCTGAAATGTAGTGGAGTAAGTGACTAAAAACTGTCATTAAGTACTTTTTAAGGTGCTTTTCACATTAAGTTTTTTACACAGTTTATGAAATATGACTAGGGATGCACCGGTACCGATACTGGATCAGATATCGGGCCAGTACTGACCTAAATAGCTGAATTGGTTATCGGTGACTATGGGGCCGATCTATTCAATTCAGTTCTATGTTTATATACTATATACATTATATACTGTACTTTTAATTAATGTTTAAGTTTTGACCAATTTGTTGCTGCATTAAAAATGTTTACACCTGAATTATTTTTTACCAAGTTGTTGGTGTACGATTTATTATTTTAATAATAAATAACAGTTCAGTAAATGTATATCTATGTATTTATTTGTGACATTTTGTTTTACAAAGTTAGGAAAACAATGCTTAAGTCAAGCCTGACGTTTACACAGAAAAATAAATGATCCCAGTGACTTCCACACAGTGAGGCATACAGCTTATTAATTAAACACTGGTATATACCACTGTACATATTGAAAAACAGCTGAAAAACAGGCATGTAAATAGGAAAAACTATGCACAATATTCCTCTCTGAAATGTAGTGGAGTAAGTGGGATGAAATAGAAACACTCAAGTAAAGTACAAGTAACTCAAAACTGTAATTAAGTACTTTTTAGGTGCTTTCCACCACTGATCTGTCAATTGTGTTCACTAAAAACCTGGAGGTCACTCTCTACTACTGATACATGCCTCTACATACTTAAAAACAGCTGAAAAACAGGCATGTAAACAGGAAAAACTATGTCATCCCTAATAACATAATGGCAGCCAAGAGTAACATCATACAACACACACACACCCCAGTCATTACTGGGGCGCTGTTAAATTATGACTTAATGTCCCAAACACAGATTACTCTTTTCACTGAAGCACATCAATGTAAACAGATAAATACAAGAAAGAAAGGCTGCAACTACCTGTGAAATATGTGCTGTACTGTCCTGGCTCTCAACAACTCCACTCCTCGACTGAAGGAGAAGAAGAAGAAGGGAACAATCATGCTGTTGTACCGCAGCACCACCACCACCGACACCCCTCCTCCTCTGGCTGCCACATAGCTGCAGCCAGCGTCGGTCACTGGACCACCAACTTCATGTTTACTTCGACCTCCAACATTGGTAACAGTGACTCGTTGCTAGCTAGCAGAGAGGAATGATAACGTTACTTCATCCAGGTAGGTGCGACTGATGTTGATGAAACGTCTCTTCTGGTTGGATCAGTTTGTTTAATGTGTGTAAAGTTCAACCTGTAAGCTGTACAGCTAAATAGTTAGCTCCTTAAATTCCTCCTCGGAGCTGTCAGACCAGCTCCAGCCAGCTGAGTCTCCCATGACACCACAGCTAACACAACGATGCTAGCGTTAGCTCAATAAGTTAGCTTACTAGTAACTTTATATAGAAACAGACGTTTAACATAAACCTGCGGCTGAAACTGAACACCTGCTGCTTTGTTTTCTGATGTAATCGCGTCAATATAACTTTGATAACGTTTTAAGATTACTTCCGAAACATCTTGATCAGCTCTGATCAAGATCATGATGGGAGTTGTAGTTCTTTTAGATGTTATGTTTTCTAGTACACTCATAGTGACAGCTGGTTAAATCTACTTTGACTTGTCTTAACAACCGCTTAACATCATACAATTTAATTAAAAAAAAAACTGTAACAACGCAGTTTAAAGGAGGTTACTGTCTTGCTCGCTCACAACGTGTAGTTTTAATGTATAACAGACATAAACGTCTCGACTTACAATGTTAACGTCTCGACTTAGAATGTTAACATCTCGACTTACAATGTTAAGGTCTCGACTTAGAATGTTAACATCTCGACTTAGAATGTTAACATCTCGACTTATAATGTTAACGTCTCGACTTACAATGTTAACACTTAGAATGTTAACGTCTCGACTTAGAATGTTAACGTCTTGACTTACAATGTTAACACTTAGAATGTTAACGTCTCGACTTAGAATGTTAACACTTAGAATGTTAACGTCTCGACTTAGAATGTTAACACTTAGAATGTTAACGTCTCGACTTAGAATGTTAACACTTAGAATGTTAACATCTCGACTTAGAATGTTAACGTCTCGACTTAGAATGTTAACACTTAGAATGTTAACGTCTCGACTTACAATGTTAACACTTAGAATGTTAACATCTCGACTTAGAATGTTAACACTTAGAATGTTAACATCTCGACTTAGAATGTTAACGTCTCGACTTAGAATGTTAACATCTCGACTTACAATGTTAACACTTAGAATGTTAACATCTCGACTTAGAATGTTAACATCTCGACTTAGAATGTTAACGTCTCGACTTTGAATGTTAACACTTAGAATGTTACATCTCGACTTAGAATGTTAACACTTAGAATGTTAACATCTCGACTTAGAATGTTAACACTTAGAATGTTAACATCTCGACTTAGAATGTTAACGTCTCGACTTAGAATGTTAACATCTCGACTTACAATGTTAACACTTAGAATGTTAACATCTCGACTTAGAATGTTAACGTCTCGACTTAGAATGTTAACGTCTCGACTTTGAATGTTAACACTTAGAATGTTACATCTCGACTTAGAATGTTAACACTTAGAATGTTAACATCTCGACTTAGAATGTTAACACTTAGAATGTTAACATCTCGACTTAGAATGTTAACGTCTCGACTTAGAATGTTAACATCTCGACTTACAATGTTAACACTTAGAATGTTAACATCTCGACTTAGAATGTTAACATCTCGACTTAGAATGTTAACGTCTCGACTTTGAATGTTAACACTTAGAATGTTACATCTCGACTTAGAATGTTAACACTTAGAATGTTAACGTCTCCACTTAGAATGTTAATGTCTCGATTTAGAATGTTAACACTTAGAATGTTAACGTCTTGACTTAGAATGTTAACACTTAGAATGTTAACGTCTCGACTTAGATTGTTAACATCTCGATTTAGAATGTTAACACTTAGAATGTTAACGTCTTGACTTAGAATGTTAACACTTAGAATGTTAACGTCTCGACTTTGAATGTTAACACTTAGAATGTTACATCTCGACTTAGAATGTTAACACTTAGAATGTTAAAGTCTCCACTTAGAATGTTAATGTCTCGATTTAGAATGTTAACACTTAGAATGTTAACGTCTCGACTTAGATTGTTAACATCTCGACTTAGAATGTTAACACTTAGAATGTTAACATCTCGACTTTGAATGTTAACACTTAGAATGTTAACGTCTCGACTTAGATTGTTAATGTCTCGACTTAGAATATTAACACTTAGAATGTTAACGTCTCGACTTAGAATGTTAACGTCTCGACTTTGAATGTTAACACTTAGAATGTTAATGTCTCGACTTAGAATGTTTACACTTAGAATGTTAACGTCTCGACTTAGAATGTTAACGTCTCGACTTTGAATGTTAACGTCTCGACTTTAAATGTTAACACTTAGAATGTTAATGTCTCGACTTAGAATGTTAACGTCTCGACTTTGAATGTTAACGTCTCGACTTTGAATGTTAACACTTAGAATGTTAACGTCTCGACTTAGAATGTTACTCGCATAGCGCAGACCAGTAACGTTACCGTCTCTACTTTAAAGTGAGTTTTTAGCTGACTTTACTGTGTTTTAACGTTTAAAGTTTGAACATTTTATTCACATATATCGTACACTTTTGCTAAAATAGTCGTGTGAATTTGTTTTCATGATGAAATAGTTCGTTGGAGTGGAGTAAAAGTGTCCAACTGTCACCTCACTTTTCTAATTAAGCTAGCGCTGCTAATATTAGCTAGTATGCTAATTCTGAGGACAGTTTTATCGTTTACTCGCCATTAAAAGTTACATTTTTCACACTATTTTTCACGCTATTTTTCACGCTAAACTAAAACTAAACATAAACTTGGACGGAGTTGGAGTGCAGATGACTTCCAGCTGCGTCCACAGCTTGGTGTTTTTAAAGAAGTTCTACTGTACTGTAAACGTGTATTTTTAATGTATAACAGACAGTTTCATATAAAATTGAGATTTTTTTTCCCCTTTTAAATGTTTTTCAGTGGAAGGACTTTGAGAATAAATAAATATTTTCCCGAATTTTATCTATTAATGCAGAAAAAACATTAAACTAAAGGAATACAACAACAACAACAGGGGCCTGTGGGGATTGCAGCGCTACAGAACTACATTTCCCATCAACCCCAGCGCCCCGTACAGTAGCGCAGTTCTTTTTCGCACATGCGCCCTGGCGGTAATTGGATATCAAGTGGGCCAAAACAGCGTGTGATAAAATGGTAGGTAAGATTAAAAATGAGAAACCGGGAAAGCAATTCTTTCAGCTCCGTTAACACAAGTCCAACAACCCGGTACCGGCTGTCACTACTAGTTAAAGGAGGACACACCGGTAACGGAGGGATCGGTGTGTCCTCAGCCAAGTGTCGCATAGCGACAGCTTGATGTGTGTGTCGGGAGTGTGTGAGGGAGACGGAAGGTCAGTTGTTGGTATGTTGAGATCGGACACCCCGCACTGAGCCGCACGTACCTTTCCCTTTTTGGTAACCGGCCTGTTGGTGCTCTGCTCCGGGTCAGCAGAGAGAGAGAGCCTGCAGGATCAAACGACCCCCTTTAACCGAGAAACTGGGTCACCAAACAACTGGCCTGTCACGGTGAATGTGCTGTTTGATCATCGGGTGGGTCAGTCAGGGCTGCAGCTCTGCACAGACTCTGCAATCCTCCTGATAGATTAAATGCACACGAGGAGGTGTTTGCGTGGTGGTGCATTTGGAAGTGTTTCCCCTTTAATGAACTATAGTTATACTAATATATATGTCTGAGTCTTACTTTTGAAATTACCAGATCTTATAGTCATGGAAGTAGTTTCCAGTTGCCAGGAGGGTTTTTAATGGAAATCCTTGCACTCATTCAAATGTTCAGAAAGTTTAAGGCTGTGTGTTGTATAAATTTTAATGTGCAGCCTCAACTCCACATGCATGTCTCTAGATGAAATGAACACGAGGAGGTGTTATTGTGGTGGTGCATTTGGAAGTGTTTCCCCTTAATGCACTATAGTTATAGAAATATCTGTTGCAAGCATGGTGAGAGTCTTACTTTTTAAATTACCAGATCTTATAGTCATGCAAGTAGTTTCCAGTTGCCAGGAGGTTTTACCGGAAAGCAAATTGCACTCATTGAAATGTTCAGAAAGTTTAAGCTGTGTGTGTGTTGTATAAATGTTAATGTGCAGCCTCAACTCCACATGCATGTCTCTGCATCCCATTTATTACTAAAGGATTAACCACCTGTCCTCAGGGGTTCTGACCCCTCAGGGGGTCCTGAAGGCCTGCAGGTTGTGCATGTAGCAATTAGTCTGCTATCATGCATGCACCATTTTAGCACAATAAAAAACTGAAATAATTCTGCAATTTAACATAACCTTGAAGCCCTGTGGCAAAATTCTGCTTTAATTATTTTAATTTATCACTTGATATTGTGCTGACATGGTGCATGTTCTTTTAACACATTTAGACAGATAGTATCTGATACCAGGGTAAAATGGGTGTGTTACTACAGCCCTGCATTTACCTTGTGGGCCTGCTTGTTTTTACAGCACAAGTTGAAGTCATCGCAGAAGGACAAGGTTCGGCAGTTCATGTCCTTCACACAGGCCGGGGAGAGGACAGCCGTGTACTGCCTGACACAGAATGACTGGAAACTAGAAGTCGCCACAGACAACTACTTCCAGAATCCAGACCTCTACTACAAAGAATCCATGAAAACCTCAGTGGACCGCAAGAAGCTGGAGCAGCTCTACAACAGATACAAAGGCAAGTGTTTCAATCAACGCTGATTTTAATATCGGCACAGTTTTGTTTACATTTGGCACTGCTTTGCTCACTCTTCCCCGATGTCTTTGCAGACCCCCAAGATGAGAACAAGATAGGCATTGATGGGATCCAGCAGTTCTGTGATGACCTGACGCTGGACCCAGCTAGCATGAGCATACTTGTGGTGGCATGGAAGTTCAGAGCGGCCACGCAGTGCGAGTTCAGCAGGAAAGAGTTCCTGGATGGCATGTCTGAGCTAGGGTGAGCAACGCTGACACTGAAATCTACAATATTTGATGCCACTGCATTCATCCACTCGATACCGGTTTGTGTGTGCAGTTCACCACAACTCATAATAACACGATTTTGTTTTTATCTTTAATGTCTCCTCTAGCTGTGACAGTCCTGAAAAACTCAAGGCGATCCTTCCCAGACTAGAGCAGGAGCTGAAAGACACAGGGAAGTTCAAAGACTTCTACCAGTTTACCTTCAATTTTGCCAAGAACCCTGGCCAGAAAGGTTTAGGTAAGCATAAGAACAAAACATGAAGAACGTGTAGAACAAGTAAAGCTGGTCACTTTCGGTTTTACCAATTTTTATTTTATTTTAAAAAACAATACAAAATCATAATAAAAAAAAGTTTAAAATCGTACTCCACTTTGTGTCCTAGACCTGGAGATGGCTGTTGCTTACTGGAATCTAGTTCTCACAGGTCGCTTCAAGTTTTTGGATCTCTGGAACCGATTCCTGCTGGTGAGCGAGGAAAAAATCTTTGTCAGACCTGCTCTCACCCTTTTATTTATTTTGTGTGTGTCAGCAGGATATTACAAAACCAAAGAAATAGATTTCCAGTGTTTGGAAACTGGAAATGGAGAAGCAAAACTATTAGAAACACTTTGGTAGAATACAACAACACCACAAACAACAGCCTAAAGAATAACCATAGATTAGATTCAACACGTCTTTGACACGTTGCCAACAACAACAACAACAACTAAGTTTCACAAAGCTAGTAGTATGTATTTCCAGGCTGTTGAACTGACTTTCAATGCACAGGGATTTATAATATTGTAATAATGTGTAACTCTCTTCCTGTGACTGTGCTGCATTCAGGAGCATCACAAGCGCTCAATTCCCAAGGACACGTGGAACCTCCTTCTGGATTTCGGCAATATGATCGCAGATGACATGTCAAACTATGATGAGGAAGGTGAGTTTGTTAAAGCAGGATAAAGTAATGTGTATACATTTCAGTGTATTGAAAAGACAAACACTCACTGATCACATACAGTTGTATTACTGATAGTTCAGTCGGTCATCCTGATTCACTCAGACTACAGCAAACGTCATGTCAGAGTAAGGTCTTACAACTCGCATTAAAGGCTAACTTTGGTTTCAACCTGGACCCTATTTTCCCATGTTTTTGTTGTCGAACTGACGAATAGTGACAATCATTTCTGAAATTGGTCCAGTATTGAGGGAGAACGCTGTAGACGGCAGCTGCTCACAGGCTTTAATGTAATCATATTGGGGCAAGCTGGCACCGCCATTTCCGTCCACTAAGCGTGCTTGTTTTTGCCATGACAGCCTCTGATTGTTATTATAAGTGTCTGACATTATGGAAAGAGTGTCGCTCAAGGAGAAGTCTTGTTCTGAAATCTGGCGAGGTGACGTGTTGCAGGAAGACAACGGTGGAATGGTGGAATAGATCCATGGTGGAAACGTGAGTGCCAGCTGGGCAGAGTTTGTTGTGTTGGAGTACAGAAAGCGTAGCTTAGTGTTATCTAAAAGATTTTCAATTTCATGACTGAATATTTCGACCAGATTTTGAGCCAGAGTATACGGATATTCAGATTTCACAACGAGACTCCTCCTTGAGTGGGATTTAGACGCACTAACAAACAGACCGGATCAAGAGAAAGGTAAGATATTATTATTATTTATATTATTAATTTATTTCTCTTGAGGGTCCTTTCAATAATGCTGTCAGACACTTATAATAACAATCTGAGCAGCAGAAACGAGCACTTTAAGTGGACGTAACGTTACATTGACGGTGCTCACTTGCCCTTGCAGCTTGTTTAGCTGCTGCCGGTTACAGAGTTCTCCCTCAAAAAGTGTTGTCGCCATTAGTCACTTGGACACAAAAACATGGGAAGCTAGGGTTGAAAAATACCAGTTACCCTTTAAAGTGCACTAAGTCATTGTAATAGATTACATTGAGATGTAACTAATATTCCGTGTTTTTTCTCTCTCCTCAGGGGCATGGCCCGTCCTCATAGATGACTTTGTGGAGTTCGCTCGGCCGATTGTGACGAGTAAGCGCAACATGACATAGTGTTTGTCTCGGCTTCATGCAGCAAATGGAGTTTGTGTTTCTCCCAATTTTCTTCTTTTTTTGAATGAGGATTTTTATACAAATGAGCCAAAAAGAGAGTACTTCTCAATAAGCCTGTCTGCAGCTTGTCGTTACGATTGATCTTTCAGCTGCATAAGATGCCTTGACTGGGTAGTGACCTGGAACACCAGTACAGAGAGGAAAAGCAGGAGGGGAATCAACGGGAGAGACATTGTGTTTTTTTTGTTGTTTTTTTTTGGCAAGGACAGACTTTGTAATTGCAATATGGAAACGATGGGTGCCCTAAAACTCGTCACTCATGGGCAAATCCCCAATGGTTGTGGCTTCGAACTGCTGCTGCGGACTCGGCTCACTAGCCTGCACCCTCGGCACAGTGAGGAGGGACAGTGACGGTGAACTTTCAGCACACGCAGAGGATTAAGTTATAGATGCAGTAGGATGTGGCCTCTTACTTTGTCAATTGTGAATGGAACAGTATGTTAAAAATCTGCATGTTTTTGTCAGTCAGTGTGAAGCAGTGCCATGAATGGATGTTGAGGAGGGGGATAAAAGTACTCTATATGATTTTCACTGAGATTGTGAATGTGTAGCTCTCAAATAATCACACTGAGAGCAGAGAGAAAGTGTGCTAGCTCATCAATGTATGTTTGTAAGTGTGTGTGTGTGTGTGTGTGTGTGTGTTTTGGGGTGGGGTTAAACATATTGCCTCTTTTACGATACAATGCTAAATATTTTCATTTGGTTTTATTATAATTAGAAGTTAAGAAATTATGATTCACCTTAACTGAGCGACAGTGGAAAATCCACATTTTGTATTGACACTGAGAATTGGACAGAGCAGCATGCTTTTCAAGCTCAGCACCAGCAGAATCACTATTGTTACAGTTGTAAAATGCTGTACCCATAGGAATAACAATAGGAACAAAAATGTATACCTGAGAAAACAGGTAATGACATGTATAATCATGATGAGTACATAAGAAGCATTTAGGATCTTTTAAAATGCTTCTGCATTACATATTTGGTTGACTTTAGTTTTGCAGTGTGTGAACTGCTGTACACAAAGAGAAACTGACTGACTGACTGACGGGCACATCGACTGTTTTCTATTATCCAGGTGATTTGCCAACTCTGCAAACTGCACTGATTTACACTTTTTCTGTTGTTGTAGGTTTTCTTTATCAGGCAACACTGTATACAGCTACAGAGCTACTCAGTTTACTTATATACTAGACTTTTTAAAATTAACATCTACATCACAGCTAGGAGTATTTTAACTTTTTGTTTACACTGTTTTGAGGTTTTAGTCTGTTGCTTTTCATCAATTAGTGACTAGTACAATGGTGTCATGTTTAAGTACCATAAAACATGTCACTTTGAGAACAATGCTTGTGCTGCCATCTAGCGGTGCAGTGCTTTTCCTTCATACAAGATTTAGTGTTGCTCTTCAAGTGTTATCATAAACACTAAATGCATCTCGGCTAAAGAGTGTGACAGAAGGTAGAGCTCAGGTACTAGTCGTCCTCTCCCAGTCACAGTGAGCATCAGTGTTTGCCATCTAACTATCTTGTTCTGCCAATTGTTGTCTCCATGATAACACTTTTGCCATGTGTTGAAATACGGATGGATTATTTCCCCGCATCAAATTTCTCATCCAACTACAGGGGGAAAAATTGCCTTGTGTTTAAGTTCTCATATTTATGTAAACAAAGGTCAGTCATAAACTATGGTGGTGTGCATGAAGTTAAGAAGCTGAGGTGGATCAGGATGGGAATCTGTTATGATTTCAGTCCCAGATTGAATGCAGATGAGTGGCAAAGAAACCAGCTTCATCATGACTGTAAAACAGTCCTTGTTGTAGCAGCTGGTAAATGTGTCACACTGTCCATCTTTGTAAAAGTTAGATATGTGTTGGTGGAATGAAATATCCCATAAAACTTTCTGAGTGTCGAGAGTTGTGCACAAACCTATCACGGTCAAGACAGCACGCCGGTGTGAAAGCTTTTCCCAGTTGATTGTTGTTGACTTTATTATCTGACATCGTCTGTGGTTCAGTTTGCTAACATGGTACATTTGGTACGTTTTTTTATTTGTCAAATGTGTGTTTTGACTGTTTCAAGTCATGCAAATCATTCTTATCAAAACAGTATTATTTTCGCCGGCAAGAAAACAGGTATTTAAAGAATGTTATGTTTTGTCACAGAAGCATACGGTACATTGTTTTCTTTAAGAAAGTTGTCAATAAAGCATGTTGTTTTTAACAGCCTGGTAAAAAGATGTACCTCTGTCGGTACACCAGTTAGTTCTGACAACGAGTGTTTGTTTCGTTGTCAGAAACGAAGATATTGAATGCTGGTCAGCAGGTTTGTGTTGTGCTGAAATCAGTATCCCGATATTAATATTTTTCTGAAATCAATATGAATCGCAACTTGTCAAATGTGTAAAAGCAAAATTGCAGCTAAAATACACAACTTGATCCTCAGTGTGATGACCTGTGTTGTTAATTTCATCAAAGAAAACTATTCGTCCATGTAAGAAGAACATCAGCAAATAATTCTGTTTTTATTTAGAACTACTTTTGAATAATTCATTTGGATTGGATAACGGTACTCTGTAAAACTAAAACATTGTGTTATGATGCCACTATAGGTTCAAAATAAGGCTGTCAATTGATTCAAATATTTAATCGCGATTAATCGCATGATGGTCCATAGTTAATCACGATTAGTCACATTTTTTTATCTGTTAAAAATTTACCTTAAAGGGAGATTTGTCAAGTATTTAATTATCTATTATGGTATAGTATATAGTATTATTAAGTATATATTAATTATTATCAACATGGGAGTGGGCAAATATGCTTGCTTTATGTAAATGTATTTATATATTTATTATTGGAAGTCAATTAACAACACAAAACAATGACAAGTATTGTCCAGAAACCCTCACAGGTGCTGCATTTAGCATCAAAAATATGCTCCAATCATAACATGGCAAACTGCAGCCCAACAGGCAACAACAGCTGTCAGTGTGTCAGTGTGCTGACTTGACTATGACTTGTCCCAAACTGCATGTGATTATCATAAAGTGGGCATGTCTGTAAAGGGGAGACTCGTCGGTACCCATAGAACCCATTTACATTCACATATCTTGAGGTCAGAGTTCAAGGGACCCCTTTGAAAATGGCCATGCAAGTTTTTCCTCGCCAAAATTTAGCGTACGGCCGGAGCATTATTTATTCTCCTCAAGCTAGTATGACATGGTTGGTACCAATGGATTCCTTAGGTTTTCTGGTTTCATATAATGCCCCTGTCTTCTCTCTAGCTTTAAAACTGAGCCAGCTACAACCTAAAAGTCGCAAGTTACGTAAATGCGTTAAAGAAATTAATGGCGTTTAAAAAACGATATTGAGACATGTAAACTATATGGCGGTAATGAATGAAACAAAAAAATTCCATATTTCTGCTGAGAACCACTGCGCTACAGTGTGTGTGTGTGTGTGCGTGCATGCATGCATGTGTGTTTGACAGTGTTTGTAAAATGTCAGCTTGGTAACAGTTGTCCCTTATCAGGTTGCATTCCTGCTGCATATCATCATCATCATCATTGGCTGTTCTGGTAATGCTTTGTCTACTGTTACTAAGTATGTTTAGAGCGACATTCATCACCAACAGATAACTCAAGAAATGAAGGGTTGGGAATAACAGATTGTCTCAAAAGGGGTATAAAATCGAGGTATTATGTGAAGATGAAGATTAAAGAGGGAGGGGGACTCTCGGATGCAGTGCACATAACTGGAAAGCTTTGCTGATGTCAGGGTGGGAGGTGATAAATAAATTATGTTTAGAATAGTGAGGTAAAGCTTAGAGAGTTGAGCTTCGATAAAGAAGGAAGCAGGCTCATGTGAGTGGGGATGATGCTCCATTCTTACCCTCCTCCCATGGGGCGGGCGGGATGTCAACAAGCTCCAGCACCAGCTGACGGGCTTGCACTCCAGCCCAGCAGCAAATTAGCATCTCTTCCCGTTACCACTCCACACCCAGCCATCCAGCTTTTAGGCTTTGGGGCCATGGGGATTGCCTTTTTAGGAGACACCTGACCACAGCTGAACTCCCCGCCGCCCAACACAAAGAAACTCTGGCTGATAACGTGATGCTTTCGTGTGTGTGTGCGCGCCCACCCTTGGTAATGAGAGTGTGTGTGAGACAACTGATGAGAAACTAGACGAGAGCGCTGAGGGTGGGAATTGTGGTGGAGCTGTTATGTAGTGGAGACAGAGGTCTGTGGAAGCTCCTCATCAAGTGGAAATCTTAATAGTGAAAGCTGGAGAGGCTGTTTGAAGACCTTCAGGATGCTTTGCAAGAAAGTTTGTTCTGCGACCTTGAATCTGTTGAGGTGGTGAAGAAGAAGAAGTGCAGCTGAAAGGAGCTCATATTTTGGCAATTGTTAGTGCCATCTAAATCCCAGGAGAGGTGTGACGGCATCGTTCAAGAGAAGATCTTTTATAGCTGGGTGAGCCAACGAGAGCGGAGTATCCCAGTATCATGGAGAAATTCAAGGCGGCCATGGTTCTGGGTGCTGTTGGAGATGCCTTGGGCTACAGGAAGGGCCGTTGGGAAGACTGCACCTCAGGCAAGAAGATCCAAGAGGAGCTGGCCTCTCTCGGGGGACTGGGGGCACAGAAACTGGACCCTGATAACTGGCCCCTGAGTGATGCAGCGAGGATGCACATCACCACAGCAGAAGCACTTGTAACAGGTACGTTTACAGGCAGATTAGAGAGCAGGAAAAATAGCAAGAGTATACACTCATTTGCTTCTTTCTTCTATTTTGAAATGTTAAATTTGATCTAAAATTACATCTAACTTCACAAAAATCCAAAACGTTTCGTTCTTTATCTGTTCAATAAAATATAGACACATCAGACCTGCCTACGTCTATAGGGACCAGAATAGCTTCTTCTATACAGTCAATGGAAGTTGCTAATCACTAACTGGCAGAACATCTTTGAATGACACAACCTGCTGACATACCATAATCCATCCTTGCAACTGGTCATCAAATATAAAATGTCAATAGAAATCCAACTACAAATCACTCAAATGTCATCTCAAGCCCCCGCAGGGTGGCCACGAGTTGCCAGGATAGAAAAGTCCAAAATAGACTACTTTGGAAAAGCTGATCCTCGGCTCTCCTTTACTGAACAATAGCAGGTCAGACTCCTCCATAATCTACCGGTATCATGTTTGGCTGCAGATGCGGTTCAAAGCCAATGACAGAGGTCCTGTGAAGTGGTGATGACATCTGTTGAGATTAGGAAGCCCTATTTAGCTACAATCCAGCATGCCTGCACACATACTCATACAGCAGCCAGACACAAATTTATGGAGTGGAGATGATGTCAGAGTTTACTTTGTCAATCTTCTTACCAGCATATATAATTACAGTAAAAGCAAATGTTACAGCAGAGATACTGTTACATAAACATTCATATAAACATTACATTTATACAGTCTTATCTGAAGCAGCCTCATCGTCTATATAACTGAATCTGAACCACAGTCCAGTCGAGAGTGTGAAAGTCCCCATCTTTCATCAAAATCCTTGATCACTAAATTAGAGCTGATGCTTCTTTGTCAACAAAGTGTCTCTCTCTCTCTCTCTCTCTCTCTAACACACACATAGAGTACATATATAAACACATTCTAGCAGGATGGCTGTGGGCTCTGCTCGTGGATCCCTGCTGACCTCATGGTGTGTGGAAGGGACTCCACTCGCTCCGATGGCATGCTGGTCCTAATCTATGGTGTGGCAGGCTGAGGCTAAACTTAGCCCACCGCAGCACCACTCATCTCGCCTTGCATGCCAATCATGAATGACTCTCAGTCACGGTGTGTGTGTGTGTGTGTGTGTGTGTGTGTGTGTGTGTGTGTGTCCAGATTACTGGTGTCTGGAGGATCTGTACCGGGAGCTGGTGCGTCTCTATGTTGAAGCCATGGTGTCTCTCCAGGGCAGAGCCCCTGATCCTGCCACAGTAGAGGGCTGTGTTCACCTCAAGCCTCACAACTTCCTGCTCGCCTGGCATACACCCTTCAATGAAAAAGGTCATTGGAGATTTTAGATCCATATTTTTTTTTATTTCGACATAACTACAGTATATGAAAATGTTTGCATGTGTCTATGTCCAGGGTCTGGTTTCGGGGCAGCTGCCAAGGCCATGTGTGTGGGGATGAGATACTGGCAACCTGAGAGAATAGACAACCTGGTGGAGGTCAGCATTGAGATTGGCAGAATGACCCACAACCATCCCACAGGTGACAATGTTGGCAGTCTCTAACCTATCTGATCAAACTACAGGCTGATAATTGTGCTGCTGATAAATTGTTAAGCATCTTTCTTTACATTTTAACTGCAAGAACATTGATTAAATACACGCTTAATTGGTGAGTTTGACTTGTGGTGTCACTCTTGGCTGCTTCAGGCTTCCTAGGCTCCCTGACAACGGCGTTGTTTGCATCCTATGCGATCCAGGGGAAACCTCCCGTGGCTTGGGGCCGTGAGCTCATGAAGGTCATCCCTCGGGCTGAGGAGTATTGCAAGAAGACCATACGACACATGGCAGGTAAGACAGTGATTGTGTCTGTTAGTGAAGGGGCACATCATTTTACAGCTTGGTTGATTAATCCAGGTCAAATGAAGCTAAAAAACACAACAGCAGTAATATCAATGTTTGTCAGTATACAGTATATAGTGATTTTCTGAGTTTGATATGTATGCACATGTGTCTGAGAGAGCATGTGTGTGTTTGCACATTCAACTTTAAGTTAAAGTTTATTGTCATGTGTATTATAATACAATGCTTTTGCAATTACACAGTGATACTTTACAAGTGCGGTGCATATGAATGCATAAGCTGTAACTGAGATGGCTGGGGTGTGATTTGATGCTCCAGTAACGTTTTTCCTATGCAGAATATCAGGAAAACTGGTTCTACTTTGAAGCCAAGTGGCAGTTTTACCTGGAAGAGAGGGAGATAGAGGAGGAAGGACAGAACAAACCCTCGTTCCCCGACCGCTATGATGCTGAGGAGACAGACAAAGTAAATCCTGCCTCTCTGTCACACACACATAAAGAAAAGTTTAACTTCAGGTTTCTACGTCAACAGAACCCCTAACAGGAATAGTAATCTGTCCTCGTCCATACAGATGTATAAGCGCTGGAGCTCAGAGGGCCTTGCAGGACGCAGAGGTCATGACGCCCCCATGATAGCCTACGATGCCCTTTTGGCGGCAGGGAGTGACTGGGCTGAGCTGTGCAAACGAGCCATGTTCCACGGAGGTGAGGACCTGCACGACAGGTTTAATACACAGACAGATAAAACACACACCATGCTCACTGTGACTTCTGTGAAAATGTTTGTTTTAGGTGAGAGTGAAGCCACAGGCCTGATCGCAGGTTGTCTCTACGGCCTCATGCATGGCCTGAGTCAGGTTCCCGCAGGACTGTACCAGGATCTGGACAAAAGAGAGCGTCTGGAGGAGCTGGGAGAAAAGCTTTACACAGCAGCATCTGCAGAGAAGTGCACAGACAAGTAATCCTGCTCTTCACTGGCCTGAACCCTTCTGGCTATCAGAGGAACTGCACATGACTGTCAAACTGCTTCCCTTTGTCCCACACCACCCTCTAGTCCTCCCTGGTAGTATCTCAATAGTCTCAATAGTGGCATCCTGTCCACTCCTTGCCCTCCTCTCCTATATTTTGCTGCACACACGGGTGTCATGAATTGGAGAAGTTGAAGCACCTGTAGGTGTGAGGCAGAGGAGCATCAAAAGGGAGACCATTAAGGGTATTGAGCTTCAAGCCTTCAGCCTTTGTCTGTCATGAATGCATTCCTGTGAGATCATCTCTCAGGAGCGACATCTGCAATCATGTTCTGTTGATGGCAGGGAGGAATAACCTGTCTCCACCTAATTAAGTAAATTACAGAAGAGTGGGGACAAGAAAACTCTTTGGCCTTTATACATTTTAATTGAGAATAGTAAACTAGTTGACTATTTAACCTGACAATTTCCTTCTCTGACCTTTTCCTTTTCTAAAGCTAACCTGTATTAACATGAAGCACATGGTTATGTTGTGTCATGGAGTATCTAATTCGAGAGCCTAACTGATTTTAAGATACGTCTCTTTCTCCGCAGTAAGTTTCAATAGTTTTTAATCTACATACATCTTGGCTTTATAATGCATGTAACATTTGGTGGAAATGTTGAGATGATTTTAACTTTTATGCATAACATTATTGAGTTGTTGAATATTTTATCTTTACTGTGATCAATTATTATTTGCACTGTGATGCTCTTATACGGCATTAGTGTACTATATTGTGAAAGCACCATTACATGGTCAATATTAATATGATATGAACATTAAAATGGACTCAGATCTATATGACGCATGAAGTGCCTGTCTCTCTTTACCAGATATCCTCTTCTTGCTGCACAACCCTCCTCTGCAACCCCCCCTGAACTAATCAGCTATAACAAGTTCACACTGCTGGAGCACCTCACTTCAAGTCTGAATATTGTATCTCTTGCTGCAGGGGTGGGATGACTTCTGGTATATCCAGTTAGAGTAGAACTACTGTTTATTGACTCTAATATCACTCAGGTAGAAGATTAATATGTAAAAGGGAAAAAGTCATCCTTTTGAAGATTACTGCTGCTAGTTTTATGGTCCTATATTTCAAAACTAGTGAGACGGTGGGGTACCATTATTCATTTCTTTACGGTAAACCCTGTCTAGGCTACTCTACATACCTACATACTCAAAATAGTGCAAGAACATGAAAAGGCTACTCCAGTTTGGGTACAACTTATCCAAATATATTTAAAGTCACCTATTTTATGCAGTTATTCAGTGGGAATGTAGTTTTAGGTGCAGACCACACAATATCGACTAAAATACTGCAAATTTTCTATCTGTTCTGGCATATACTGTAATTACACATCTCCTCACAATTATGCATCCTGCACTGCTACTATCTCCATGCAATAATAAAGTTAATGATTTGCCAATCATTTTTCAGCTCTGCTGTCAATATCCAGATGGCTACAGTAAGGGATTAAGTTTTGCATTTCCTCTATTCTCCATAGACCATATTCTCAGGAAACCAGTAACCAGTACCCCGATGCCAGTATGTTGAGGAAGTTGGTTAGAGACCGCAACTGTCGTCCTGTACTCCGAGGGATTCTGGAGAGTCTCCTGCGTTACCTAACACAGGATCTGCCCAAGTGGACCGTCAGAAACAGAAACCCAGAGAAGCCAGGGTTGGATATTGTAGTTGAAAGAAACACAGATTGGCCTGATCAGAGAGTTGAGGCATCAATGAAGCAGACTCAGACAAGTTGCACTATTGTTCAGTATAAAATGACCCAAGGAAAGACTGCTGAGACCTCTCCCAAGATCCCTGAAAAAGGCTGGTCAGATCCACAAAAAGACAGATTGCCAAGCAGGTATGGAGGACATCAAAAAGCAGGAGGATTAATAAAACATCGTCTAACCACATTCAAGCTCATCCAATCCAAATTCACACGGTCCACACCCAAACCTCCCATCACCCACCAAAGGGAGGTAGGACCTCTGTCCTCCAGCAGAGGAGTGGCAGGTAAAGTGAACCCCTGCCAAGACAGTGAGCACGACATTCACAAGAAGAAACGGACCAGAAGAGAACCAGGACTGAAGACGGGGGGCAGTGTGAAAGATATCATAGCCACGTTCGCTGTGGCTGAGCAAAAAGAAAAGGGAGAGAACACGCTAAAGAAACAGCCAATCAAACCCAGACTCATCGGAAGAGGGATCCTCCTATCTTCCTTGATGGAGAGGTTTGAGACAATGGCCACTATACGTAAGGGAGGTGACTTGAAATGTTCACCTGAAAGGCCTTCTGGAGGAGTCAAGGTGACAAGTAGCATAAGACAATGGGAAGCTTGTCATGAAAAGCAGCTCCAACAGGATCAAACTGTCCACAAACAAAGCCAACCCAAGCGCATGGAAAGTAAATCTGTTGGACGGCAGTTGAAAGGAAATCAAACTTCAAATGAGCAAGAACAAAGACCACAGCAGGCAGTAGGCGTTTTAACAAAAGCAAATATGGAACAAAAAAATTGTTTAAAAGCAGAACAAATAAGCCAAACGGGAACCCAGCATTCAGATCAAAACTCTGAAGGTCAGTGCTCATTGCATGTAAAAGATCCAGCCTATGATAACAATGTTAAGGATAGGAGGTCAGGGGAATATGGTGAGATTCAGACTACAGTAGAAACTATCACCAACAAGTTAAAATATGGACATCTAGAGCTGATCTGTTTAACATCTGTCACCGAGAGGTCGCTCCCAGAGGCTTACAGGCTTCTTCCACAAGTAGAAGCTCAAGTGAAGAGGCATGTGGCGACCATCGGCACCTGCCCTCCTGTGTGGTCCACATGCGTTAATTCTTCTCCTAAACTATATACCCTGGAACCATCAGAATGTTCACGCTTGGAAAAGATACCTACCTTGAAGACAGAAGTCGTACAAAAGGTAAACACAGATGAACCTTCCACTGAAGGGAGATGCCAGGGACTTTCTAAATATACAGACCACATGGAGAACGGAGCAGTGGAAGATCCAACCAAAACTATGACTATTCAGAGAAGGTTGCCCGAGTACGTCATCCCATGTGTTTGCAGATTTGAACAAGATGTTGATGTTGAGACTGATTCATCCCCTCAATTAGCACCGCACCCAGAAACTATGACTCCTTTGGTTGCAACGCCACCACCACACTCTGATATTTCTACGCCTGCTTTGAACACTGGATTGGCGACAGTGGGATTTAACCTATGTCCTCCTGATGACATGAAGGCACAAACTCTTATAACAAGAAAAAACAAACCAACACAAGATAAATCACATGAAAAAGTCGGGGAGAGAAGAGAAGAAGTAAAATCAAAGCCTAATTTGAACACTGGATTGGTGACAGTGGGATTTAACCTATGTCCTCCTGATAACATGAAGGCACAAACTCTTATAACAACAAAAAAGAAACCAACACAGGGTAAATCACATGAAAAAGCCGGGGAGGGAAGTGAAGAAGGAAAATCAAAGCCTGCTTTGAACACTGGATTGGTGACAGTGGGATTTAACCTATGTCCTCCTGATAACATGAAGGCACAAACCCTTATAACAACAAAAAAGAAACCAACACAGGGTAAATCACATGAAAAAGACAGGGAGGGAAGAGAAGAAGTAAAATCCAAGCCTGCTTTTAACGCTGAAGCGGCGACAGTGGGAGTTAACCTATGTCCTCCTGATAACATGAAGGCACAAAGTCTTATAACAACAAAAAAGAAACCAACACAAGATAAATCACATGAAAAAGCTGGGGAGGGAAGAGAAGAAGGAAAATCAAAGCCATCTTTTTACACTGGATTGGCAACAGTAGGAATTAACCTATGCCCTCCTGATAACATGAAGGCACAAACCATTATAACAAAAGAAAAGCAACCAAAAGTGGGTAAAACACATGAAAAAGACAGGGAGGGAAGAGAAGAAGTAAAATCAAAGCCTGCTTTTAACACTGAAGCGGCGACAGTGGGAATTAACCTATGTCCTCCTGATAACATGAAGGCACAAACCCTTATAACAAGAAAAAATAAACCAACACAAGATAAATCACATGAAAAAGACAGGGAGGGAAGAGAAGAAGGAAAATCAAAGCTTGCTTTTAACGCTGAAGCGGCGACAGTGGGAGTTAACCTATGTCCTCCTGATAACATGAAGGCACAAAGTCTTATAACAACGAAAAAGAAACCAACACAGGGTAAATCACATGAAAAAGCCGGGGAGGGGAGAGAAGAAGTAAAATCAAAGCCTGCTTTTAACACTGAAACGGCGACAGTGGGAGTTAACCTATGTCCTCCTGATAACATGAAGGCACAAATTCTTATAACAACAAAAAAGAAACCCACACAGGATAAATCACATGAAAAAGACAGGGAGGGGAGAGAAGAAGTAAAATCTAAGCCTGCTTTGAACACTGGATTGGCGATAATGGGAATTAACCTATGTCCACCTGATAACATGAAGGCACAAACCCTTATAACAACAGAAAAGCAACCAAAAGTGGGTAAAACACATGAAAAAGACAGGGAGGGAAGAGAAGAAGTAAAATCCAAGCCTGCTTTTAACGCTGAAGCGGCGACAGTGGGAGTTAACCTATGTCCTCCTGATAACATGAAGGCACAAACCCTTATAACAAGAGAAAAGCAACCAACACAGGGTAAATCACATGAAAAAGCCGGGGAGGGAAGAGAAGAGGTAACACCAGTGGACATAAAAGATGCTAGTGTGCCACAAAGCTTTAGACTTTCTGAAGACAATAAGGCTGCATCTGAAGACAACAACAAGACGTCTGCTGTAACAATACCAAAGATTCAACCTGAGAGAGACAATCCAAAACAGAGACCAAAGTACAGAACAATCAACTACGGGGAACCTTCAGTCAAACAAAAATATAAACCTAAAATAATACGATTTACTGACACCTTTAATTTCTAGGTTGAACCAACAGCAATGCACAAACTCAGAACTGTTTCCTTTCACAGACACTGTACAAGGAATTCAAATCAAGATTTCAGTCACTCGATGCATACAATGCTCACAATGCATATTAATTAGGGCTGTCAAAGTTAATGCTAGAGTGACGATACTGGCATCTTATGAAAATAGAAAACCTAAGGAATCCATTGGTACCAACCATCTCATACTAGCTTGTCATGAAGGAGGCTAAATAATGCTACAAAGTTACGCTAAATTTTGGCGAGGAAAAACTGGCATGGCCATTTTCAAGAGCGCCCCTTGACCTCTGACCTCAACATATGTGAATGAAAATAGGTTCTATATGTACCCACGAGTCTCCCCTTTACAGACATGCCCACTTTATGATGATCACATGCAGTTTTGGGCAAGTTATACTCAACAACAGCACACTGAAACACTGACAGCTGTTGTTGCCTGTTGGGCTTGAGTTTGCCGTGGTATGATTTAAGATATTCCTAAAATAAGATACGATATTCCTTTATTAGTCCCGCAGTGGGGAAATTTGCAAGCATATCAGCTTGCAAGCAATAAGCATATTTTTTTATGCTAAATGCAGTTTCTGGACAATATTTGTCATTGTTTTTTGTTGTTAATTGATTTCCAATAATAAATGTATACATACATTTGCATGAATCAAGCATATTTGTCCACTCCCATGTTGATAAGAGTATTAAATACTTGAAAATCTGCCTTTAAGGTACATTTCGAACAGATAAAAAATGTGTGATTAATATGTGATTAATCACAATTAACTATTTTAATTGATTGACAGCCGTAATATTAATGTACATTCATACATCAGCAACAATACACAGTTAAAACAAAGTTACAGCTACAAAAAAGCATGTGGAAGCTGTGAGGGCTTTGGTTTAGGACCCAGAAGCAGACACAGACACAGCTGGATGGTGGTTGAAAGTCAGGTGGATTTATTATAATAAAGGTGGTGAGGGCGCTGGAGAAGGCAGGGAACAGGCAGGCTGTTGAGCAGGGTGGAGTAGCTGGAGGAATGAGCTGCGGCGGTGTGAGGTTGGCTCGATGGGAGGCTGGCACTGGAATCCAGAAGACAGGAGAACACAATGTTAAATATGACAAGCACTAGGAAACACAAGAATTACTCTGGTAATTATAGTACAGAGCGGCCGAGAGAATACCAACTGGTAGGCAGAACAATCTGGCGAGGACTGGCAGGAAAGCTGGTGTTCTTGTACTGTGGGTTGATTAGGTGATTGTTGACAGGTGCAGAGTGCAGAGTGGAGAGTGAGACCAAGTGCCTGATGAGGAAGCCGCGCCCCTGCCACACCCATACAGACAGGCAGGGGAGGGGGAGACCCAGGGGAAGCGGAACACTGGAAAACTACTGGAGTCAAGGCCAGAGCCGTGACAGAAGCAACAAGTAAAACTGGTGTTTTTCATCCATAAGCTATAGAACAAATAATGAGCCACAATAGGCTAAACCCATTGCAAACACTTATCTTGTGCATATTTATCACAACATTGTTGATTCAAAGATTATTCTTCATCTGAAGTGTATTTACATAGAGATTCATAAAATGACTGTATAATGTAATGTATAAGGATGAGAATAAAAGATCACTGATAGTCCACTTCAATATTTTGTAATAGAGCACTGATAACCTCTGTAATGGCAATTTTCATATCTGCAGTTTAACACTGTACCTTTAGATAATCTCAGGGCCTCACATGTTCAACTTTGTCACCATAGGACAATGACCTGACATTTTAGATCTCTGTAACTGCAAACAACAGATTGCTGAAATACTTGTTATGTCTTGTGATGCTCTGGTGTCTGCTGTGTGCTGACGCATTGATACACTTTCGATCCTTCTCTTCTTTTCTTCTTTGCACTTATCTTCGTGTTATGCTTTAAATGTATAAATACTACTCTTTGTATTCGGGGCTCACTTGCCACAGTCCACAACAGGTGGCTGTGCTCGTGAGTCCATCTGCAGATGTTTTAGTTATTAATGTATGCCTTTTTATTAAATTCACTGAAAGACAAGTTGTTACGTTGGTTTGTGTCTTGTTTTAACAGAAACTGCCACACCTCCAAATGAACAGTTGCACAGGCTGGTCAAGACTTTATCAAGGATGAATTGTTGCAAACAGTACCGCCAACTTGACCACTGTTTTTTTTTTGTGTTCTGTACAAAAATCTGTGTCGTCATCTTTTCTACTTGCAACACTTGAAATAACTGTTTCTCATGGTATGAACACTGTTAACGGTAAGCTGCATAAAGTGGAGCATAAACAAGTAGAGCACACTGCATAACAACATATGATGACTAGAAGATGAGTTTGACTGTAAACAGCTTTACATTTTGAAGGTGAATTATAATTTAAGTCAATATAAATTAAATGTATTTCACTGTCAGGTGCACGCTGCTCAAGTTTAACTGTATGCTGTATCGTTTCCAACAATATTACATGCAAAATGAATGCTGCCTAATATATTCATTATTGTCACAGTTGAATATAGTACATTTTAGTAGATTTGCAAACCATGGATTGAACTCAAATTTGTGAGGACAATTTTTAATACAATTTTTTATACAAACTGGCTGCTGTATATATTGATTACTTAGTGAGGAACTGGACAAATACATGGTCATTTAGGTCACAAAGCCTTTTTTCATGATCTTCAATCAAATCTAAAGAGGACACAGTGACAATTGCCCAGAACAGATGAATGGTTGCACACAGCAGAGCCAAACATGTCAGTGGTTGGAAGCTCATCCTGTTCACAGATCAAACCGGTGCCCGCCCACCAGCAGGATTACACTACTGCTGAAACATGTGTCTGTATCTGGATTTACTCCGGTATTTTCACAAGAGGATAAGAGATTGAGGCCTACATGATCCATCATCTGTCCATCCCAAGGCTTATCCTGATATGCAGCAGTGGTGATGAGGAGTATGGTGTTGCTATTGAGTGGCTGTGTGCATGTATGGCAGAAATGCTTAAATATAATTTTAACTAATTTAATTGGGTTAAGCGTGACTTTCTACAAACATCCGGTTAACAGTGGTTAAAACATCTCCACCCATCTCCACACACTGAATTATATGGGATATTTATGGTGTTTATGGAAATGAAAAAAATCCAATAAGTTTTCATTCTTACTTGTGTAAGACTGCAACTCATTTCAATATAGTCTATGTATTTTTTAAATAATATTAGCTCATTAAAAAAAATCATACATTCATGAAATGTTTCCCTATATGGATGTGAAGCTGTGCTGATGCTGGGACAGAAAGAGATGAGTTACTCTGATGAGTTCATCAATTCATTTTCATAAACCCAAGGCCTTATTATTATATATATATATATTTTTAAATCTCAAGGTTCAAGGTTCTTAACTTGTCATTTGTCAATTCCAGCAAAGCAGTCATTAACAATGACAATCTTTGGTCTCAGGTTCCTTCAACAATGCTCATAATATATGTATAAAAGGGGAAATCACACAATAAAAGTAAAAGCAAAATGATAATCTAAGGCATAAAATAGTGCAGTTAAAATATAGGGCTTAAATACAAACAGGAGTGAATATAAAATAGTAATGTAAATTTGTAATATAGTTGAAGACAGTATTTCAGATGGTCTCTGTACATATCTGCAAACTTCTTATGATTTTCAAGGCCTGTGGGAGCTCTGAATGCAGCAGATTATGTTTGAGTATATCTGGAGCACCGCTGGCCAGCATGTGAACAGAGGCCTGTATTATCTACCTGTATCTACCTGTGCTACGTGGCTGCGCAGAGGGCGCGGTTACCTAGCATGTTTGCTGCCTTTAAGTGTCATCGGACATACTAACACCCTAGGATTTTTTTTTTTTATCAGGGAGTTACAGATGTGATAGTTACGTAGTATAACGTGATCATTTTATATGGCAAATAAATGTTTTTGTAAAATGTTATGATGCCTATTTTTTGTTACTTTTTTTTAAAAATGCAATTGCTTAGTGCAAATCAGTAATTGCTATGTGTTTATAGGAAATATACGAATACAAGTAAGTGTATTACAGACCATTATAGGCTACACAGTAATGTAAAAAAAGGGCGTTTACTTATAATAGCAAAGAAAAAACACTCAATCTGGAGAAAAATATAGCTAGATGGGTTAACAGGCATGCACATATACGTATGCTTGGAGCTGACCTGACGTGAAGAAGGATGCATATGCATGTAAATGATATTACTGTATATTTGCGCTCCCCCCCTTTTATTTTCTATTAACTTATTTGTTAATTTAATTTATTATTATTACTCTTATTTTTGTATTATTTTGTGTGTTTTTTAGCCTGTTCTTTATTTTTATTATTATTATTTGTATTATTATTATTATTATTATTATTATTATTATTTATTTTCTTAATTTTAATTATATTCTTTCTTTTTATTATTATTAATATTATTATTATTATTTATTTTCTTGATTTTAATTATATTCTTTCTTTTTTTATTATTATTATTATTATTATTATTATTATTATTATTATTATTATTTATTTTCTTAATTTTATTTAAATTTTGAATGTTGAAGTTGTTTTCTCTAGTGTACTTAATGAGTTCGTCTATAAGCTCAACTACTTTAAAAAATTGGTTTATAAACTATTGTAATTATGAACTGTAAATTGCATATATGAAAACAACCTTGATAAAAGGGCGGGGGGGGGAAACTATAAAAACACTCACTCTGATGCTCACCTCTCAGCTCCACTTTATATTGAACCAGAGGCCTTGAATGCGTCTCTCCCTGAGAGCGGTGAAGTGGGATATTCCGGGAATCACTCGAAAGCAGCATCAGGTCTGATTGACGTGTCTGTCCTGGAGCGACGTCACGAGTCCTCAATCTTCCCCATGGAGTAGAGCTAGTTTGTCCGGGACAAGAAGAAGAGTGGAGGAGACTCGGATCTGGACTACATCGGGTTGCATTCATGTAGTCGTTGCTGTGTGGATGTTGTTATCAGAGCTACAGATTAGAGCTACAGGCCGGTTAGTTGGAGCAAGCAGCAGGTGCATGTGGATGAAGATAAAACTCCAGACTAACTCCGCTCTCTACACGGCTTCAACACCGGCGGGTCGATACAAATACCTGAGGGGTCGAGCTAAAAGCAAGCACTTGATTTGGGGGAAAAGCGTAAGAATGCTTTTCACGGCTTTTCTCTTTCGGGGATAGAAAAAAATGATGGAAAAAACATCGTCTTGTCTCATCTGTCCGCAAACATGGAGAAAAGTTAAGTCTACAAGTGACCGTTGACGCTACAAGTGACCGTTGACGCTACAAGTGAACGTTAACGTGACCGTTGACGTTAACTTACCTCAACTTCGACATTCGTGGCTGTTTGTAAACTTTTTAATTGTTTTTTTTCGCGTTATATTTTGTTGTTGTTGTTGTTGTTGGAGAAAACAACCCGCTGGATACATGGTGAAACTCTAGCACAGATTCTGAGGATATATCTCTGGAGCAGAAGAGGTAATGGAGAAGAGGAACAAGGCGACGGACGGAGACATGTACAGGTAACGATAGCAACAACGTTGGGCTTTACCGGTTATCAATCTCAGCCTGCTAAAACGGTTAAAATCAGATATGATTGGTTTTGGGAGATCGATAACTCACCTGGTGAAGTGAATACAGAAGCAGTTCATTATTGTAGTCCTCAATTTGTGGAAAAATGGACGCAGTAACGTAACAAACGTTACTTTAAACCGTTACTCAAGTTGTGGCTTAAAACTAACGGCTATTAACGAACTAGCTCGCGAGTACAAAGCGACACGTGGGGTATTTTAAAGGTCCCATATTATAAAAAAGGGAGATTTTCATGTTTCTTTATTAAAAAGCAGGTTTAAGTCCTCTATAAATACTGTGAAAGTATCAAAACACTCAATCCACAGGGAAATACACGCAGCCCGTATTCAGAAACTCTGCATTTGAAACAAGCTGTCAGGATTTCTGCCCATTCGTGATGTCACAAATATACAATATTTAGACACTTGACATAATTTTAAACGTGAACATTCTAAATGTGTCCCAGTTTATTTCCTGGTTGCAGTGTATGTGAATGTCATCAGCTGACAGGAAGTACACATGGACCCAAGCTGTTGCCTAGCAACGCAATTCTGTTGCAATTCCGTTGCAATTCCGGCAAAATGCGCTAAAATGGAGCTTTTCAGACAGAGGGTAAATACAGGGATATTCAGGCTGACAGTATGAGGAAAATAAAGTTGTTTTTTGAACATTACAGCATGTAAACATGTTCTAGTAGAAACACAAAATACAAGTATGAACCTGAAAATTAGCATAATATGGGACCTTTAACAAATCGCTATAACTGTTTTCTCCCATACAATTTCACATATAACGTTACTAGTCTAGACGGGCACTGCATTTCATAGGTCTGTTTAATAAATGTGTTCAGTTGACTAATAATCTGATTAGAGTAACGTTACTATAACATTACTTTCTGTAGGAGAGTCATATATATATATATATATATAAATAAAATACAATCTGTTGCCAGGTTATTTAGTACACATAGCTGAATGCAATCTGATACAACAGCCTCATAATAAATCCTGCCTTCAAGAAGATTACAATAGTTTTGGTGAAAGTTGTTTTTAGAGAGGTGTTGATTCAACTCTATGGTACTTTCAGCTGCTGTTTGTTGTTCTATTGGGTTGTAGAGGTGTTTCTAATATTTTGTACACTCCATATGAAGTTAAATTAAAAAGTAGGAACTACCGCCTTCAAAATTACCATAAAGTTCAATCAAAATCTCTCTTTAACAGTTGCAACAAAACTGAACTTTATAGCCTTTATGAAGCCAAGCTTTATTGCAGGGCGGTTGTATTCGACTACCATAGTTTTATCTAGGTGTACCTAATAAACTGGCAATGGAGTGTGTTTATTGGACTTTAGTGGAATTGCACTTATCTACATATAAACATAGCCTAAAGCATTTTGGCTTTTTTGTAGATGTTTGAAATCGACACTCATTTCTGCAATATACTTTTTCGTTATATATTTTTATAAAGAGAATGGGGGCTGTTGCACAGTTCAAACAAACAGTGACCGATAAGCCAATCCAACACCTGAAATAAGGTGCCACATTCACACACTCCGCACGGATACATCTAATGTGTGCCCTTGCTTTTGTTTTGACAACAAAGTCATTCTCAGGTGAGGAACATAACGTTTGCATAATGATACCTTTATTTTCACCCAGTATTTGCAGAGCCACACTAGTTGGAGCCTGAGCTGTGTGTAGTATATACAGTATTAGTCTGTTGTGCTTGAACATGTTCAAAACAGATGTAGTAGCCGACCACATTGCTGGTCTGTAGGTGCATTTCTTCCACAGGGATGACTTTGCTCTTGTGAAAGGGTTAAGCTGCAGGAAGATTATCGTGTTACCTAAGGCATTAGGTTGAGCCACCTACACCCACAACTTTTTCTTTTTTTTAATCTAGAACCATATTGTAGATGTAGGTAATGTAGCTACACGTGCTATATAAGAATACATTAACAAAATGTGACCATTAGTCTGTCTTTTGTGTTGTAATGGCTTTATTCAATCTAGTTATGCTTGAGCAAGGTGCTAAGTAAGTGTGGATGACAAGGCACTAGCAGTTAAATGATACTGGACTAATTAATGACAGTAACTGTTTTACCAAAGGCAGGATTTTTTTTTACATTAAGTTTATGACACCAAGAAAAATTATAAAACACATATTTGAAATTTATTATAATGAAATTATCAGTCACTCCTCAAATACAATAAATAACATGACAGTACTCAAGTAAAAGTACATAAATAATACACACACCAGCATACATACATATGGGCACTTGGACAGGTCCCCCTGATTTTGTTTAAATGAATTTGTTTGAGGTTGAAAATGCTATGATGTGAATGCTTGGTAATTCTGATGATGATTGCGATATACTGAAACAAACAATCTTTCATTCTTTGATGTGTCTCATTAGAGTTAACAGTTTCTAACTCTGCTTTTAGGCCCACCGTGGATCCGTATGGCTTTCAGCGCTCAAAGGACTTTGATTATGAGTCCTATCAGGAGCTCATGTCTGAGTATCTAGTTGTGCTCACCCGACGATCCATCAAGTGGTCCAAACTACTGAAGGGCAAAAGCAAGGTGCAGAAGAATGTAAAATGTGAGTGTGAAAACTTAACATGCCAGTATCCTCACAGAGTAAGTGCACGCAATAAAACTGAACTAAACTTAAATGTTCCCCCTCTCCTTCAGTAAAGCGTTACGTACGCAAGGGGATTCCCAATGAGCACCGTGCTCTGATCTGGATGGCAGCCAGCGGGGCTCAAGACCAGCTAGAGAAGAACCCAGGATACTACCAGTCCCTGCTCGGAGCCCAGCACGACCCCAAACTGGTGGAGACCATCCGCACTGGTCAGGCTATGAACAGTTTCTCATTCACCTATATGACCACTCAGACCTCCTTAAAACTGACGCACACCAAGCCAGAACCTCACAGAACCATCCCTAGCAAAGTCTCAGTGCATCACCTTAGATCTTCAAGTTGCTCTTGAACCTCTATCTGACTCTTGATCAGAGGATATAACTGTTTCTAATCATCACGAACATACGAAACAAATTAGCCAATTATTTTCACACCAAAGTGAATTTGATTAAAAGTCTCATTATTGCGTGCAAAGTTCTGTTTTGCGCTGGCATTGTCATCATGTGGTCTAAATGAGTAAAATAATAGATTTCGTTTGAATACCCAGTCAGAGCATTCTTTCTCTCTGACTGCCTCTGAGGCTGATCCAGTCAGTATGCTGATTCGGCTGAACGGTTGCTGATTAATGCTGACTATAGCCAACAGTGCCAGACACACTGCAACAGCCACAGCCAACAGTCAGCCACACAGGGAACACTGATGCCCAACAGTTTGGTGTTTCAGAGCCCTTACAGAATATGTTTTAGTGTTCAGTGTGACATATGCGTGGCTTTGTTCTTCAACCAGACCAGCTACCCTGTTGATGTTTCCTTGTGTGAGATACTGACTGGGCATTCAGACAGAAAACGGCGCTGTGTTAAAAGAGTGTGTGAGATAAAAAAAAAAAATCCGGGAAGCCCAGTTTGAGTAATAGATCCATTAGTGGGAAGGCGTGTTATATGCTAAAACCCTGCACAGTAGTTTATAATAATATCACCAAGGACTCTAGAAAGTTATCACGGCCACAATCATTTTATCCCCCGCCTCTGAGATTGCGAGGTAAACAATACTTTACCCTTACCGGGTCAATTTACAAAGTAAGACCAGAAATCTGCTCCACCCACGGGCCCTTAATTTAGTATTTAATTTAGTATTACAGTTAGCCTAATGTATTTGAGCTAGCTGTGTGTGTGGGAAATGGTAAAATATACAACAAAATAACACAACATACATAAAGACGTTTTCCTAGCTTTACCAGCAGTGTTACATTTGCTGCCAAAAAAAATAACAACACATATAAAGGTTATTTAGCTATTTGAGTTTGCATTTAGAAATAATTTGAATCCAAGACTGATGTAACAATTTTAGTTGTATTAGCAGACTCTGTCTTTCTTCTTCTTTTAAACTAACATGCTCTCATGCACCCGTAAACACACAAACACACAGCACTAAATACGAGTTTCTGTGTGGTCTTTTTCTTTCAGACTTGAACCGAACATTTCCAGACAACGTCGAGTTCCGCAAGACATCCAACCCGTGTGTGCAGGACGCTCTGTACAATGTGCTGGTGGCTTATGGCCACCACAACCAAGACGTGGGCTACTGTCAGGTAATATTACTGCCTAGATTCAGCCTAAAATGTTTTTTGCATAATACCATTCTTACACCTTCCTACATGTGTGACAAAGACGTCAAGTGCAGTATGACTTAAGTTAGCAGTGAAGGATTAGGTCCATTATCAGTGTGGATTATGGGACAAACATAAACAAATTAAGTAGACAATGTAAATTTGAGTTTGTGGGATCATCATCATTCTGTGACGTGTTTTTATATTAGTGACCGCACAATTATTCAACACGTATGTGTCCAAAGAAAGGCCGTTTGTGTCAGTATAGCCTATGTTAATCATTAGCATTTGAAAGGCAAATTTCATTCACCAGAGCATATGCAGTCTGGTTTGCAATTCAAACAGGCAGCAGGGCTGTGTTTATGGTTACATCACTTATGAAGTATAACAAGAACCCCTCCAACTGTAATCATACTTTGATTGTTTTGTTTTTGTGTCCTTGTTTCATGTCCAGTGAACACTTACTGCTCTCTCCCCTGGATGCTTTATTAAAGAGCCCTAGAGTCTCTAATAAAACCTGCTCAGACATGATTTATGTGAACTGAGTCTCTTTTGTCTTCAGGGGATGAACTTCATAGCTGGGTATCTACTTATCATCACAAAAGAAGAAGAAAAGTCCTTCTGGCTGATGGATGCTCTACTCGGCAGAATTTTACCAGGTGTGTGTACATTAATTTTTTCATCATTCTGGTCTCATGGTGTGTGTGTGTGTGTGTGTGTGTGTGTGTGTGTGTGTGTGTGTGTGTGTGTGTGTGTGTGTGTGTGTGTGTGTGTGTGTGTGTGTGTGTGTGTGTGTGTGTGTGTGTGTGTGTGTGTGTGTGTGTGTGTGTGTGTGTGTGTGTGTGTGTGTGTGTGTGTGTGTGTGTGTGTGTGTGTGTGCGCGCGCACACATGTTTTCCATTTATGCTGTTTTTGTTTTACAAAAATCAATTTGTTTATATCGTTTTGCAGTTAAAGGAACAGTGTGTACGATTTTGGGGGATCTGTTAAGAGAAATGGAATATAATATTCATAACTATGTTTTCATTAGTATATCTGAAACTAAGAATCGTTGTGTTTTCGTCAGCTAAGAATGAGTCCTTCATATCTACATAGGGAGCAGGTCCTCTTCACAGAGTCCGCCATGATGCTCCGCCATGTTTCTACAGTAGCCCAGAACGGACAAACCAAACACTGGCTCTAGAGAGCCATTCATGTTTTTACGTGACCTGAAGGCCACCGTAGTTCTCTGACACACTTGTGAAACGGTGGCGTTACCACGGTTTTGTAAAACTGCGGCGTTACCACAGTTTTGCACTCTGTGGCTAACGTTATACCGCAGTCTTGGAAAGGGAGTGAGCGGAGGGGTACTTAGTTGGTTGCATTCTGCAACCACACCACTCGATGTCGCCAAATCCTATACACTGTCCCTTTTAAATAAGAGCGATGTCTATCTCGCAGTGATGTGTGTGTGCGTGTGTGGTTACAGACTACTACAGTCCAGCCATGCTGGGGCTGAAGATGGACCAGGAGGTGTTAGGGGAACTGGTGAAAGTTAAAATCCCCGGAGTCTGGCAGACCATGACGGATCATAATGTCATGTGGACCCTGGTGGTCTCCCGATGGTTCATCTGTCTCTACATAGACGTCTTGCCAGTAGAAGTGAGTGTATCTGTGTGTGTTTCATAGTGCGGACAGGATCCTGCCATTGTCACTGCAATTTATTTGTTATACCTTGTATCCTGAGTCAAAATTGCTTTATACAAAAGTTTAGAAAAGCTTGATGACAGACTGTGAGAGGCAAGTCAGAGACAAATTCTGGTCATTGGCATTCAGAACTTTATACAATGCATGTATGAAACCGTAAAATTATACTAAACTCTAATGTTTTGTTGTTAAGATGTGCTTTTAATCTCTAAAACTATCAAATCTCTGTCACAGCACACTGTTCAAAAACACTGTTCACTAAAACCACGTGCTTTATTCCAGCGCTACTTTTAGTGAATTCAGATGTACATGTAAAAAAATAAGCGTTTTATTCCTCCTTTTCTTCCAATGTGGAATGGCCAACCCCACCATGTAAACAGTCCTTGTTGTTGCTCACTCCCTCTGTTGGCCTGGGGGACGGGTGTGGACTGTTATGTTCTCCAAATACACATGGAGATTCACTAGGAGGGCGTAACACTTGCAGATGTTCATGGTATTCTCTCAACATTCCAGCCTCTCACACAGACACTGCGGCCAGCCTGTAGGAGTTATTACTGCAGCAACAAGGACATGATTCCTCACTAATCTCCAATCCCAAGATTGATTCAGGGATGCTGCTGCAGTGTCCGAGTTTTTCCTCTTCTCCACTTGAGCACAGCACCTAAGTTGCAAATTTCTGATTTTAAAGGAACAGTGTGTAACATTTCGGGGGAGCTATTAGCAGAAACGGAATACAATATTCATAACTATGTTTTCATTAGTGTATAATCACCTGAAAATAAGAATCGTTGTGTTTTCGTTACCATAGAATGAGCCCTTCATATCGGGCGATCGAGCGGGTCCTCTTCACGGAGTCCGCCATGTTGCAAATACAGCAAGTCATTAAAATCTAACAACTCCATGATGACCAAGAGTATGTATACATTTTCCGTAGTTTACCTAGGCTAGCTAGTGGCGCTTTGATGTGACTCTTCATACTATACAACTCACTACAACTGGTTATTGATGTTTTGGAGAGTTTCTAATGTTGTCTATCACGGTTGGTTACTCATCTTTTTTTGCACTACAACTGCTGCGTTTGCCTGCAGTTCAGATGTTTGTTCAAACTGCAGGTTAAGCTTCATATTGTGCATCGCTGTGCATGTGTTCTCTGGTGGGATTTAACTCTTTGTTGTTGTTTCTCTGCAGACAGTCCTGAGGATTTGGGATTGCCTGTTCTACGAGGGCTCTAAAATCCTGTTCCGTGTAGCTCTGACACTGATTCACCACAACCAGGCTCTGATTCAACAGGCCCAGTCACTGCCGGACGTCTGCCAAAACTTCAAGCAGATCACTCGTGGACCAATTGTTGATGAATGCCACTCTTTCATGCAGGTAAAAGAAAAGGGAGGTATCCCATCACTGCTAGTTATTGAGAGTGTCATTCACTGGAGGAAAGACCAATCCGTTTAAAGCAGATGTCCCTTGTTATTAACTGTCTTTAATCCTATAATCCTGGTGTTTCTTGCCTTTCCTAGAAAATCTTCACTGAACCAGGAAGTCTCTCCATGGCAACCTTGACTAAGCTGCGGGCGACATGTCGATCTCGCATCATTGCAGAAGAATCCTGAACCAAACTCGACAACCTGTTGCTCAAACTCAATACACATTCCACTGGGCTGAGCACCCAACAGCTGGTTGCACCTTCTTTTTTACTGACTTAATGTCACAGTGGCTACTACATACTGTGGAGTTTGTGTCTTAAACATATTTTCAGACAGTCATACAGTCCAAGTGTAAATATATGGTGAAATGAGAATATTCTTAGCAATGTGCTGTATGAACTGATTATTCCATTTGAACCTAACATGTAGTTTCTTCTTTTGTGAAAATTATGCACTTTACTCCAGAAAGTCAGAGACACTGTAGAGAAAAAGCTTGGCAATAAACGGTCAGGTCAGTTAAATAATGTGTTGAACACTATGAGCACAACCAAGAGGCCTGATGTATTTCACACTGAATGGTAAATGAAGACAAAACTGCTGTAGTACTGCTGTCAGATCTGAATTATACTGATTTCATGACAGAAACTTGTTTTTTCAAACATTTCAAAATATGATTCATGTACTTATTAGTTGTGTTCAGATTTTGAGCAAATGTCTTTA
Source organism: Sebastes umbrosus (assembly GCF_015220745.1). Taxonomy (NCBI): domain Eukaryota; kingdom Metazoa; phylum Chordata; class Actinopteri; order Perciformes; family Sebastidae; genus Sebastes; species Sebastes umbrosus. The sequence goes on from NC_051270.1 coordinate 22,676,365, forward strand.
TTCCTGTCCTCAACCATTAACTCAAGTGCACTATGGTGAAATTATTGAAGTATAATTGAAAAAGGCTGCTCTCTTTTTCTAACAAAGGTGTGTCCAGTTTGTTCTGTGTTTCGGTTTTGTGGCCCTTTAAACTTTAACGTCATAGTACTGATATCACATTTTGTTGCACGGGTCAAAAATAACCTTGGCGTTGATCCCAGCTCTGAGTATTCTATGTAATGTACACTTGGATAAACAGCTCAGAGCAAACAGACATATTTATTTCACACAAATGAAGTTAAATCATAAAGGTACTGTTGCATTGAATACCCCCACCACCCCTCAAAAATCAGTGCTGAACTTTGAAGATTTTTATTAACTTTCAGTAAGATGCATAATAGAAAACGAGATCAAACCATTTTCTATAAAAAAATAAAAGATCAAATCACTACGATTCATATTAACATTTCTTTAAGGAGAGAGTCGGGGAAAACAAGAATGGAAACATAATCCATCCACCAGTTCACTTGTGATGTTATATACATTTTAGTAATGCAGTCGCACTCTGTGTGTACAGCTGGACCACGACACACAGTTTAAGCAGCTCTCCGCCTTTTTATAATCACAATTACCGGACTGGATTTAATTTACTGAATTAAACTGTGCCTTAGTGCACTATTGGGGCAGTCTCCACTGTGGAGGCATATGATTGGAAAAGACACTCAAGGCTTTCCCTTTTCTTAGAGTAGGATTATCTTTAGCTTGTTAAGTTAAAAAAAAAAAAACTCCACCCAACTTGAAATGATTTTACTTGCACACACAAGCCATTGGAACTTAAAAAAAATTATTTGTCCTACAGTTCATTTGAGTCTCCCTCTGCCTTTTTAATTGCATATTAAATGAGATTTTATAAATAATTACATAGCTAAAAACAGCAGTTCAAGCAAATTCAACCAATTCCTAGAACTTAATGGAACAACAGCTGACGGTGAACTTGCTACAGCAAATTCAAACTGCCTCCATCCGTGATTGTATGAAGACTCGGTCCTCTCGGGTTTCATCAAGATGCACGCCATCTAAAGCTAGCAGGTCTTTGGCTTCTCATCATTATCTCACAGAGAAAGTGAAAGGAAAATAAAAATATCCAGAGGTCACATAGGATATGCAAAAACATGCACTCACCACAGAGTAACAATTGCTTCCATTCACTCATGCTCGCTCACACACTTGGGTTCATCTCCCCACCGCTCAGTCTGTCGGGTTTAAGTGAAATAAAGGAGGGACCATTCAGATGGTCTGGTATCCAGCATGGCTCCTCTTCCTGCCTATTAGATATGCAATGAGGACGATCAGCACCAGGCCGGCAAGAGCTGCTCCAACAATGATGGGGATGAGCATCTGGTCTTGGTCTATCTGACACTCCTCCGCTGGAAAGAAAAGATGAGAAGTTAACATTATATTGCAGAATTTTGGATCTAGAAATATGTCATTTATGTGTAGTAGCTCCTCCAAAGTTAACAAATACGCCTACCAGCACCTTAAAAGCTCCCTCAACACAATGTATTTTGTTGATTTAATCTGCACTCAAACAAGTGGAAAAAAGTTGTGGTTTTAAGGGGTTACATTCTTTAACTATTTCTTATATTTTCATAGATATCAATCTTTTCATTTAACTCTCCAAGAGAGAATATTTCCCAAAAGGTCAAACTATTCCTTTAAATCTGCGTATTTCTTCAACCAACATGAAAACTATCTAACTAACTGCAGTATTTGACTGCAGCTTCTGTGAAATGGCAATTAAGTGTCATCAGACTAAAACTGCAGAGTGCTACCTACTCCTAACAAACAACATCATCAACATTAAGGTCTGAGGACAAAAAATGAAGAAAACTTGGGATAAAAAGTGGACAACAGCAGGGATGATAAAAGAAAGCATTTGTACCTGTAGCAAACTGGCTGGTAGTGACTTCAAAGGGTTGGACCTGCAGTCTGAATGTGTTGAGAGAGAAGGTTGGTACCACAGCCAGAGTTTGCTCTGCGTTGCACATGTAGGAGCGGCCCAGCGTACTCCGCAGGTAGTCCAGACTGGTGTTACTGGCTGAGAAGGGAGCTGTGGAGAGAGATGCATCAGTAATAGTTGAATTAAGCAAATCAGAGCCGGGACGAACAGTATGTTGCTTGTGATAAAATGACATACCAGTGGCATCAGACCAATTAGCAAGCAGAGTTATCCCACTCAGGTGGTACTTGTTGCTCGTGGAGTTCTGTGGACGGGAGGAGATGGGTTTGATTAAACACTTGCATCCACGCATAAAAACAAAATCAAACTGATCATGTAGCTAAATTCAAAAAAGATGAAGGATGATCTTACCAGAGTGAAGGTGAAGCTGAGAGTGGTGCTTCGCTCCTGTGTCAAAACCAAGGAAGCACTGCTGGCTTCACATGATCCTGATGAACTTGTCAGATTGGGAGTCAAGTTGACTAATTCTTGGACAGTCTGGCAAAGTAGACAAAGATACATTTGGTTTAATAGAAGTTTGTTACGCAGAATAGACTGAACATATTTAGCGATTTGTGAGTTGTCCTTGTTTGAGAAGCTATCTTTTACCTTATTCCGAGATAGAGAGAAATAGGAGACGTTGAGCTGCAGTCCCATTTGGGCCAGGAGACACACAGTGCCGTTGCTATTGTTTACAGAGTAGGTGCCTCGCTCAGGTGTTCCTGGAGGAGTTGGTGCTGGAGGGGGTGGTGCTGGAGCTGTGGTTGTTGCAGCACTGGCAGTGGTAGGTGGAGCTGTAGTGCTGGCCTGATCTGCCATACATATGCTTTCTGTGACAAAAGAAATGATAAGTAAATAAGTGATCAACCATAAAGAAGCAGGTCAAACAACCTAGAAACAAAACAGAATCGTACCTGTTGGACTCAGGTCATTTCCTGGCATGTACGCCTCCAGCCTCATATCAGAGAAAGTGGCAGTTGCTCCACCAACTGCAAAAGTAGAGGGGCTCACGCAGCGGTAGGTGGTGTTGATCGGCGCCCAGATCCCAACCGAAGCCGACACCACAGTGACCACAGCTAGGACAAATAAAAACATACAACAAATTACTTATAAGTGTTGTTTATTGTATAATTACTAGCATCTACTCAGTCATACTGTAAATTCGACATTACAAACATTTTTGTGCTCCTATCATGCTACAACTTATTAATGTACGCTTTACACCATACAGTTAAATTTAAATGCTATAATGAAATATTTTACATTTTCTTACTTCATACTGTATATTAAGATCTGGTGTGAATGTTATTTTCTATACAAGCATCACAGGCTAGATGAAACAAACTGAATCTGCACTGAGTCTGAGTTTGTTGTGGTGTTTGTTCTCACCTGAGCTGTTAGCCTCCGGGAAGATGGTAGTGTCGCTGAGGTTGTACTGCAGCGTCAGGTTATCGACACTGTACAGGCTCCCATTGGTTGAAAAGCTCAGCCCCAGCGCGTGGCCGGATCCAAACACCGCCACCAGCCCCGGTGAGCTGCCGTTTGTTCCACATGAGCTTGTGCCTGCATCGACCGTGGTGGAGTCAGGCAGAGAGAACTGCACTGTTCTCTGAGGAAAGACAAGTGATATGACCGTTGTTGACAAGGAGATACAATCAATATTGATGCTTTTAGAGATGGAAATAATATTGTCACTGTACATACTGTGGCGCTGGAGGTGTTGTATGTGATGGAGAACGATGCAGAGAGCTCAGCCTTAATGCAGGTGGAGTTCCCCTCGTTCACCTCAAGAGTAACAGCCTGAACGCAACCTGTAGAGGAGAACATAATGAGCAGGGAGGCACAATAGTGAAATAATATCGAAAAACATTCCAATAAAAACAAACATCTAACAAACAAACTCACTACTACAAAAATATTAATTTTCATATTCTGGACAACTATATGACGTGGTAATTACACTTCAGTGTGGATTTGTGTGTCATATCTCATAATACTATCCCACAATGATTAACAATAATTAATGATATGTTGCTTAGCGCAACTTATTAATGCACAATGTGACCTGATGATGAATTAAACTAACTTTACTGTATTGATATTAGGGCTGAACAATATATCAACAACATATCGATATCTTGAAGCTAGATATCGTCTTAAAGTTTGGATATCATGATATCGTAATATGGTATGAGCTGTCTTTTCCTGGTTTTAAAGGCTACATTACAGTAATGTGATGTAATTTTAATTGATGACCTTAACAGACTGTTCTAGCTGTTCTATTATTTGCCTTTACCCACTAAGTCATTATATCCATATTACTGGTGATTATTTATCAAAAAGCTCTCAAATATTTTATGAATGCATCAATAGTCAATCCTTCAACAGCGTCACAATATCTATTCATTATCTGGGTCTTCTGGCTTTTGTATTTGACTTGCCTGGTTTGATAAAGGTTACAGAATGAGTACAAACGATATCAGTGATGATTATTACAACATAACCAGTGTTTCATGAAGCCATGCCCTACATACACAATAAAGCAGTTCACACAAGCCACCACCAGAGGTCTGCAGACAGCTAAAAGAGAGAGACCAACATCACACCCTGGCCATGACTCTTTCCCACAGAATTGTAGAGCTTATTCAAGCTACTTGTAACTACTGCTACTCGTCTCCTGGCGATGGAGTCATATTTGTAAGCTCAACCAACCTGGCAACTTTCACACTTGCATGGTATTAATACCTTAATGCGCTGAAAACTGCCAACTCACTGTTGCGTGTCTAAGTGTGCGTGTATGATAGTGGCTGTAATTCTTGAACATATTGTGTGGAAGCTACGGTGGCTATTCAGGACTTACTCATTCATGTACTTACTCCTTAAAATAACTTTCTCACACCCTTTTATAACACAATAACGTAATACGGGAGTTTCACCACTTGCTTCACACTTCCCAGAATGTCTACAAAGAAGTTTGTGGCTTTTGTATGACCGCTTTTGGTTAACTTTAAAACAGCACAGATTCTTATTTACTGTACTGTATGTTATTAGATTGTGTTTTATTTCTATACTATGTTCAGTCAGATTTTGGTGATTTATCAACTGTGTGGGACCAATAAAAATAGAAACTACTCATCAGGGAAATAAATAATTATCCTGCACACAGGCCACCAATGCTAGCATGTTTCAAAATTCAGTTGTCACTATGAATATTTTACTGCTAAGAAGGATTTGTGGAACTGAAAAGATGCTCATATAGCTGGTTACATGCTGACATTGCTGAGAGAGAGATTTATATAGCATTGTGGCTTGTAGGCCATGTTAATGGTACTTATTTCATAACTCACTTATTACTCAGCGAGCTCTTCCCTCTTTCCTATTCTTCTGACTTCCCTTCATCTTGAGCTTTCTCCATTAATATAATTTATTGATCCTAAATGGTAAAATCACTGTGCTTCAGTCCTGTGTCAGTCTCTGTCAATCACACTTTCCCTTCTCTGCTGCCTTGCTGAAACTTGACCCCGATGCCACCTCTCTGTTCACCCTGTAAACACACAGCAGACGGTTTACACAACACTGCAATCTGATCGTGAGGTCTGCTGTGTGTACAAAGTATCGAGCTGCAGATATCAGCGTTAGACAGTCGGCAAGGGGAGCATTACAAAACAGAAAGGTATCCTGACTCTGCCTCTTGTGTTGTGAGGAAATGCTGGTGTAGGCAGGTTTGAACTCTTAAGGTCACCAGAGTCTGTGGAAAACAAAACTGAACACCAAGTTAACCACAGTGCTCCAGTATTAACATACTGCAATGACTCAACAACATTACTGGCCTGTTTTCCTGTGTCAGCAGCTAGGTGTCTGTGAACTAGCACTGTCAGTAGGCCTCTAGCTGGGCTGGGTGCAACACAAAGCATCATAGCGGTCACGTGAAGCACTCAAATGACACAACAATGAGGCCGATCTGCTGCTCCACAACATTAACAAAACCTGGGTATTACATTATAATAGAATAAAGTCCAGGGACTTCTCCAGTTACTTTGGTCTGTTTTAACACAATTAGGCCAAAATTTAACTGAGGATAGATGACCTTTTGATTTTTTTATGAAACTCTATGTGAAACTTTGAAGGGCTGTGGGTCCAACATCCACTTTTTGGTCAAACTTGGAGGGATATACATATAAGTTTCCACTGGTTACTGGCCTACACCAGGAGGTCCCTATTATATTCATATATCAGGTCAAGCCATGAATGAATATAAAAAATGTCTACATCCTATGCTGGTGGTTCAAGACTCCTTCCCTGCCAACTGGCCTTAATAATAGCCTACCTTATACTCAAGTACACACATAACGTTAAGCTAACGTTAGTGTTATATACTGTGGCTACATTTAGACTAGGGATACGGGCCGATACTTATTCAAATAGCTGGATCGGATATCAATATATATACATTTTTATGTTTATATACTATATACATTATATACTGTCATTTTTATTCCTGTTTAAGTTTTGGCCAATATGTTAATGCATTAAAAAGGTTTACACTTGAATTGTAATTTCTATTCATTTTGAAGATTTTTTTCCCCCCCGAGTTGCTGTTGTACGATTTATTATTATTATTATAGTATTTATTGGTCAGAATTTGTTTAACAAAGCGATGTTTAAGTCAAGCCTGATTGCTTTACACATTAAAGAATGATCCTAGTCACTTCCACACAGTGAGGCATATCGGTACTCGGTATCGACCAGTCGACCCAAAGCCCAGGTGGTATCGCTATCGGGACTGAAAAGGTCAGATCGGTCCATCATAACGTAAGCTAACGTTAGCGTTATATAGCTACATTTAGACACACTTAGCTGCAACTAACGAATATTTACATTAACCTGCCGATTATCTTCTCGATTAATCGATTGATCTGTAAAATGTCAGGAAAAATGTCCAAGCTTTGACAGACGCTAGTTTTGTCTGACCTTAAAGAGGACATATCATGCTCATTTTCAGGTTCATGCTTGTATTTTGGGTTTCTACTAGAACATGTTTACATGCTTTAATGTTAAAAAAACACATTATTTTTCTCATACCGTCTGTCTGACTATACCTGTGTTTTACCCTCAGTCTGAAACGCTCCGTTTTAGCGCATTTCAACGGAATGGCAAAGAAATTGCGTTGCTAGGAAACAGCTTGGGTCCATGTGTACATCCTGTCGGCTGATGTCATTCCCATACACTGCAACAGGAAATAAACTGGGACACATTTAGAATGTTTACGTTTAAAAACTGTGAAATGGTCTAAATATTGTAGATTTGTGACATCACAAAATGGAAAGAAATCCTAACGGCTTGTTTCAAACGCACAATTTCTGAATACGGGCTGTGTGTATTTCTCTGTATATTGAGCGTTTTAATACTTTCACAGTATTTATATAGAACTTAAACCTGCTTTATAATATAAAAGACATGAAAATCTCACTTTTTACAATATGGGACCTTTAAGTTCACAACTATTCATATATTAAATTTGATATAATAAACGCTAAATAAAGACAAGGAAGGGACCTCATTTTGAGAGAAGCTGGAACAACAATTTGATTGTTTATATCATGTTTATTTTTGTTTATAGCTTATATTGTTTATTGTATATTGGTAGAATTGGTAAATTTTCAATTTTTGTATTCTTATTTTATTCTAACGTTTTTATCTATTCTTTTGTTATTATACTGCTTATTTGCACCAACAACAAAAAAAAGCTAATTCTTAGTGTATACCTCTTACACCTGGCAATAAACACGGTTCTGATTCTGATTAATCGATCATTCAACATTGTTTCCGTCTATCTCATCTTCGATTAATCGACTAAAGTTACTTGTTTGAACATCTAAGGTAGCCGTTAAACATCTAAGCTAGCCGTTAACCTGTTACCACAACAACGGACCAACGGTCAGGCTTCGTGACGTCGTTTGGTTCCACCGGACGACGGTTGCCGTGGTTGAGTTATTAAAACACTCACCTAACACCGCCAACCAGGCGATGATGAGGACGGCCATAGTGTGAGAGAGTTTCATCCTTTCAAGGCTAGAGTTTCCTTCTTTTTATCCCTGTAGTAGAGAGATAAAGCCCGGAGAGGAGGTGTTGAGTGGCCGCTGCAGGAGGCGCAGGCAGGTAGGTCTACGCAGAGAACTGACACTTGACGTGACGGACCGTTATCTAAAGCTGAGACGTCACTGTTGTTGCTCTTCTTCCTGTTGTTGTTGTTGTTGTTTACGTGTCTCTGTCTCCTGTGTGAGGATACAGGAGTTGTTTAGTAATCCTAAAGCACCGTCCTGCTGGTAGAAACTCTCAGTAAACACGGTTAGATGTCGGTCACAGCCTCACAGACTGAGTAATAATCACTAGTCTCGTCATGTGAACTGAGAGCATAGAGAGAGAGAGACACCCGCCCAGTCACGTGAGACCGCCCCCTGCTCTCTCACGAGCTCTATTCAAGGCTCTATACTAATACATCATAAACTCTCCTCTGCTCCATTAACTAAAACTAAAGGTCACTAAATATACATAAACATACATATATACATACATATATATATATATATATATATATATATAACATACATATATATAGCTGATCTATTACATGGCATTTATTTAAATAATGTGTTCAAATGTACATTCTGATATCCCTTTTTTACCAGGCAGCTATATACTATATTGTATACTTGGTGTGAATTTGAGTGAGAATTGTCAGGAAGAGAAGGCAAACCAACCAGCTGAAGCAAATGTATTCCTGCATTTGGTTTAGTGTTTTTCCCCGCCCTTATTTAATTTTAATTAATTAGTCTTGACATATGTTGTAATTAGTACTAATAAATAATAAGCTGTCCTCTGCTCCATTAACAAAAAATGATTATATATAATATATATAAGTATATATAATATATATTAGTATATATATATATATATATACTTATATATATATAGATTATATATTAGTATATACTGTATATATATATATATATAACATACTCTTGTCCCATGTAAATGCATCAGAAAATGCTTGCTGATAAATATGACTTATTATAGACAGACTTACATAACTGTACATAATGTCAGGTGGGTGTAAAGAGACACCTAATGAGAAAAATAGTGCACTTCTAGGAATAATATTACAATTCTCCTTCAGGGAACTCACACAAGTAACATATGTCAAGACTAATTAATTAAAATTAAATAAGGGAGGGGAAATACACTAAACCAAATGCAGGAATACATTTGCTTCAGCTGGTTGGTTTGCCTTCTCTCCCTGACACTTTTCACACAAATTCAAACCAAGTAATACTTGGTGTGACTTTCTATCTATATTTTTTAATCTATAATATTACATGATTTATTAGTTGATTATATTTTGTATTAATAATCTGAATCTGTAAAGTAACTAAAGTTTTCAGATAAATGTAGTGCAGTAAAATGTCTAATATTTCCCTCTGAGATGTAGTGGAGTAGAAGTAGAAAGTAGCAGAGCATGGAAATACTCAAGTAAAGTAGAAGTACCTCAAAATTGTATTTAAGTACTTAGTTACATTCCACCACTGAGTACATTTTATACTGTTGTGTTTTTCAAAGCATTAATTTACTCTTCCTGTTAGAATAAAGTAATTGTTAATTATTTAACTTCAAAGTAGTAATGTGTTTCTGATACCTTCACCTTTTTTGCATTAAATCATACCGGGATGTTTGCTGAAATTGATTGGACGTGGCACAGCCCCACCAAGAAAAAATTCCACCAGCCGCCACTGCCAAGTATACAATATAGTATATAGCTGCCTGGTAAAAAGGGATATCAGAATGTACACTTGAACACATTATTTAAATAAATGCCACTTAATAGATCAGCTATATGGCATATCAAATGTACTGTAAGATCTGGAGAACAACTTGCTATATAGGAATGCAGCATGTGAGAGTCCTACACACACACCCTGAGCTGTGCAGGCTGCAAAGTGCATGTGTGTGGGTAAGTCAGCTGACACCTCCATCAATTCACGAGGGTGTGCAAAACCCGAGAAGGAACGCAGGGGCTGCTTTAATGCTGCTGCCCAAGACTTATCAGGGCCCTGCTACATTCTCCCCTGCATAGTTTAACCAACACTTTTTCCACAAAAGACATGCTGTTTCCTTGTCTTATAATGAGACTAGAATGTCAGACAACTAGCTCTTGTGACACATTTGTTTACGATCCATTTCTTAAATCGTACAGAAGTTGTACATTCCCTGCTGTGATAGTGAAAGTATTAAGAAATACCCTTTCGGTTCCTTCTTCCAGTAACTTGAGATTTTAAAATCCTAAATGGCAAATTAACATAAAAGTGAAAATAGCCTGATCAATCAAGTATATGGAAAGAGAACCGTCAACTTCCTTACTGTATAATTTGGGGCTGAGTGATACAAACAGGAAAAAGACAAAATAAAGTGTTGTGATGTGTAACAGACTTTCTCATCTACATAATGTCCATGTTTTGATACTTTAACTGCACACCACATAGCTGCATACAAGACAAAAATCCCCCTTGTTACACACAGGCCCAAACTGCCCTTATTCCACTACTAGTAACTACTACAGTAATTCATTTGATGAAATCAGATCAAACTGGAGGAGTTGCATACTGTCCGCATGATGATCTACATAGCAAGCTGAAGCTCAAGCTCACAGAGGCAACAGGCCAGACATGTTTAAATAAAAAAAAAAAACACAACCACTAGCTGGTTATCTACAAATCATTCATTGAATCATTAAATATCCATTTATTCAGGTTCACTTTTCTCACTCTTACATAGAATACAATCTGATCTACAAAAAAACGTCAGCACATGACATTGGACATTTGGACATTTTGGTCAAAACATATAAGATACCCAAAGAAATACCCAAGTGGCTTGCCTGCATGTCATTTAGCTTCTGTGTTACAAGCAATGAACCCTCCCCTCCAACCCAAACACATCTGGCCCACTTCATCCTCCTCAAGTCTCTTGTCCTCAACAGCTGTTTCTCTGCCAAATCAAGCAACCAACCAATCAGGTTAACACTCTGTAGTTTATGCAGCCATTCACAAGGGGAAAAAAATAAAACAAAACAAAAATCTTAAAACTCAAGACAAACCTATAGTAGAAAACAAGTGATTTTAGAATGACGTTGTGGCGAAAAAAAATCCAAATCCCAGGGAGGAAAAAAAAACAAAACAAAAACAGAGGAAAGTGCTAGTTATTTTCAGTTGAGTTTTGCATTAGCAGATTTGTAAGTCACATAAACCAACCATCAACAACCCGGGCCACTCCTCCAGCCCCATCCCACTGAAGATAACGCAGAGTGGGAACAGTACAGCCAAGTCTCTCTCGTCTCTCTGGAGCTCTGTGTGATCTGGATGCTGCGTCCAGGATCGTGGATGGAGGGAAAGATGGGCACCAGAGGAGAGTCGGGTGGCTGAAGGGCTGTAATGCTGTTTTGGGGGGCCAGCTGTACGCCTGCTGTGAGGAAAGCATGGCAGTAACAGTGGTATCCCTTCAGGCAACATAGTGGTACTGGTTAGGAGTCTCCTTGTCACGTTCCATGTAGTCTCTGTCTATGAGCGACTCGATCCGCTTCTTCAGATCACCCGGCTGTAGAGAGTAAAGCGAGTCAGATGCTGATGAGCTGTGAGTGTGTGCGCGTATGTGTTAGAAGAAAAATCAAAATAATACATCACCTTTACAGGGAACTTCAGCTGGTTGTAGAGCTCTGATACCAGTAGGTTGTGACTGAGGGTCTTCCTCATCTTCATGATACGCACCACAGCTGCATCGATCTGATACTGCCTGTCTTGAAATACACGCTCTGTGGTGCTTACCTGCTCCTCTACCTGTAAGGAAAATGTGTTTTAAAAATGGATAAGAACCATCCTTTTTGCATAGGAAAACGCATGTAAATGATATGTTAAAAACAGCAATGTACACCCTGGTTGAGGAGGAGTGTGAAAGAAAGAAATGTGCCAGTGTTTTTACCGTTTCCTTCATCTGGATCTGGTTGATCTTGATTCGGAACAGTTTGTGTTTAAAATCGTTGTTGAAATTGAAACGGTCTCCATCTTCCACGTCTTTACCTCGAGGGTTCTTGTTGAGTACGCGGGCTTTTCCGCAGGCCAGGGACTGTAGTGTACGCCTGAGCTCTCCCTCCTCTGTGCAGGATGAGAGAGAGAGAGAGAGAGAGAGAGAGAGAGAGAGAGAGAGAGAGAGAGAGAGAGAGAGAGAGAGAGAGAGAGAGAGAGAGAGAGAGAGAATGATAATGTGATACATCAGGTACCTCTCTCGCAATAGAATAGTTGTATTACATGTTTAAAGACGTGTATATTAACCTATGCCAGTGGCAGTGCGAATCTCCTCCATGCTGAATTCCTCTCCCTCATTAAACATCAGCAGCACCAGCGTCTGGAACAGCGAGACCTGCAGCTCCTTCTTACCCTGCAGGATAAATTAAGTACAGTTCAGATGTTTTCTCAAGCCAGTTTGTCTCTTCTTTGTGCCCTGTCGGAATGCACCAGGCCCTTACCTCTTTAAACTCTGCCTTTAGTACAGCGTGGCCCAGTGTGGGCTGCCACTGCAGCTTCCTCCCACTGTGCTTCCCCAGGTAGAACAGCTTGAACACCTCCTGGAGTTTTACCATCTACCAAAACATAAAGAGATGAAATTTGTACCAAGATTGTCCTTAACACAGTCTGTTCAGGATCAGTTGATAACTCATGCCACATTTACAGAATATCAGTAGAAATGCTTACCTCTGGGGGCAAGTGGACTTCCATTGGTGTGTATGAAGGCCAGTAGCCCATAGTGAGGATGTTCACAGTAAGTTCTATGTTGCTTGGCTCGCTCTGGTTCTGCATATACTGAGTAGAAATATCATAACTTTTACAATTATGTATGAAAAATGCATTAAATGACACAGCACAGTGGAATGCATACACATACTGTAAACATGGCATCAATATTTTAAGGCTACACAAGTGTGTCTATGTGCACAGAGACTGAAAGTACCTGTTTGAACTGAATCATGATGTCTTTGGACAGTTCCATGTCCTTGAACATCCCCTCTAGCTTACTGGTAAATGCCGCTCCGCATTCTGGAGGAAGTCAAAACCACAACTATCACAACTGACTTGTTCTCACAGCACATGTGTGCACCCATGACAGACTATCTCAGATTTAATTGAACTTTTTACTTTAGTGCTTCATTTGTTCATCTATAACACTGGGGTAGATGCTTTAGATAAAAGCGTTAGTGTATATAAATGCAGCCATTTATCATATATGCATGAGCCACATGACATTCAACTTGCTAATTCAAGAAATAAGACTTTGGTCTCACCATGTTTGAGCTTGGAGAGCATTGACTTTTCAGCGTCAACAGAAGCACTCTTGCCGACGAGCAGACGCTTGGCCAAGTCCTTCTTATAAAAAGCTTCAAACACATCTTTTCCTGGAGGGAGACAACAGAGATCAAAAGGTCTCATCAGAGTGTAACAAGCTTCATAGTGGTTAGTAACACTACTTAACTGAGAAAGCAAACATACACACACACACACACACACACACAGAAGTGTAACTGACCGTGTATGAAACGGAAGATTATCATTATCTTATCCAGGATTCTCTCCAGCTCTTCCTCTGTAGCCTCCTTGTTCCCTGCTCTTAACTTAGAATCCACATATTTAGCTGAATGGGACGCAATAACAAAGAGAGACGTTATCACATGCTGGAACTAATGAAAACCACATTAAAATGTAAGTATCTGAGTCACAATTGCCATGTCATTTATTTGCCTGACCCACCAATAAGTTCAGCTGGTTTGTTGGGCCTCTTGTTGATAAAGGTCTCAAAGGCCTCCTTCATGGCGTTGATGAATCCCTCACTCCGTGCAAAGCAGCTCTGTGCCACGTTGTCCATCTTGTCCTTGAAGTCCAGCAGGTCTTGCACCATGTCCTTGTCTTTCTCTGGAGTACATACAATCTCTCCACCGAAGGACTATGACCAGAGAAAGGAGTATATGCATTTCTCAGACATAATCAACATGTTTTTATTGATGGTAGTGCTTTGTGTTGTACGTCTACGTATATGTTGGTTGAGCTATGTGTATACCTTTATGTAATCCCTCCAGAACTGCAGCAGTGTGGGAAGTCCTCCCTTCACCTTGCTGAAAAGCTGGTAGAGGAGGGCCAGCTCAGTCGTACGATTCTCATCCAGCAGGGTACCCAGACCTGGCACAAAAATATTACACTATTATTGTATGTGCATATTAAAAAATTAAAATTCAACTGCATTTTAAAAATTTCACATTTATGACAAAATTGAATTCACAAATTGAAAAAATAATGGATGTGTACAGCTGTTTCTGTCTGTTGTTTTTTTTTTGCACAAGTCAGACTTTGCTCCAGTAAATTTGAATTCCAACAATTTCATGGCAGGTCACAAAGCAGATAAAGTAAATGGGCTTGATTAAGATTTACAGCAGCAAATGAAATTGTGCATGATTTATTGAGAGGGTTGGACACCTTACAATGTAATGGAAAGCAAATGAAGAATGCCAGACTACAGCCTCAAAAATCACCTTCGAGTGGAATCAATAATCCTCTGGCACAGTTCAACAAAAATTGTACACAATAAGCTACACAAATGTAGTGTATATTGCCACACACAAACATGCATGCTGATTTAGATGACTTATAAAAGTCTTTCATACAGACATACCTTTTTGTAGCATTGCAGTCATGTGTTCTCCTAAAAGTTGTTTCTCAACACAGCTAATAAGTGGTTTCCTGCACAATAATGAGGAGAAAAAAAATTAGAAAATGAATCAGAAAGATGGAATAATTTGCACACATAATCAAAGTATGACCTTTGATTCAAGAAAATGCCTTCAGTCGCACCTCCTGACCTTTCTGAACAGCAAATTCTCCACTCTAAGTCTTGTTGTTCATCAATGATTTATTGACAGCTAATAAAAACTGGGGTTATAACTAAAGCTCTGGGGTCATGTAGGAAGATGTTGAGGGAGCTTAACGTGAATGTATTTCAAAAAATGAAGTAAAGATAGTCCTTTGTACTGGAAATGTAAACAGTCAGTTGACACCACGATGCACCATTTTTCTATAAATCAAATACATGTAAATACACCAGTGTACTACATATACTTTGAGGCCCCTAAAGGTATTGTATAATAGGTTCACCCCACCTTATGAGGTGTTATTTTTTATTGAAAGTGTTAGTAATGTAAAATGTGTCTATTTTGTATATGTGATTTGATTTTTGTCTCAGTGATATGTTATGATAACATAATTGAACATTTAAAAAACAAATTACTGAGTGCTCTGGTCGAGGTAGCTCATGATACGATCATTCTCCTCCTCCAACCGACGAGCCACATGGTGCAGGTACTCGGGTACCTGGAAACACATATCAACACACATATTCAGAGCATTTGCAGATGAGAAGCACATCCTTGGTATTAATTGTATGGCAGGTTAATGATGAATAAATTACAGATTCATTAATAGTCTCACTCACATCTCTCTCCTGCATCAGCCGTTGTCCCTCTGCTGCATACAGACGATTGGTCTCAATCAAAAATCTCTCCTCAAAGGAATCTTTGTAAACCTTAAGAAAAGGTAAACAGTCGGGAGGTAAAAACAATGACATATGCTCAGTCTATTTTCTACTGGTTAGTTTAGTAATAAACAGGTGATCAGGTACCTGTAGGTCTGACAGCATGCCCAGCAGGCTCCTGATCAGACTCCGGTCTACTGTCTCTCCATTTCGCTCAAGTTCTATCTGCTCCAAAATGCCATCTACTGTGCGCTTCTGTACTGCAGTGTCACTCACAATGTGGGTACGAAACAGTTCCAACCCAGTGTCCCTGCAACATATATACATAAAATCAGCCTCCTGAGTACACCATAATAAACAGAATAATTTACATAAACTGTAACTTTACCAAATGGAGGGGAGTAAGGAGTTCTGAAGCACATAGGTACGATCCAGGAAGAGAAAGATACTTCGGATCATTATCTGTAAAGAGAAAAAAACAGTCTTAAAGTACACTTTCCTATTAGTGGAACAGTATTGATATCAATATCTGTCAAACATCAAACTTACCGTTTGCCTGCAGTGGTCCTGCCAGCAGCGATTCATTCGCTTCAGGAAGGAAAGGTTGTCCACAGACTCTGTGAGCTCCATGTTAAGGAAAAATCTTCCATTCACTCATGTCTCTTAAAGTGGCAGTAGGCAACAATATTTTGGCATAATTTGGCAAAAATTCCATAATAACCTTTCAGCATATTGTAATTCAAGTGATCTGAGAGAAAACTACACCTCTGCACCTCCTCATGGCTCTGTTTACAGGCTTTAGAAAATCTTGCCCGTGACGGCAGACTTTGACCAATCACAGGGCATTTCAGAGAGAGCGTTCCTATTGGCTGTTCCACAAAAGGAGATGCGCGTTCACGTCTGGTCTCTGCAGATAGTGAAAGCCTCGGTCAATGGCGGAACAACCTGGAAAGCTTGCTATTCCAGCATTGGCAGCAACTGCCTACACCTCAAAACAACCCAAAAAAAGAAAGACAGACTTTCAAAAAGACAGTCCAAACTGTTGATGTCGTTAGAAGGTAATGTGTAGCTCGCTGCGGTAGCCTCCTCAGATGTAGCGAGTACGTATGAAGCGCGTGCATATGCCCGTTCTCGTGTGGGGGTAGGGGCTTCGGACAGAGAGGGGAGAGCGGAGAGAGGAGAGAGAGGAGAGAGCAGCTCGAGGGGATGCAGGATTTTGCGTTTTCTGGATTTCTACGCACTGCAGCTTTAACCAAAATTTTGAATGACCGTATTTAACAGCATTTCGTGGCTAGGCAGCATGAATGAACCCCTTGGTCTCACTTCTCTGCTCAAAAAGACTTGGTGGCTTTTAGTCTTATCTGTAATTAGCATACGCCAAGGGTTTTATTATGGGAAAAAACAAAACTAATTCTATATTTTAAGTCCAGCCTGCCTAAAACAAAATCTAAAACACCTATTAAGCAACTAGAGGACATTAAATATGCTTAAATAAATTAAAGGTCTTATGATTGGATTGCTTATACCTTGAGACAATTTTGTTAATCAGTGACTTGTTGTTTTATCATACAATACGTCAAGCATATTTACATCATCTGCCGGTGACAGCCACTGTTTGTTAAAGCCCCATTGTTTAGGATTTGGAAATATAAAGGATGAATGCCAAACTAGTTGTACAGTATATTGATGTCTTGTGAGAAAACACTGCAACAACACCTGAGGTGTGACAGGAGAGCCCAGACTTCCTCAGCTGAGTGTTCAGGCTGGCTAACTGTCTTCTCCTACTATGAATCATGGGCTCCTTGATCTGAGGCTGAGAACAGGCAAAGTACAGTTTGTTTTACAAGGTAAGATACCTACTGTCAAGGAGGTCTCTCTCTCTCACAATGCCACCTTGATTTAAATGGTAAGAACACAAAAATACACATCCTATTTTTTCCCAACATCGGTAAATGCTTCCACAGGTTCAACACATAACTTCCCTAATGGTTATGCACAAAAAAAAGGATATTCTCTAAACTGTTGGATCTGGGCCTGCACGTGATCTTCACAGACCTGCCGTAGCTGCTTGTACAGTGTGGGGGAGACTTTATACGAACAGAGGTTTTCTACCGCCTTCAAGAAAGAGAGACAAGGAGAAGAGACAAACAGCAGAGTGAACACTTGTAATATGATTTCTTGATTTAAAAGAATCAGTTGTTTTTGGTAATTTATTACAAATTATGAGCACTGTATATTATAATAACTTGTTTTTAGATTTGGCCACTAGTTTCCATTCATTTTAGTTAAGTTTGTAAATCCACTTTTGTTATGTGGAAATGTAGTTTTCAAATCAATATGCACATCAATGTACAGCGATATCACAGTAACAAACAGATACAAGTAGAGATTCTGTTTACGATGTGATAGATTACCTCTTATCTTTAGAAGTTTATTTTAACCCTGAGCTGAAATTAACCATTGGAAACTTCAAGTCTGTATTATATGAGAGAAAAAAAGAATCAGCAAACCTGATAAAGCTCTTCCAGATTGTACTTGATAGAAGTGCTGTTCTGAATGGCACCCACTGCATCTCGTAGCTTCAGCCACGTGTCCTCTGTATAGTTCTCGGCTAATTTTGGCCTGTCTGTTACAAAAAAAACAAACAGCAACAATGTTAATTTATAGGCATTGAGAACCGCCAAACAAGCTAACAGGAACTCATTAATCCAAATGAAACAATATTAGCATTTGGATAGAACATGATAAGTTGCACGTTTGGAAACCATCAGCACTGATGGGTTATGATCCAGAGCCATTTTTCATATGCCTCTATCAAATGTTTAAAGTGGAAAAAAATAAGTTTCCAGAAGTAATTTCTTACTTAAATCCTCAAAAACATTTGCAATAGACAGTATTGAATATATCTTGATTAAAAATGCAAATGGATACATGGTAATATTAGTTTTCATGGTCATTATTGCGATAACCAACAATTAACTAAGGAGTACACCACCTCCAGCACCACACACTTTGGACTCACAAGTAAGAAAGTAAATTTTGGTTATAGAGCTTTATTTCGAGACTTTTCACTGAGTTATTCCAACTCTGGTTTCTTTAAATAGTAAATAAGTTGGACAGTTATTATTCTGAAGAAGTTTGCACATATGTAGAGAACGCTTACAGCTGTACATTTTTTCATTAAAAAACACTTTTTTTTTGTCTCTGTAACCTATAAAATATGATTTATTAGTATGTGATGCATATCAGCACATGCCTGGCTGCTTAGCTGCCTATATGAAAGGTTACTGTATGTTATAACCATTGTAGCTCTGCAGTGGAATCAATCATTTTCATTGCCTGATAAACTATATATTTTTTTTTATCTTTTACATAAACATCCACTCTATAAAATGTGAAAGATAATGGAAGCCTATCACAAGTTGTCAAGTGATTAACTTGATGAACAGTTATTAATTCATAACATTTAAAACAGGTATAGTAAAAAAAACTTTTTGCACTCAATACTGTAACCAATATATGTTTGTTTTATGAATTTGTGAAGTGAATAAAAGGAATGAAAAAATAATAATCACCTATTGATTAATCGTGTCAGCACACATACACTGTTATAAATGATATTAGTCTTTATTAACCTAAGACCTGAAGTAGGACACTTAACATATTGGGAATGTTTGGGATTTATAATACACACTCATGTGTGTTATTATTCAGAGGTAAATCAGTCACAATGAGCAAAAGTCTTTCTAAAAGTAGGTGTGAAAATCACAAGTTTCATCACGATACAATATTATATTGATTCTTTGGACAACCATACGATATTTGCTAATATCACAAATTCTGCCACGATACGATTTCGATTTGATTCAGGGGCCCACGATCAATATGAGACAATATCATATGCTCATTTAACACAATCAGTTATATTTATATCAACTATTTAAAAAAACACTAAAAGAGCATTACTTAAGAAGAAACTTTAGTAATTAATAAGTATTCTTGGGTTTGTAAGGGTATTATGGGCATTCCATGTTAAATGAGGATATTTTTCTGTTAGATCATGATAGATTCAGTCGGAGACGCTCTATTTTCTTTGTGTTTTTGTTATTTAAACTGTGTCAGTCGTTATTGTTTTATTTACAGTTGACGTGTATTACGATGTGTTATGTTAGTGTATGATGAGTAGTGTGAATGTGTATTTTTGTATTGTCACCATGTAAACTATGTGGGCCCCAGGACGAATAGCTGCTGCTATGCAAAAGCCAATGGGGATCTTAATAAACAAACAAACAAACAAAAAGCAACAAAAATATAATTTGATAATTTTACTATTGAGCTCTTCCAGACATTTAAATAAAAGATTATCTAGTTGTTTTTTTTAAATAAAAATAATAAATATAAAGTGGGAAATTCTAAATAAAGTTGTACTTTATAGATGACGATATGTATCAATATTTACACTGTTATAAATTACATTAGTTTTTATTAACCTAAGACCTGAAGTAGGCTGACGTTAAGGAGGATGCATGTGTGTGCCCATGTAAATGATATTACTATATATTTGCGCTCCCCCCTTTTTTTATTTTCTATTAACTTATTTGTTGATTTAATTTATTATTACTCTCGTATTTTTGTATTATTGTTGTTTTTTGTTATGTGTGGGTTTTTTTCTAACTCTATTCTTTCTTTTTATCATTATTATTATTATTATTAATATTATTATTATTATTATTATTATTATTATTATTATTTATTTTCTTAATTTTATTTAAATTTTGAATATTTAAGTTGTTTTCTCTAGTGTACTTAATGAGTTCGTCTATAAGCTCATCTACTTAAAAATTGGTTTATAAACTATTGTAATTACGAACTGTAAATTGCACATATGAAAACAACATGAAAAAAAGGGAAAAAATAAAGTATAAAAAATAAAGTAGGCTACTTCTACACTCAATATGTGCAATTATCTGATTAGAGGCTTTTAAAACCAATAAAATCAATGCATCAAGCAAAAAAATAGCTAAATCACTGTGCTATGTAATGAACATGTGTGATTACAAACACTAACATGTGCGTGACTAATCACACCAGTTAGGTCAACAAATTGTACACAACTAAAGAGACAGACAACTTTTCTAACAGCATGATATCAGATCATGTAACCATGCTGTTTTGGATATAATGAAAACAATCAGTGACACACACAGTACCTTTGAAATTCTTGATGACTAGTTTCTTTGAAGCTCCACTCTTGCTGGAGGCCACAGCCGAGGTCCTGGCCATCCCGTTGGTGTTGAGCTGCTCCGTTATGTTGGAGAAGCTGGCTCTCTTGTCCTGTCGGGTGTCCTCTGCCATTATCAGATTAGCGCTGTGGCTTAACGCTGTGTGTATGCTTCAAGTTGTTATTGCTGAGTTTTACTGTTAATATCTACTGTTTATTAGTATTTACTCATCAGCTACACAGACTCTCTGTTGAACCAGCTGCTGGAAGGCACAGGCAGTGTATTTAACACACATTTACACAACAAAACGCTGAGTAACGTTGTGTTAATGAAGCAGAAAGCTCAGTAAACAGAGAGCTAGCTAACAGTGTGTTATCTGAGACTGCAGCTACACTTTAACTACCTCGTCTTCTCTCCACAACAACACTTTAGCTGGTTTAGTCTACTCCATGCCAGTCTGTGACTACTTACAGATGTTAACGAGCTCAGTTATTGCACTGTGCGGTAGCAGATAAACACGTAGAGGCGACATGGTGAGCGTTAATATGTAACAGAGCTGTTATTGGGTGTCTTTCTTTACCAACAGCAGCTAGCTAGCAACAACAAAATGGCTTTTCTCAGACTGTTCAGTTGGACAGGTGCATCTTGGGGGAAAAGAGGGCCGAGTTGCGTTCAGAGGCAGTCGGGACTTTCACCGGTTGTTACTGTTTGTTTTTTTTGCAGCTCTTAAAAACATGAAATAAAATCCCTACATGAGTTAATACTGCTAAAAAAAAACACTCTTAATCTGTCCTGCTAAAGAGAGTCACTCACTTAAAACATTTACCTTGTGAGTCATGAGTAAATAAAGTGCATTACTACCACTAAAATGCAGTGGTGGAAGAAGTATTCAGAATTTACCACAGTGTAGAAATACTCTATTACAAGAGACAGTGCTGCGTTCAAAATCTTACTTATGTTAAAGGCGACATATTATAAAAAAGTGAGATTTTCACTTTTTTTATTTATTATAAAGCAGTCTTAAGTCCTATATTAATACTGTGACAGTATCGAAACACTCAATATACGGAAAAATACACACAGCCCGTATTCAGAAATGGTGCATTTGAAACAAGCCGTCAGGATTTCTGTCCATTCGTGATGTCACAAATACAAGTATATTCAGGCCGACAGTGTGAGGAAAATAAAAGTTTTTTTTGAACATTACAGCATGTAAACATGTTCTAGTAGAAACACAAAACACAAGTATGAACCTGAGCATGAACATAATATGGGACCTTTAAAGTACTGGTTTCAAAATGTACCTTAAGTACTCATTATGCACGATGTTCATTTTCAGAATAATATTTAGATCACTGTATTATAATTATTGATGCATTAATGTGTACATCACTTTAATATTGTAGCTGGTTGGACTTTTTTGACCTCTAACAATTTATCATTATTTATGTTTATTTATTTTATTTTATTTATTTATTTATTTTTTCTATAATTATTTTTTTTATTTGTATATTTGTGTGTATTTATTTATTAATTTATATTTATTTGTGTACACTTGTTTTTTAAACATGAAATAAAATCCCTTACATGATAATAATACTGCTCAAAAACACTTCTTAATTTGTCCTGATAAAGAGAATCACTCACTCAAAACATTTAACTTGTGAGTCGTAAGTAAATAAAGTGAATCACTACCACTAAAATGCATTAGTGGAAGAAGTGTTCAGAATTTACCACAGTGTAGAAATACTCTATTACAAGAGACAGTGCTGCGTTCAAAATCTTACTTATGTTAAAGTACTGGTTTCGAAATGTACCTTAAGTACTTAAGGTACTACTACTTAACTACTACTACTACAATTACTTACTTAACCTTAAGTATTATGCACAATGTTCCATTTCAGAATAATATTTAGATCACTGTATTATAATTATTGATGCATGAATGTGTACATCACTTTAATATTGTAGCTGGTTGGACTCTTTTGACCTCTAACAATTTATCATTATTTATGTTTATTTACTTTATTTTATTTATTTATTTATTTTTTACTATAATTATTTATTTTTATTTGTGTGTATTTATTTATATTTATTTGTGTACACTTGTTTTTGAAACATGAAATAAAATCCCTTACATGAATTCATACTGCTCAAAAACAACTCTTAATTTGTCCTGATTAACGCAGTCACTCACTCAAAACATTTAACTTGTGAGTCGTAAGAAAATAAAGTGCATCACTACCACTAAAATAGAACATTTTAAAAGGAAATTATCATCACATTTAATTAATGATGTCTAATTATCTTTTGATATGTTTAGATATATTTTCTTTTCTTCTGTACCTATTTTTTTTATGTATTTCATTATTTTTATTGGATTGTTTTCCACTGTTTGGTTAGGTTTTTTTGCACATTTTGTGTACTTCTTGTTGTTGTTTAACTTTTGTTGTATTTTTAAAATGATGTTAGTTTAGATCTTTATTCCTTTTTTGTTATTGTTTTTTTCTCCTGGGGTTGGGAGGAGGTCCTTTGTATAAGCCTGTGGCTTCTTGACCTCTCCTGACACATTTCTTGTTTTTTTTTTCATTGACTGGATTTTGTGCAGTTTTATATATGTGCAAATAAATAAATAAATACAAAATTAAAAAATGCATTGGTGGAAGAAGTATTCAGAATTTACCACAGTGTAGAAATACTCTATTACAAGTGAAAGTGCTGCGTTCAAAATCTTACTGATGTTGAAATACTGGTTTCAAAATGTACCTTAAGTACCCATTATGCATAATGTTCCATTTCAGAATAATATTTAGATCACTGTATTATAATTATTGATGCAATAATTTTTACATCACTTTAATATTGTAGCTGGGAGGACTCTTTTGACAACTAACAATTTATCATTATTTATGTTTATTTATCTTATTTTACTTTTTTTACTATGATCATTTTTATTTGTACACCTCGGGGTGTTGTCATGGGTGGTGGGAGGAGGCTGGGTGGGATATCTATCAGTCCAAACATGTTTGTGCAGTGGATTGTCAGAGTTGTATTAACAAAATTCAGAAATAAACTCTGTCTAAAAAAATAAATAAATATTGTAGCTGGTAAAGGTGGAGCTGATTTCAACCACTTTATATACTGCTGAGTTGCTTAATCCATAGTGATACATCAGAATGTATTGGTTGATTTATATTTTTGTATTAATATTATAAGTCTGCAAAGTAACTAGTAACTAATGTTGTCAAATAAATGTAGTGGAGTAGAAGTATAAAGTAGCGTAAATGGAAATATTCAAGTACAAGTACACATTAATGCATCAATAATTATGTACTCACTCAAAACATTTACCTTGTGAGTCACAAGTAAAATAAAGTGCATCACTACCACTAAAATGCAGTGGTGGAAGAAGTATTCAGAATTTACCACAGTGTAGAAATACTCTATTACAAGAGACAGTGCTGCGTACTCATTATGCACAATGTTCCATTTCAGAATAATATTTAGATCACTGTATTATAATTATTGATGCATTAATGTGTACATCACTTTAATCTGCAGGACAGATAATAATGCATACAGTGCACTTTCGTGGACTAAACTACTAAGCTTCTGCACTATATTCACTTTTTCAATAGTCCTATATCACAGCTGTTACTCTGCACTATCTTCACTTCTATCAGTTTTTCCTCATCTCCTTGTATTTTTATATCTGGTATATTTTTTTGTACTTTGTATTTTGCACTACTAACTTTTTTACTGCCTTTTTACTAACATGTTTTGCACCATGGAACTGTGATGCTGGAAACTTGAATTTCCCTCGGGATCAATAAAGTTACTATCTATCTATCAATCTATCTATCAATCTATATAATATTTGCTCTTGCAACACTCAGAAATCTTTTGACACCCTCCACTACATATGAGTGAAGAAACCTGTGTTAATTTGCACTAAAATTGTAGGCATATTCGTTGAAATTGTTGTTTTTTTTGTTCTTCTTCTTTGAGGTATTTATTTATTTTGTCTTATCTTTTATTTTATTTGTTTTCTTTGTTAGATATGTAATGTAATAATTCATGAAATGTCATGTCTCTCTCTTTGAAATTCGGACTAAACATCTCATTGTATAATTTAATTATTAATATAGTCTGTCTGTATGTGTATATATGTGTATATGTAAAATGTAATACAAATATTGATTTTTTAGGCATATTCATCTATTATTGATTATTTGTTGGTCATATATATATATTTAAGAAGTCAGTTTGAAATGTGATGAATAATCTAACCACTCTGTTGCTTGCTGAGAGGATCTTGAACGCACCCTGCATCACCTGCAGCCAGCAGCAGCTCAGTGCAAATGGGCGGCGTTTTATATACTGGACGAGGAAGACCTAACGCAACCATTCAAGCTGTATATTCCTCCTGTCGGTGCGGCATCATGGCTGTATTAATGTCTGACTGTAACGATCTGTCGTGGCGGCTGTTGTTGGAGTAGTAAGGCCCGCCTGTGTGTGTGTGGAGCTCCGGCCTGCCGTCCTTACAGCGCTGTGTGCAGCGGTACGTATGATGGCTAACGTCAACAGATAACCAGGAGACACCAGGGAGGAACCAGGAGACACCAGGGAGGGAGAGCAGCATCTCCAGGGAGGAACAGGGAGGGAGGCCGGGGAGAAACTAGCTGTTTTTAACCTTTCTACGGACCGACACCCCGTGAGACTCTTTATCAATCAGCCCTTCTGCAGCCACGTTGAACATCCAGCTCAGCCTTAACTAGCCTGCTAGCATCACTGTCTCTGTAAGCTAACGTTAGCTTAGCCAGCTACCTAGCTTCTGGAGTAGCTACATAGCTAGCCTAGAAGCTAGGTAGCTAGCCTAGAAGCTAGGTAGCTAGCCCAGAAGCTAGGGGCTAGCCTAGAAGCTAGGTAGCTAGCCCAGAAGCTAGGTAGCTAGCCCAGAAGCTAGGGGCTAGCCTAGAAGCTAGTTAACTAGCCCAGAAGCTAGGTAGCTAGCCTAGAAGCTAGGTAGCTAGCCTAGAAGCTAGGGGCTAGCCTAGAAGCTAGTTAGCTAGCCTAGAAGCTAGTTAGCTAGCCTAGAAGCTAGGTAGCTAGCCCAGAAGCTCTAGGGGCTAGCCTAGAAGCTAGGTAGCTAGCCCAGAAGCTAGGTAGCTAGCCTAGAAGCTAGGTAGCTAGCCTAGAAGCTAGGTAGCTATCCCAGAAGCTAGGTGGCTAGCCTAGAAGCTAGTTAGCTACTCCAGAAGCTAACTAGGTAGCCTAGAAGCTACCTAGTATAATATTTTGCTGCTGCTGTTAGTTAGCCTTCATGGCAGAGTAAACTCTGTTTCTTCTTTCAAATCACGCCTCTAAAACCTTCCTTTACAGGAAGGCCTTTTATTAGCAAGCCCTTGTTTTAAATTTCATTATTATTGACTTTTTGTACAAAAGATTTATGTTCAACATTTTATTTTTTAGCCTATGTTTTTATTCTGTATTGTTTTTATCTTGATGTTTGCACTATTTTACCTTATGTAAAGCACTTTGTAACTATGTTTGGAAAGGTGTTATACAAATAAAGTTTATTATTATTATTATTATGGGTTTGCTATAATAATGGGTCTTTAGCTGTCACCACTAGCAACGTTACATGAGAGTGTGTTAGCTAATGTTTACCAGGACTGTTGAAAATAAACTCTTAACTAGACACTACATGAAGACTGATCAAGAAAGAGGACTGATTTAGCTTCAAGACATTACACATGACATTTTGCTAGCTAACGTTATACATTAGTAGGGAAGGAGCTAAGTTACCACAACAGGGCAGACATTAAAGATATCTTTTAATATGGCTGTGAAAATAAGCACTCCAGTAATTTGATATTAATCAATTATATGTATGACCATGGGAGCTAGGCCATAAGTAGTATTTTAAGTAGAAGTGCCCAGCCCATATGTGGGACAAGACTCTACTTGCATTACAGGGCAAGAAAGAACAGAACAAAAGGGAAAGCAAAACACACAATGCTGTATATATATCCATGTGTCAGAACATATAAGATTAACTTATTAAACACACAACACTTTCATATGTTGATGGTCAGTCCTTATTGCTAAGTCATATGCCTAATATAGAAACATGTATTGTAATCTACAGTCATTGCCAAAGGCTCAATGCCAGATCTTAACTGAGCACAAACAGACTTCTGTGCGCTGTTGAGGTTATGTAAGTAAGTAAGTAAAGCTTTATTTATATAGCACCTTTTAAAACACACCGTTACAAAGTGCTTCACACACAAATGAGACATCAAACAATGATGAAAACAAGGAAAAATTACAATATGAAACACAGAAACAATGAGAAACAGATCAAACAAAAACAAACAAACACACATGTGGATGAGGTCTATAGAAAGGTTTGCATATAGAGATGGGTTTTTAGGAGCCGCTTAAAACAGTCCAGAGATTCAGCAGCTCTAATAGATTGGGGGAGGTGATTCCAGAGAGTTGGGGTATGTAGAAGGCTGCCAACAACTCTATTTCATTTTAAAATTTGTCAATTAATTGTTTTGATTTATGAAATGTCAGAAAATTGTGAGAAATGTTTGCCACAATTTCCAAGAGCTCCAAGATGATGTTTTGCTCCAACCAACACTTAAGATTAAACCTTAACATAGTGGGAATGTTTGGGATTTATAATACACACTCATGTGTGTTATTATTCAGAGGTAAATCAGTCACAAATGAGCAAAAGTCTGTCTAAAAGTAGGTGTGAAAATCACAAGTTTCATCACGATACAATATTATATTGATTCTTTGGACAACCATACGTTATTTTCTAGTATCACAAATTCTGCCACGATACGATTTTGATTCGATTCAGGGCCCGTGATCAATATGAGACAATATCATATGCTCATTTAATACAGTCAGTTATATTTATATCAACTCACAAAAAGCAACACAAATATCATTTGACAATTTTATTACTGAGCTCTTCCAGACATTTAAATAAAAAACTATCTTTTTTTAAATAAAAAGAATAAATATAAAGAGAGAAATTCAAAATAAAGTTGTACTTTATAGATGACGATATGTATCAATATTTTCCACTTTGAATCAGTGATATTGGATCGTTGATCATTGAATCGATTTATTGATCCAAATTGATCGTTACACCCCTACCTAAAAGCAGAATACGTCCAGAGCTTGTTGTGAATGAGGGACACGCCCATGCCTCAGTATATCCTATTTATCATTACTTATATTGCCAATGACTTAGTAATGTATCACAAGAAAATGTTATGCAGTATACTGTCTTTTTGATTGTTTAATTTGTCTGCAGTTTTGTTGATGCCTGTCTGTTTTCCATCATCTAGTGTAGATGCCTTGGCTGAGATGAGTGTGAAGGCTTTTGAGCTAGTCCCCGCTGTGGAGCGAGACCTCCTCATGGGCGACAAGGCTCGCATCAACATCGAGTGCATTGAATGCTGTGGAAAACACTTGTACATGGGCACCAATGACTGCTTCATCCACCACTTCCTGCTGGACGAGGTCACTTCCTCCAAAGGGAAACTGACTTACTCGGCTCAGAAGCTACTGCACAAATATCTGGGCCTCAAGAAACCAGTTGCTGAGCTGCGAGCTGCCTCCGCTTTGGAACGTCTGATAGTGCTTTGCGATGGAATAGTCTTCCTGGTCGACATGGTGACACTGGAGACCGTGCCCTCTGCGGCAGGAGGTGGAGCCAAGATCAGAGGTGTATCAGCGTTCTGCATTAATGAGAACCCGATGAACGGTGATCCGTTCTGTGTGGAAATGGGTGTGCTCTCCTCCAAGCGGCGGACCGTGCAGATTTACATGGTGTATGAGGACAGAGTGCAGCTGGTCAAAGAGGTGACCACTCCAGAGCAGCCCTGTGCTATCAGTGTTGATGGTTACTTCTTGTGCCTGGCCCTCGCTACACAGTACATGATTCTGAACTACAACACAGGAGCCTCCCAAGACCTCTTCCCTTACAACAGCGAAGAGAGGAGACCCATTGTGAAGAGGATCGGCAGGGAGGAGTTCCTCTTGGCAGCACCTGGTGGTCTGGGTAAGTCGGGACAAAAACAGGGTATCTGCAGAAAAGTCTTTAAAAGCATTGAGTTCATTTCCCTTAAAAAAAATCTTAAATATTCAAAGTAATTTACAAAGGTTATGAATATTCTGTCTTGGTATGTGTTTGTGGGCTGTCGGGAGATGTTATTATAGAGACATTATCTATAAACTACAAGTGAGACTGATGCTACAGTGGATTGTGCATGCACTCTACTCATAATGGGCAAGTATCAGTTTTAGCAGAAACTTTAATTTATTAATTCATTTTTAATTGGTTAATCCATCCATCAGTTTTCTACCATTTATCTGCGTACAGGTCACATTTATGGATTCATTATTTTACTAGGAATTATTGTTTTTTACAGCTGGGAACTATAGATGAAAATGTGATATAAATGACCATACATTAATTTACTTGATAAATAATTGTAGGCCTTATTGTCCCTAATGTCTTTTATAAAGTCTTACATTTTGTGAACACTGCAGAAATCAAAGCATAGGCAGTTTTTCTTTAAGTTGATTGTGTACCCATTTTTAACATTTTCATGTGATTCAATGGTTTCAACTAACCTAACTAACTTTTATGACACTTACATTTATTGTTTATTAGATCAACTGACAGTATTTATCAAGTAGTCTATGAATTGTCTAAACAAGCTAGCTTTCATAATTCTCACAGCTCGTGTGCATCTACTTTTACGATTTTGAAAAGTTATGAGTATTTATTGACTTGGAGTGTTTACATGACATATCCCTGTTTATCTTTAAACCTGTCTGTCCACATCTCTCTCCAGGAATGTTTGCCAATGCAGAAGGGGTTTCTCAGCGGGCTCCAGTCAACTGGTCAGAGAGCGTGATTGGTGCTGCTGTGTGTTTTCCGTACGTGGTGGCTTTGGATGAAAGCTTCATCACCATCCACAGCATGTTGGACCAACAGCTAAAACAGACCCTTTCATTCAGGGATGGACACATTCTACAAGACTTTGAAGGTATCCTCACATCTTGGTTTCTCAAGGATTTTCAACCTATGTTGTCTAATGAAACCAACTATTTAACTGAAATGATGTAAGAATGAGGTGAAGAACTGATATATAAAGTATCACCTGACAGGAGCATTATGTTAACTGCGTTAGAGCCCACCTGAGGCCTGTACTACGAAGTGAGTTCAACATACCCAGGGTATCTTCTCGTTATCTGGCTTAACTAACCCTAACAAACTAGATCCTGCTCCCGCTTAGCGGTCCTACGAAGGTGGTTATCAACTCGGTAAATCAACCCAGGGTTTCTCAGTCTGGCTACGAGCGCGTTCACATGAACGGGGCGGTGTTTGTAGCATGTGACCAATCACAGACATGGACAAGTCCACAGACTTGCAGACAGACAGGCAGAGCGGCATATTTTATAAAGGAAGAGTAATATTAGACAAATACGAAGAAGTTAAACACATAATCCAGTCTAAAAATAACACAGTTGAAGCAGCCAAATGCAGGAAGGACAGCTGGCAAAAGAAAATATTCCCGATGTGTGAATGCGTAAATTAACAGAGTTATTAATTTAACGGAATACTCAAAAGTCGGATATAGTCGTCTAGATATAAATAGCTTTTAGAAGTGTAATGGATGAATGGATTACACTTCCTTATGCCCTTTAACAAAGATGTGGCGTGTGTGACTATTTCAGCCTTCTTTCAGCTGCGTCGCTGTCTCCGGCGGTGTGAAACGGACTCATGAACAAGTAAAAAAAGAAATATAAAAACACAATTCAAAGCGGTTAACATCCACAGCACACAGCCAGCTGTCCTTCCTGCGTTTGTCAGTTTAAACTGTGTTGTTTTCAGCCTGGATTATGATTTAAACTTGGTCATATGTGTGCAATATTATCATACAATCTGCGCACCAGCTCTGATTGGTCAGTAGGCGGTGCTTTTATACGAGTTGATCTGTTAGCTGGAACAGCTTACCTGCTCCAGAGCCCCTGGTGTCCTGCCTCCTGCAGGTGTACTCAATAACATGTATCAACCATGTTACCATTTATGACATGTTTTTATATACCTAGGTTTACAAGAATACTCCCCCGATTTATCATTGCACTCCTTTAACACTGTTTGTATCACAATGGACAGTTTCAAACAAAAGTATCAGACTTTGTGCAGCTCCCTCTGGAGCCAAAAAAGGCTTTATACATGTTGCTTTCCACATATACAGAAGTACTCCACAAGACCTGTCAACAGACTTGTGTAAAATCGGTAGAGCTTGATTTGTCCATCCGATATAGATAATGGAGAATGAAGTGAAATCATGTCTCTTTTAACTGTCATGTGCTTCCTTGTTGTACACAGAGCTATGAAAAATGGAAGTGGAAAACAGCACTCTTATTAAATAGTGCAGGGTTGGAAAGAGTCTGCTTTGACTTGCTGGACTGAGACATCAAAACCTTTTAGCAGAAAGAGACTGAAAGCTGGGTAGAGCTGTACACTGGAGTCCTAATGGGATCTGGAGCACTAGCAATCTTTTCCTATTACAGAGAATCTTTCAGTTGAACAACTGATAAGCAACTCAAGCTGAACTCATGAAGCAGTCTCTTTCCAGAGCTAAAGACGTTTTAAAGGTGTAAGCCACAGGATTAGATTTAAACAATTAATTAAGTTTGTTGGTTGTATATAAACAAGCCACTTGGGATATCACTATGCATATCAGTGGCTGTTTAAGAGTGTTAAAGTTCTGATCTGTGAGCATTGTGTGTTTTAGGAAAGGTCATTCTGGCCTCCACTAAGGCAGTGTATGTCCTGGTACCCCTGCCGCTGGAGAGACAGATCCAGGATTTACTGGCCAGTCACCGAGTGGAGGAGGCGCTCATTCTCACAGAGGGAGCACAGCAAAATATTCCCAAAGACAAGTACCAGGTAACAAACAGTGTGTTGTTTTGCCTTAATGGCTGAAATATGTCGAAAAGATGGTGTTATGTGTGATTTATCGACCATTAAATGATACTGGCCTCACTAATAATCAATGATAATATGATAACTTTGCCTAGGCTGAGATCTTTTATTTAAACTATTACATTACTGACAGTATTGTTCTAAATTGTCTCATATATTGTCACTTTCTGCATGTACAGATTTTGCACAAAAGAATCCTCCAGCAGGCAGGTTTCATA
This sequence comes from Sebastes umbrosus, assembly GCF_015220745.1. NCBI lineage: Eukaryota > Metazoa > Chordata > Actinopteri > Perciformes > Sebastidae > Sebastes > Sebastes umbrosus. Next base: position 22,708,435 of record NC_051270.1, read on the forward strand.
CAGTTTGGCCAACTTGAGTTTCTAGAAGCAAAAGAACACTTCAGGTAAGAGTCGGTGTTACTTTGTTTATTAAACTGCTCTGTTTTTTCATGGGATTAAACTGTGTGTGGCTAAAGTCTAGCAAGTGCCCTTCAGGCCAAAAGTTTGTTTGCATTTTAACTGATATTACTGACCCCACAAACCAGTCCATGTTGAGCTTTGTCACTGTTGGAATACATTGTTAAACCTTCAACAGCAATCAACTCATCCCATTCATATTTTCCAATTCCAATCTTTCTGTCTTTTCATAGCCTGTTAATTAATTATGATTTAAGCTTTTCTTCCATGGCAACAACCTTTTGCAGAACACATAATCTTTCTTAGGACCCTTATTTCACTGAACAACCAATTTTGTTTTATGTGACCAAAGTTGTTACCCCAACCCCCACTTTTTCTGCTCTAACTGCACTTTAGTGGGATTATTTAGTTCCCAATCTTTGTGATTACATTACAAATGTAGAATTTTATAATTGTCTGCCAAGGAGGTTATGTTTCCAGTCCGGTCTGTTTTCCTGTTTGAATAGTTTTTTTATTGTGTGAATCTGGATCCACTTTAGTAATTTTAAAATGTAATTGTCTATCGATCAATTATTATTATTATTATTATTATTATTATTACAACAAATGTTGAAGATTGTACAGCTCTGAGGTGTCGTGTACGTTCTATGATGGCTTTCTACTTCCTCTAGTTTCTGGCTTTTAGTTCTTGATTGCTCATCTCAGTAGCATTTTCTGTTACCGTTTATATTTGCAGGAAGGGTCAGCTGGATGTGCGGGAGTTGATATCTCTCTACCCACTGCTGCTGCCAGCTTCCTCTTCATTCACACGCTGCCACCCTCCTCTCCACGAGTTTGCAGATCTCAACCACCTGGCGCAGGGCGACCAGGAGAAAGTGCTGCGATGCAAGAAATTCCTTATCAGTTATTTGGGAGAGGTAAATGGAGAAAAAGAAAATACACATCATTTTGCAGTGAGTTCACTTGTCAGAAGTCCTTGTAATACTTTATATATGTATTACATAATGTTTTTCTTCCTCTCCATACACAGGTACGAAGCACAGAGGTGGCCAATGGCTGTAGAGAGGACGTGGACACTGCACTGTTAAAGCTGTATGCTGAACAGGATCATGACAGCCTTCTAGACCTGCTAGCTTCAGACAATGCCTGCCTACTAGCAGACAGCGTCCCATGGCTGGAGAAATATCACAAGTGTGTATATTATCAGTTTTGGTTTTGAGAACAAGTTAATATAAATGATCACATATGAAAAACACACAGACATGTTATAGTTTCAAGAGCCTTCACATTCTGTAAAAGCGCTATTATTATTGGACACATAAATACAATTAATCTGAAACGGCATCCACACATTTTAAAATTGTGGCTACACTGCTTGATAAAGAGTGTTTAGGGTAAATTGGTAGTCTCCATTTGATCTGGTTATATCATGCTTAAAATTTGTAATTTGCGGACACTGTGGGAAATCAGTATATTTGCAATTTCCTACAGGGACTGACTGAGATGGGGCTTTGTTGGGTAAATACTTGCTGTTAATTACAACCCTGATAAAGCTGTAATACTGTGTCCGCTTTAGTCAAGCCAATTTAATTACTTTGTACAAAAATAGATTAGTAAGGGAGAGGCTTTGCTTCATTCAGTGTGTTTTCCACCTCTTTTAGGTATTTTGCACTTGGGCTGCTCTATCATTATAATGGTCAGGATTCAGCTGCACTTCAGGTATGTACGTCTAAAATGTGTATATTATTGGTTCTCACAGAATCAGCACCAACATAATGTTTTAAGTATTTAACGTATTCCCTCTTTATTTTTTTCTGACAGTTGTGGATTCGAGTGGTAGATGGGGATCTGCAGGACTCCACAAGATCTGACCTTTATGACTACATCGTGGACTTTCTCTGCTCCTGCTCCAACCTGGACCTTGTGTGGAAGTATGCAGACTGGGCCTTGCGGAAGAATCCCACCGTAGGTTACCAGGACCTTAAACGATCTAAAAAATGTCACTGTGCTGGCAAGATTATTAGTGCTGGTCAACTGATGATGATGATGATGATTAACAGTTGAAAGATGCTACATCTAAAAAACACATCTAATAGTGTTCATTAAAAATCTGACTGCTGAGATTTGATCTGTCACTTTCCAGTGCTTATAAGCCATTTCTTCAGTTCCTTATTAAATAAAAGGAAGTTCTTATTGAGCTCCCATATACCAGCATACAACTCCATCCATGTGTGGATAGACTAAATGTGCTTTTTTGCACATTTGATTTTAGATTTTTTTTTGTAATGCTGTGGGTTGTCAAGTATTTTATATTCTGCATGCTTTTCCTCCATGCCAGATTATTTTCACATAATTTTATGGCATAATGTTCTCGTATTTTGCATAAAGTGTTAGAGGTATTGTGGTAACCGATCTTTCTTTTTTGTTCATAGATAGGTGTCCACATCTTTATTAAGAGGCCTGCCAGTAAAGAGCTGTCACAACTGAACCCTGATGATGTCATCACTTACCTGGGAAAGCACAGCCAGGTGCTGCTTCTCTACCTGGAGCACCTGGTGCTGGAGAGAAGGATAAAGGTACAATAAAAATATCAGCTGTGGCTTTGTGGTGAGAGAGAACTGGGAGACCCTGGTTCAGTCTTGGCGTCAGCAAGCGGTTGGCTCTGTTGAAGTGTCCTTGAGCAACACACTCAATCCATGCTTGCCCCAGAGACACTGTGTGGTAGCTGTTCTAAACACTAACCTTCCTTTAGGGTAGCAAGCATCATTAGAGGACTTTCCCTGCAGTATCGGTTCTCCAAAGTACTAAAGTGAATTATTATTCGACTGCAACAGACTCACTATTGACCACATTCTAAATATGAGTCTGGTCACATGAGACAGTGGCTCAGTGGTTCGCACTGTCCCTTGACTTCCTCCTGCAAACCTGACCTCTGAGCTAGGTTGCCTTTTAGGGTGCTTTCACAAACCATAGTCTGTTTGGCTAGTCCGAATCAATGAAATTGATACTTTTGGTTAGTTTTCTATTTATTCTGGTTCGGTTTGACTCTCACTTCTGCAGAAGTCCAAGCAGTCCTCTCCCACTCATGTTAAGCTGTTGTTTACCTGTGTTCATCTCAACAAATGCCCGCAAAGGCAGCCTGCGTTTTGGTTTCGCTTGGAGACAACCTCTCGGTGTCGGATCGATTGTTTTGGTCCGCACCAGAGTACGACTACTGCGTTCACAACTGCTCAAACAAACTGCACCAGGGGTTGAACTGCACCAGAGTTTGATTAAAGCGGACTAAATGTTGCTTGTGAAAGAGCCTGGCTCCTCCCAGGAGTCCTGCAACATCTGTTGGTTACTGAGATGCTCCGCAGTAGCAGATGAGGAATAACAGCCTTTCTCATGTCAGTAGTTGTTATGAAGGCGAATCCTGTTAGTACTCAATGTCAAACACTCTTTCTTTTTTTATGTTTATGTTGTGTGATTTAGTTTTGAGACTATCTTTAATAACCGTTAATATTAAGGTGATTAGATAAATGCTGCTTAATCAAGTTAATATCTGAATATTGCAATTTGCAATCAATGTGAACTGATTTTGTAGGGTAACTGTTTCTGATATTTTATTACCTCCTAATGGAAAGTTTATTGCATTCAGATTGTTTTCTTCCGTGTGTGAATGCAGAAAGAGAAGTTCCACACACACTTGGTTGTGTTGTACCTGGAGAGGGTCTTGTCACTGCTGTCGGAGTCGCCAACAGATGAAGAGCAGATCACCAGAGCTAGAGAGAAGCTCCAAGCTCTGCTCAGGGAGTCCGACCTATACCGTGCTCAGTTTCTTTTAGGTGAGTCGCAGGTCTAAAGTACAGTACACTTGAATATTTTATTTTTAAGATGGATCTTTCTATTTTTGCGTAAACTTTGATGGATGCTGTTTTGCAGCATTTTAACCAGCTCTGTGACGATTGAAGTGATTTAGTTGTTATGACGTTTAGCTTGTTATAGTACAACCAACAACTGTCGTCTTAGACTTAACACATATTGTATGACAGATTGTAGCAGCATAAATGCAATGAAACTTCGTGCAGCCCTGTGTGAAAAGGTGACTGGACAATCTTTGACAGCAAGGTCTGATCCTTCAAAGTCCCAAAGAGAGATTATTATGCAGGTTCACCCTTAATGTTTCATGTCCTTCTGCTCTGTTTAGGTAAGATGGAGAACTGTGAACAACTGCTGCTAGAGCGTGCAACACTACATGGAAAACTGGAGGAGCATGATAAAGCACTGCATATATTGGTGCACAAGCTGAGAGACTTCCCGTCTGCTGAGGCCTTCTGTATATGGGCCTCTTCTTGTCGGGATTCTGCTTACCGACAGCAGCTATTTCACCTGCTCTTGGGGGTGTATCTAGACGGGAACCTTCCTGGAAAATCCCAGACTGCAGCAGGAGGCGGAGACATGGAGATGGCGGCAGTGGACCTCCTAAATCGGCACGGCGAGGTGTTCGATGCGGTTCGTGTCCTGCGCGTGCTCCCTGAGGGCTGGTCACTGCAGCTGCTGCGGCCCTTTCTGGGTCGAGCCATCAGGGCCAGTATGCATGGCTGCCGCACCTCCCAGATTGCTGTGGGGCTAGCCCACTCTGAAAACCTTCAACTGCTGCATGACAGGGTGAGAAACGCATAACATAACACAAACACATGCAAATGAGTTAAATAAGTAAATAGTTTCTTCTTCCTCTAACTGCTATACTCGTTTAATGTGTTGCTTTAATGGGTACGACACCATCATTTATTAGATTATGATTTTTGATTTGTTACCAAGTTTGTCATTTAAAGGATAAGACTGCATTAGTTTCACAAAGGGTTGACAGCAATAATACTGATAACAGATTAAGAGAAAATACTTGTTTTAAAGGTATTGGCATTTCCCTCAATACTTCTCCAATAGATATAGCAATCCTGAATAAACCAATTCAATAATGAAATAGGGCTGCAACTAACTATTATTTTCATTGTCGATTAATCTGTTGATTATTTTCTTGATTAATAGATTAGTTGTTTGGTCTATAAAATGTCAGAAAATGTTGATCAGTGTTTCCCAAAGCCCAAGATGACATCCTCAAATGTCTTGTTTTGTCCACCTGGAATCAGAGAGTTTTGAGAGTATTTTTTCTTCCTAATTTTCTAATTAAATAGTTGACAACTAATTGATTTATTGTTGCAGCGCTCAACTGTAGAGCTCAAGTAGAGCTGCATAGATTAGTTGTTTAATCGATTGACCGGAAATTGATCTGCAATTATTTTGTATTAATGGTTTTAGTCATTTTTCCAAACAAAAATGAGAAACATTCGCTTAAATTTTTTGATGCTTTTCATTATCATATGATAGTAAACTGAATATATTTGCGTTTTGGACTGTTGGTTGCATGAAACAAGACATTTGAATACATTTCCATGGGCATGTCCATTTTCTGACATTTTATTGACCAAACGTTTAATCAATCAATCAAGAAAATAGTCGGCAAATGAATTGATAATGAAAATAATCGTTCGTTGGAGCCATCAACTGAACCTTGATGACCTTTTCTTGAATTTTAAACTTGTAAGCTTTCTTTCTCGCTATGAACTGAAATATAAAACAGTGTCCCAATAATTAGGTGGATGGGGAGCAGAACAAATAATTATTCATCTGAATGGTTGAAATATTACCAGACATTTGAATTGGCAAATTATCCCATTGACTAAGATCTGATTGTGACTTGTGATTTTTAAATCCAATTTTTTGAATATCTTTGTCATGAATCTTTTGTAATTTATTAAAAACTATCAACTATCAAATACAGCTTGGATTCTCAAAATGATGAAGCAATTTAGGGAGCGAACATGATATATTATCCAACCATTTACATTTAGTATTACCACATGCTAGTGAGTTAGCATACATTGTCTTAATCATATAATTAATTATTTCATTTTTGGGGGGAATTTTGTATTTAGTGTTATCTTTGTTCTCATTACTGCTTTAAGTCATTGTAACTCTACTTTTGTGTATTTTCTCCTCAGTTGAAAGACCGGAAGAAACCAATTTTTGTATCTGAAAAGAAAGGATGCCACCTGTGCCACAACACCTTCAGTGAGCCTGACGTTGTGTGTCTGCCAGGTGGAGTGCCTGTCCATACTCACTGTGTCGCCCAGAGAGTAAGAGACTCTCCCACTAAGAGACAGTTAACTAATAGCAGTAACCATACGTGAGACTTGACCCTTCAAACTGTCATGTGATCTGTGATCAGAGGCACCAAAGTAAAGCAGGACATGCTGACGACTGTGGGGATGACAAAAAGCACAGAACACCCTTTGCCATAGTAGAGTCTGCTATGGAGCTGATGAGAAACACAAAAGAAAGCTGTGCGAGTATGTATGTGTGTGGGAGAGACAGATGATGTCATCTATTTATTCCTGTGCCACAATTATACCACACTGACTCAGACGGCAAGTCTTTAATAGAAGTTGGGCCCTGTTCAGACCTGGTATTAACATGCGTCCACGGTGATCCGATCACAAGTGGACCCAAGACGCATTGAGATCCGATCGCTCAGGCCACATTCGGAGGTGGTCTGGGCCGCATATGGCCACATTCTATTAGTAGTGTGAACATGAATGTGTCCTGGCGTGTGTGAATGTTTTTTTGTTACTCACCAAGAAAGGGTATCCACAAAAGCTTGTAAGATGATGGAATGACTTCTTTTGCGATGAAAGTAATCCTTGGGTTGTTGGCGGGGGCAGTGATGGGGATCTGGGAGTCATCCACAATCTCACGCAGTCTGTCCCCTCGAGGCCAAGTAATAAATTGGCACTGAAGTGTGTGCGTAGCCAACACGTTCTTATCCCAACTCGTCATATACTGACGCTTTGTGAGACCCCTCGGCGTCACTTTTCGCCCGCAGTAAAAACATGCTGAATGTTGTTAATTAAACAAAAACACTTGCTTAGGATTAGGCAACAAAACCACTTAGTTAGGTTTAGGAAAAAACATGGTTTGGCTTAAAACTACTACGTTAGTACAGTGAAAATGTGACTTGACGTTGTGAACGCGGGACGCGAACGATCAGCTGATAGTAAAGCGTCAGCATTTGACGCCGTGGGAATGAGAACGGGCTGGTTTAGTGCGACAAACCTCCCAAACACAATTGGATACTGTTAATTTGTATTGCTGCCATCCGACGGTTAAACACAACAACACATTTGTTGTCTTTGCAAACAGAAATGATATACGTGTTTATTTGCATATAGAGTGGGAAGTGAGATCTGATCAAGTGGTCACTGATGATACATCCTAATGCCAGGTGAGAACTGACGGGTCTACTTGTGATCAGATCACCCAAGACGCATGTTAATTCCAGGTCTGAACATGTCCTACAAGAACAGCTAAGTCACCCGGCCCTTTAATCCATTTAAACAGAGAGTTGATTAAAGACAGGCTCCTGTGCGTATCTGTGGGTTCAGTGCCGTACCAGTCATCGTCTTCGCTTGAACAGTTAAAAACTGAATTTGAGAAACTGCTTGAACTGCAGAACACACAATATTTGAATCCTGTTGCAAATATTTCTGAAGCATGCATGGTATTACCACTCTTACAGTTCTGGTCTAATCACCTCATATGGGTATTGTATTGATATTGTCCTAACTTGCACATTGCAGTGTTGGGTTTTAATGTGAAATACTACAAAGACTCATCAGTACTGATGGAAACTGAGTCTTTTGTCTGTCTGTTACTCTCTGGGATCTGGTCGCACTGCTGCTTTATTTTCCCCTCAGCTAAAAGGGCACTGGATGTTGTATTCACAGTAATTCAGTTCAACCGTTTGATCCCAACCTGTCAGTCATCATGGTTAAACACCTCGTCTCAATGTGTCGTCTGTGGAGCAACAACAGTGTAAAACACTACATGAAATCTTACAGGGCTTCACTACTCATGAATATGTGTAACTCAATACTCAAACTGCATCAAGAACCAATCAGATTGACCCTCTAAAACTTGCACAAATCAAATAATCTTTACTGATATGTCAGTAGACACATTGTGAAGCGTGACAGCAAATGTAATGGCTCAGATATAGGTGGCAGAAATGTAGAGTATCTCAAATCATGTGAAATCAAGACAATTTTGTCTGGTTTTGAGTAACAAATGAATAAATCAAGAGGGATCTTCTCCGCTCGCCTGCTGTCATAGATCCATTTTGTTTGTTTGGCTATTGAACATACAGTGATTAAGATATTTTAAATACGATCAACACAAAACAAAGGTCAGTCAGTGGCATTAACTATATTATTAGTTATTCTGAAATTAAATTTGAGTCAGGAGGGGCGAGGAGGCAATTTGTTCCAAACATTTTCAATGTGAATACTGTGAGATAATTGTAATTCAACTCCGTTATTACAATATGTGGGTTATAAAGGTATTTTTTCACAGCTTACATATTGTGATGTAGACATTTTAAGCTGTTAAAAAGTATTTGACCACAACATAGCAGTAATGTGTAAAGTGTTTAAAACAAATGATGGTATTCTGTATCATTATTCTACTAAATGCTTTTTAAATTATGGTTAAAACTATAACAACTTTAACAACTATATGAAGCTGTTTGGAACAAAACCTCCAAATCTTTTTCTCCCATATTGACCAGAATCTTTATTTATGTCAACTGTGTTATTAAATTATCTTCAAACAGATGATGAAAACTGATAAACTCATAGCTGCTACTGTTGCATCAGACTGACAGTGAACAGGATTGGCATGAAAACCTCCAGATTAAGCGGTTGATGTGGACGAGGACGACTTTCTACCGCATTCCTAATGAAAGTGACGAATGACTGTCAAAGAACATGTCTGTCTCATAATGCATGATATTGCACTGCACATAACTCCTAAACTTTTTTCATTCATGGCTCTGATGGCCCAAGAACATGTGGCTCGATACATCTCAGCTCTCCATCTAACTGCTGAGTTATGGCTTTAACTTTCTCACCATGACACCCCTCTTAAAAAACAGAAAGAAATAGAAGTATTATATCATAAAGTGGTCCTAAAATTGTTGACAGGTTTTTCATCACAGATCACAGCTTCGTCCGTTATCTGACACATACTCGACGTTTGGAAAGCACTAAAGTGCAGCTTGGACCTCATAAATGTTTCTCTCAGATGGACATAACTAATGGCAGGTGCATAATGTGTTTGTGTTGCTAAATTGTGTGAACAGTCAAAAATCAGGGACGTATTCCTAAATGTCTGCTGGAGGTGAAGCTTTGCTAGAAAGATGTTTATGTCAAACCTCAATCATTTTTTGTGTTATCTCACAAATTGTGTCATCAGAGGTGGCAGAAGAAGCATGAAATTCATAACAGAGCAATGAGAGAAAACCCCTGACAAATGTAGAGCTGCTGCACACAGAAAACACCCTTTATAAAGTTAAATCATAGTGTACCTCCATGTTTTCTTTTTCATATTCAACACTTGTCTCTCGTCCTAGAGGTGTGCCACCGTCGGTCTCTCACTGAAGATGCCCATCCAGGTTTTTTATTTTGACGGTTGTGACTTCAGAAGACGTGAAAATGAATCCTTAATTTACACACTACTAACTCTGTACGAGATATCCATTCAAATTAGTTCTGAAAAAGAGAAAATCTGTCCCGAAATCAAGCCTCCATGGACTATATGATTTTAAAGCGTTCCTAGTTTCTGATTAAGCAAAAACCAACAGAACAGAAGTGTCTCCTCAGTTGTTTCTTTTTTCTTTTTTTAAACTAATTTACAGAAGTCCGACATTGTTAATCACATCACTGTTGTAGGTTTTGCTTGTTTCTCTGGTGCCTGTGCTGTTGATGCTAGCCTTCTATAACTGCAACACATTTCTGCAAGGGACATTTGTGAAAAACATGGGACTATTTTTCTAACATGGAGATCTGACTATTGTAGATTCTGCAGACTGGACTCACTTTCCATGACAGAAATTCACAGCTTATGCACAGCATCCTTCTGTCTGAACAGTTTCAGTGTAGCTTGCTTAAAAGGCCTCCTAACTTCAAATAATTTAAAAAATACAGTACAGTTGTGTGATTAAAAAAATACTATTGTATTTTATAAATATATGTATACTGGTATGTATATACTGCATTTGTACTTGTTTGTTGCTTTCTAAATCAATGCCAATGTGGATGGAGTGTACAAACTGTAAATCCGTCCCATTTTAATAAACATGAAACTGTATATCAACTCATGGAGTCTCTATTTCACATTTCACACACCTAAAAGTAATTCCCATGTGTATGTTTTTGGCATGACTATTGTTGTTTTCATCTTGTGTAATAGCTTTTGACAGTGAATGTCTTGCGGGTTGAATTTTGATGACAAAATATATAGATTTAAAGAGGGAATGGTGAAGAGGGTTGTTTGAATAGCTTTGGTATTAACTTCCTTCTGAATGTGGATCAAAATATAATCATGGATTTTAGTACAAAAACACTGCATATGACACTGCATCTCATAATTGTAAGTGTCTGCAGGCTGGTAGGTTGTAGTGGCAGGACTGACTCCTAACCCCGTCCCTGCAAGTTAAAGTTAAATGCAAAAAAAAAAAACATGCAAATATAATTTCCAAAAATGACATGGCCAAAGTGAAGATTGTAAGGTTTTATTTAAGTGTGAGTATGCTATATAAGGTCCTCTATTTTTACTGATTTAACATCACAGTTCTTTGCTGTCACCACGAGAGGCCAGCCACCCTTTCTGAATACACAGTTCATCTCATTGCTTTGTCCAACCATCGAGCATTTTGTTTTACCTTTTACCTTAGATTTAACAGCAGTGATTTATTATTAATCCCTTGCATCTTCTCAACAACACAATATGGAAAATACTAAGGAAAACACTATTGGGATGTTGTGCTTCTTTACTTTTATGTATACAAAATGATGCCTAAATACTCTGTATAACATTTGATAATCACACTAAACATCCTGTATTTGTCACGTTAGTATTGCTTTTGGCCAATCATTGCCTTGACTATCACTGTCCTCCAGCACTAAGTAACTACATCGCTGTGTACATTGGAAGTTTATTTTGAAATTATATACAGGTAGTGTGAGTATGCTATAATGTCTGCATTGACGTCACTTTGACTAATTCATCAGTTCCTCGCTGTCACCACTACAGGGCAGCAAATACTCGTGATTTAAATACACAGATCAACATCTCCTAACATCAACACAGAGGCAGACTCAGGAACTGATAATGCTTAAAATATATACACATTATTCCGGTTAAAGGGACTGTTTGTAAGAATCAGAAATGCTTGTTAACAGCGACACCTGTGGCCGTTGAGTCAACGAAAGTCAGCATCGGGCTCGTGCTTGTGCTCGTTCTACGTAGACATGAACGAGCATCGCTCAACACAGTGAGGCGACACACGTCAGCTAAAACCACAATATCACTCTATTTCACCTGCTTGGCAGTAATGTTAGCTGACCAGACGAAGGTCTCTCCATGAATCACTGCTGATTCTAGTGTTGGCTTTTCCTGCCTCAGCCTCCCGACCGCGGTCAGAAGGAACGGGAGACACCGGAGTTTGTCCTAACAGCAACACAGAGGTAGACTCAGGAACTGATAATATTTAAAATATATACACATTCTACGACGGAGTATTAGGGCCACATTGAAGGGAAAAAAATCTGAAATTTTATTACGAGAATAAAGTCATAACTTTACGAGAAAAAAAGTCGGAATATTAGGAAAACATGTTACCAACAACCAACAAAACGGGCGAGAGGGCGTAGCAGCCTGAGCCTGCTTCTGGACGGGTAGCAGCTGTTCGTCTTGGTTTATTTCTTCGGAATAATGCAGTTTCTTGCACAATCTTGTCAAGGTCCTGATACTGATGATAATGTTGTGCCGATGTACCAAAAGATTAAGTATTTCCTAATTTGTGAAACCTATACTAAAGTATAACTTCACAAGATGCTCCACGCTCCTCATTTTCACACAAAATAACATGTAAAACGAATGACTTTTTTTCCTCGTAATATTACGACTTTATTCTTGTAACATTACGATTTTATTCTCGTAATATTACGACTTTATTCTTGTAAAATGACGACTTTATTCTAATAATATTACTTTTTCTCGTAATATTACGACTTTATTCTTGTAATATTACGACTTTATTCTCGTAATATTACTACTTTTTTTTCTTGTAAAATGACGACTTTATTCTAATAATATTACGACTTTTTCTCGTAATATTACGACTTTATTCTCGTAATATTACTACTTTTTTTTCTTGTAAAATGACGACTTTATTCTAATAATATTACAACTTTTTTCTCGTAAAATTATGACTTTATTCTTGAAATCTCAGATTTTGTTTCCCTCAATGTGGCCCTGATACTCCGTTGTAACATTCAAGTTAAACAACCAGTAAATAAAAATGACCCGTTGCAAACTTGTCTCATCATGACACATTAAATCAACACTATCCAATATTTAAATGTATTGTGATTACACTACAGAGACATTTACAGCAGCCATTCCTATCACCGTTAATTATTAATCAAAGCTATCTAATGTTAGATGAAGCTCTGACTGGCCAATAAGCTGCGTTTCATCCAGTTCAGTTTAGAAACAAATAGATAATACCCTAACTCTACGTTTCTCATTTGGGCATTTTTTTAAAACAATTTCTCATCTTTTTCTCAGGAAAATAGTACTAATTTTAGCTTAAAACGTTGCTAGAAATCACATAGTGGTCCAAATGACTCCTTCCGGCTGTAGATTTGTAGACATGACGCTTTTATTGTGAAAACCCCAGACAGGAAGTGTCTCTTCTTCTCTGGCGGAAGTGAAAGAATCAACACATCAATGGCAGCGACCTTGTTGAGAGCATGATGTTCATAACAGTTTAACTAGTTTAACCACCTGAACATGCTCCTGTATCCACCACACTAGAGACAGTCTGGTGTTTATAGTCTCCTCTCATCGTTATAACGTCATGTTCTCCCTCATCAAGGCTGCTGCCGGACTGACGGGGATCTGTCGAGCTCACGGTCACCAAGGTAACACACGTAGCTCCTCATGGGACTGTCTACTGCACGAGAGATACTCATTCACTGGTTTGTTTACAAGGACTGTTTACATTAGTTTACATTAGTATACATTAGTTTACATTAGTATACATTAGTATACATTAGTATACTTTAGTAAGCATTAGTAAGCATTGCTGTGAATGTAGGAGATAGACACAATTATATTTTTGAGTGTTACTTGTAGCCTAATCTCTGGATGATGCACAGTCACCCCAAAAACAACATACAGTTATTAAAGTAGGACATCAGTGAAGGCAATAATTAAGATATAACATGGTCAGGTACAAACTATTAACATTTTAACATTAACATTAACAAGTATTTTTTTTAAAACAATTTTTGTGTGCACTGTTACAAACATGTCTATTTATTTTGCACAAATTAAGACTATTTAGTTTATTTATTTGTACATATATAAAACTGCACAAAATCCAGTCAATGAAAAATATAACAAGAAATGTGTTTTACAGGGACTGTATACATTAGTAAGCATTGCTGTAAATCTCTGTCTCTGGATGATACACAGTTACCCAAAAAAACAACATACAGTTATTAAAGAAGGATATCAGTGAAGGCACTAATTAAGATATAACATGGTCAGGTATGAACTATTAACATGTAGCACAGAAGCAAATAATACACACAACACATATAAAGTAAATTTCTTTTACAATTTTTGTCTGCACTGTTACAAACATGTCTATTTATTTTGCACAAATTAAGACTATTTATTTGATTTATTTATTTTTATTTGCACATATATAAAACTGCACAAAATCCAGTAAATGAAAAAAACAAAAACAATAAATGTCTCAGGAGAGGTCAAGAAGCCACAGGCTTATACAAAGGACCCCAGGAGAAAAAAAAAACAATGACAAAAAAAGGAAGAAAGATCTAAAATAACAATTTTAAAAATACAACAAAAGTTAAACAACAACAAGAAATACACAAAATGTGCAGAAAAAACCTAACCAAACAGTGGAAAACAATCCAATAAAAACAATGAAATGCATACAAAAAACATTACAGAAAAAAAGAAAATGTATCTAAACATATCAAAAGATAATTGGACATTATTAATTGAATGTGATGATCATTTCCTTTTAAAATACACAAACATAAGTGCAGGAAAAGGCAAAACCCCACTGGGCTTATTTGAAGCCTCCATCTTAATAATGTTAAAATTTCACAATGTTATAGAGAGCACAAGATTAATATACAGAAATAATATAACTACATTATAGTGATTGCAACCAATTAGAACAATGTATAATAACAACAACAAATATATCAGAAAAGACAAGAAATGTGTGTGATGTGCATCAGTGAATGTGTACGTGCATGCATGTGTGTGTTTGTTTGTGTGGGATATTGGTTTATAAATCTACATACAAGCACTGAGGTTAATGCTGACAACACTGACTACCAATTAATATTTTTTTCTATGTGGAGACATAAGTACAACAGTCTCAAACAAGGACAAGTAAAACTAAAGTTTAAATTAAAATAGCTGTTACCTCAAGCTGAAAAATGCAATTCAGACTTAGTCAAGTCTGAAAGTGTTTGATTACAAGCACTGTACATTCAAATGTGTTTGATTCTATTCAAATGGAATATAACAGAAAGTAATTAATAAAATCACTACAGTATCTCTCTCTCTCTCTGCTATTCGGCTTGAAGAGACATTTGTTCAAATTCACACATTTAAACTGAGCGGTAATATTATACTGTATAACTGTATTAGCAGTAATAAATGACAGATCTGTATCCTGCTGGTTGTTCCACAGGTCTTCTACACAGCCACTTGAAAGTCCTAGTAGCTGGCCTGAAGACGCATGAAATCCCTCCAGACTACAGTGGTAATCATTTATCTTCTTGTCGTTTATTTGTCATGATTTTTCATTGTTATATACTGTATATGCATGTAGGATTTTTTTTTTTAAATCTTTGTTCAAGTAGGCACGTTTCCCTGATGCTGTATGTTAATGTTGTTCGTGATTCCTCACTCTTTTTTCTACTTCTGAAGATGTGGTGCTTCCAGAGAAACCCAAACTGAAGTTTTTGAACAAGGTGCCTAACTTCAAAAAGGCCAAGAAAGAGATGAAGAAGCTACGGGATATCCAAGGCCCAGCGAGGGCAGCAAATACCTTCACTACAGGACAGTACGCTATTGTGGTGAGTGCATATGAGTTCTGTAAACACTGCTCTTCAGTGATATATGACAGCTGCTGGAAGCATTGAAGTCTATGAAGATTATATTATCTGCAGTAATTTATAACTTGCCCTCAATATTAAACCCTCAGTAACTATATATTAGCAGAGTCTGTTACATATTTCACAATCCTTACAGGATATAATCACAGGGATATGTTTAGGCATTTCTTATTACCAGTACAGAATTACACTGCAACGTCTCACTTCAGCATTGCATTTATGTAAAATAGGAGAAGAACAATAGCACCTATGACTTCAATCATCAATAACGTTTTCTTTCCACCTAGCTTTCTCCCTCACACATGTTCTAGCTCTGCACTTATGTAGGGCTGCAACTAATTATTATTTTCATTGTAGAATAATCTATAGATTATTTTATCGATTAGTTGTTGTTTGGTTTATAAAATGTCAGAAAATGGTGAAAAATGTCAATCAGTGTTTCCCAAAGCTCAAGATGACGTCCTCAAATGTCTTGTTTTGTCCACAACTCAAAAATAGTCATTTTACTGTCACAAAGGAGAAAAGAAACCAGAAAGTAGTCATGTTTAAGAAGCAGCAATCAGACAAATTTGACTTTTTTTTCTTAAAGAAATTACTCAAACCGATTTATCGATTATCAAACTAATTGGCGATTGATTTAATAGTTGACAAGTAATTGATTAATTGTTGCAGCTCTACACTTATGCCAAGTGAAAAATACAAAGTGGTTAGAGCATGACATTTAAAAGTGACTTCCCTCTTTCTCTATCTCTCTCTTTGACGCTCAGGCCCTAGGAGGGGGCTACATCCATTGGGGTCACATAGAGATGATCCGTCTAACCATCAACCGCAAGATGGATGCTCGGACTACATTTGCCCGCTGGCGCATCAATAGCCCATATAAGCCTGTCACACGTAAAGGTCTGGGTCAGCGCATGGGTGGGGGCAAAGGAGCCATCGACCACTACGTGACACCTGTCCGCTACGGTCGTTTCATTGTGGAAGTGGGAGGAAAGGTGGAGCTGGGGGAGGTTGAGCACATCTTGATTGAAATTGCAAAGAAGCTACCCTTCCCTGCCAAGGTGAGATGACTGATGCTGTATATACTGTCCTTTACCCACTGGTGTCTAATGGATACTTTCACAATTTAGGTTAAGTTTGAGCCCTTTAGTCAGAAGCATTTTTTTGGTGATTCATTTGTATATGCACTCAGTTGTCGGTTTAGTAGGTACACTTCGCTAAAACTAATGCATTCTAATACAAACGTCCTGCAGTAAATCCTACATCCACAAAGGTCATATTGTTTGTTTTTCTCTGTGAAACGTTTTTAGAGAGATGTTGATTCGACTTTATGTCATTTTTGGAAGCTACACCTTGTGGTGCTGTGAAATTGTATTGCATGATACTGACAAGGTATTCCTATTATTTTGTTCACCGCATTCGTATCAATGAGGGTAGGCTGAATAACAGACACACATCTCTACTCCTTCTGCCTCATTGAAAAATCCATTTATGAATATGCAAATATTTTTCATTTCAAAAGTTTAACTATTTCATTGAAAAATCCATTCTCAGTGAATGTGCACTCAAGGATCCACGTGAAGTAGCAATAGGCAAAACACATTTTTAAGTGGAGGGGAATCTACTTACAGGGATAGTTTGGATGTTTTGAAGTGGGATTGTATGAGGTACTTATCCATAGTCAGCGTATTACCTACAGTAGATGAGAGTCGGCACGCCCCGAGTTGGGAGAAACAGTCAGGAGTACCGACACAGGAGCAAAGCAATGTACTGCTGTGGACGGGGCAGCAGCAAAATGTATTTTAGCCACCTAAAAGAAAGGCCCATCTAAAAAAAAATCAATATCCGTTTAAGTGTACGCTATATTTAGAATATTTCATACAAGCCCACTTCAAAACACCCGAAATATCCCTGTAACTTTACTGTTGAACATCTTTAGAGGCCTAAATGCCTAAAAATAACCCAATACTTCCTTGCATTGTGTTCTTCCTGTAGGTGATGAGCAGAGAGAGCCTAGCAGCCATGCAAAAGAAGCAGGCCGACATGGAGCAGAACAACCAGAATCCCTGGACCTTCAAGGAGATAGCGCAGGGCAACATGCTGGGTATCAGGAAGGTGCTCAGCCCCTTTGACCTGCAAAACCACGGACGCTTCACAGGCAAATTCCACCTCCCGTGGAGGGTGTGACAGACCTGAGGGACACAAATAAATACACTGTAACACCACCCAGACCACACCATGGAAGAAGCAACCAAAATATTCAGTCATATTTAGGAATCTTTTTTCATTTTTGTTTTTTATGCCATCAAATTAGTGGAATTTGACATTTTGGGATATTTCTTTCCATTTCTGCTTAAAAAAACTAATAAACAAGATTATGGATTTCAGTTTCACATGGTGACTCAAATACTGCGACAATATTGAATTTGAAGGTCTTTCTGTCTTATCGGCTGCCAACAGATGTAAAAGAGAAGTGAAAACAAATCTCTACTGATTTCACTAATCTAGGAACAATGAAAAGCTAGAAAATGCATTTCCTGCTGAAAATGCGTGGGAATGCTGACAGCTGAAATTTATTGCAAAGCATTGCGGAAAAAGTGCGTGTTTGCGTGCGTGCGTTAGTCAGCCTGCTCTGATTGGCTAATGTGAATCAGCTGTCTAGTAGCAATCAAACGTTGCCGTGGCGATGGCCACTGCACCCTCAATGAGACAGTTTATAATAGGAGTTAACCAGAGACATACATGTCTTAAAAGTGTCTCTCAGACAAAAAACGTGAGTCCAATGGGCAAAATAATGTCATCATCAGAGATAAAGCGTCTCTGCCGAACGCATTGATGTTTTTTTTGTGTGTGTGGAGTCAAAAATGGGATCATGGGAGCAGGTTAGAAAAGTGCCATTGTCAACTTTCTGTCAGACATTTCCCGTCTGATTTAACATTGCTCTCTATGAAGCGGCTCGCTGGACTTACTCTCACTTCTGGGACCCTAGAGACAAATGTGTAAGTCTGACTGATTCCATAGCTACATGACTGCGACCGGCACAACATTTCCTACAATTTGATGAAAAAATGATCTATTAAGAGTGAAAATTGTGGGCTAGGGAGCAATTTGTTCGGAACATTTTCAAAAGATTTCAAAGCTTTCCCGCACTCTAACGATGATGTCACACACTCTAGCCATTAATGACCCACGCAATACACACCCATTATAAAATCTGAAATGGTCTGAAAATTTCATAAAACGTCAACTGCGATAAATGAAAAACTGTAAAAGTTATCAAAAAGCTGAATCATAGCTTAATAGTTCAAAGCCTTGTAACCTGTTTAAAATTTAAATGAAGTCTGTAGCTGAAAGTCTGCGGAAGCAGTAGTATTTCAAAGTGGAGTAGGTTTAAGAGGATTTGAAGATTTTCTCCATTGAGTTACATTGTAAAAAAAAATGTGGAAAAAGCTTAATATTTTAAAAAGTATAAATAGTTGAAACAAGTCAAGATATAGCACTAATGTCCTTAAAGAGCTATATATTTTGATAGTTGAACGGTTTCTGTAGCTGAAAGTATGCAGGACTAGTTAAAGGCCAAAGAACGTACGGAAGAAATAGTTGATTGAAGAAGTTGAATAAACCTTAGAAGATCAATACTGGGAATGCTGAATCAACATTCCCACAATTATTGAAGAAGTTGAATAAACCTAAGAAGAACAATACTGGGAGCGCTGAATCAGCATTCCCACAATGACTGAGAACTGGCAGTTTAAAAGGTCTCCACAATTGAGTTTTTGTTCCAGACTTTTAGAGGTGAATTAACATTGCAGCGGATGAGAGCGAGGAAGGGATCTCTTGGTGCTTTGAGGAGATAAATCCCAAACTGTAAGACCTATTGCTTAAATGGGCACATCATCTGAAAGAAGACAAAAATACCTACGTTTTGATGTATTTATTGTGTATGAGGAGTGGAAGTTGTGGGCTAGGTAGCAATTTGTTCGGATCATTTTCAAAAGATTTTTAAGCTCTGCTCCAATCTAATGATGATGTCACGTGCTCTAGCCCTTAACGATCCATGCAATACACACCCATTATAAAATCTGAAACGGTCTGAAAATTTCATAAAACGTAAACTGTGATATATGAAAAACTATTAAAGTTATCAAAAAGCTGAATCATAGCTTAATAGTTCAAAGACTTGTAACCCGTTTAAAGTCTAAATGAAGTCTGTAGCTGAAAGTCTGCAGAAGCAGTAGCATTTCAAAGTGGAGTAGGTTTAAGAGGATTTGAAGATTTTCTCCATTGAGTTACATTGTAAAAAAAATGTGGAAAAAGCTTAATATTTTAAAAAGTATAAATAGTTGAAACAAGCCAAGTCATTGCACTAATGTCCTTAAAGAGCTGAATATTTTGATAGTTGAACGGTTTCTGTAGCTGAAAGTATGCAGGACTAGTTAAAGGCCAAAAAACGTACGGAAGGAATAGTTGAAGAAGTTGAAGAAGTTGAATAAACCTTAGAAGAACAATACTGGGAATGCTGAATAAGCATTCCCACAATAATAGGTCGAATGGAGATCACCTGTTTCTATTTAAGGTGCAACAAGTGATATAGGTTTAATGTGGGATTCCAATTGCTGGTTTGTTAATTTGCTGGTAAAATATAAAGTAATATATAAGATAATATATAAGAAAGACAAAAATTCACAAAAACAAAAAATAGTAACTGTCGCTGGGGTGCATCAATACCTGTTCTCTCATTTGATGCAATAAAGAAAGAGCATTTTTCACTTGTGTTGTATTCAGACATGGTATAGAAGTTAATATCAACATTTTCCCTATGAATGTGTACACTTTGAGTGGTACCCTAATGCCTGTAAAATTAGACCATTACATTTGCCGTTTGCTTTTGACAGCACCTCTACATGAAACCTGCTGTCTGAGAAATTAGTACAACAAAGCTGTTTTATCTTCGTTTTATTACACGGCTTTGTTGAATTCTCAATTCTGATTGGTCAACCACAGCGTCCTAGGGTCTGTTATTTCAGACCGTTGCTATGTATAACAGACCGTTGCTATGGGAGCAGTTCTGATGTCAGACTCTGGAGGACTGTTTTTGTGTCAAATTAGTGATTTCTTAAGTAGCTGTGTAATAAGTGGGAAAATGTACAGCTAGCAGGTCATTGTTGTGAAATAAACCCCTCCAGGGCAATGGTGTCAGGGTTTATTTCACAACAATGACACATACATTATCCCTTGCATAATGGCAAGCTGTTCAGATTTTACTAGCCAACACATTATCTTAGATTATGGACATAGAAACCCCACTATCATGCTTCGAGTTTCCAGAAAGGCTGATGAAAACATTCTTCTATTAGAAAATATGATTGTGTCCGAAATTCCATACTAGCTTGATATTTAGTACACAAAAAACAGTATGTGAGATATTTTAGTATGTCCGAAACTTTAAAGGTCCCATATTATAAAAAAGTGAGATTTTCATGTTTTTTATTATAAAGCAGGCTTAAGTCCTATATAAATATTGTGAAAGTATCGAAACACTTAATCCAAAGGGAAATACACACAGTCCGTATTCAGAAATTCTGCATTTGAAACAAGCCGTCAGGATTTCTGTCCATTTGTGATGTCACGAATATACAATATTTAGACCCTTGACACAATTTTAAACATAAACATACTAAATGTGTCCCAGTTTATTTCCTGGTTGCAGTGTATGTGAATGTCATCAGCTGACAGGAAGTACACATGGACCAGAGATGTTGCCTAGCAACGCAATTCTGTTGCAATTCCGTCAAAATGCGCTAAAACTGGAGCGTTTCAGACAGAGCGTGAATACAGGCATGTTCAGGCTGACAGTATGAGGCAAATAAAGTTTTTTTTTGTATATTACAGCATGTAAACATGTTCTAGTAGAAACACAAAATGCAAGTATGAACCTGAAAATGAGCATGATATGGGACCTTTAATATGAAAACAATAGTACTATACTATGCATACTACTTCAGGTGAAATATTACAGTATGCAATGCCAACAAATATCCCACAATGCAATGCGGTAGTTGACTGACAGCTCTTTAACATCAATAACGCTTCGATTTAACTGTTAAGTACAAGATTTCACTTTGCTAGGCTTAGTATTTATTTTAAATTAATTCAGACTTTGATTCTCACAAAATTGTAGTTTTTGGTACCATGAGATTGGCACCATGTTACCATGGTTACACGTCTCCAACCGCTAAGGAGGCTCTCAGGACGTGATGACGTCAGTTTCTGCTCAGTCAAAATGGCTTCAGTCCACTGCAGTGTATATATGGGCTCAGATGCCCTGTGCAGAGCCTCACAGGTAGCGTTTCCCTCCTGGCTGGTTGTGACCATGTCATCACTGTATGCTGCTGATATATAATGTTATCTCAATTAAGACTGCTTGTGTTTGCCTGTACTTGAGTTCTGAATAATGAAGCCTCCCAATATTGTGTTTGGCACTGGTAATATCATTATAGCCTGAGATGAGTTGCTGCCTGTCAGGCTGTAAGACGGGGGAAACTTAACATATTTTCACGCATGCGCATTGACTGCGCGCTAGACTGTTCGAAAACAGCCGCGCGAAAACACACCAGCTCAGCTGTTGACAACAACTAGTCAAGTTTGAGCT